>NC_044036.1:334549397-334909397 GCF_901765095.1 Microcaecilia unicolor | reverse complement strand
GAGTGCGAGAGAGAGCTTGAAAGAAAGAGAGAGAGAGAAAAAGAGAGAGAGAGAACGAGAAAGAGAAAGAGAGAGTTAGAAAGAGAGAGAGAGCTAGAAGAGAGAGAGAGAGAGAGAAAGAGAGAGAGAAAGAGAGAACAAGAGAGAGAGAGTGAGAAAGAGAGAGAGAGAAAGAGTGAGAGACAGCGAGAGAGAAAGAGAGCGAGCGAGAGAGAGAATGAGAGAGAAAAACAGAGAGAGAAAGAGATAGAACGAGAGAGAGAGAAAAAGAGAGACAGAGGGAGAAAGAGAGAGAGAGAGAGAAAGAGAGAGCGATTGATCCTTCTATATATACTTGTATATTGTGAGGAAAATGAAGCATAAAGGGATAATTCTCTACAGGTCACCTAACAGTTGGCTCTGCGATGATGCACAGTAAGAGTGAATTCTAGATTGGCAATACGAGTGTAAGACTGCAGTAACATACTAACTTTAGATGCAAGCACTTACGAAAGCTAAGTAACTGGTGAAAATGCTTGCACTTAACTGACAGTATTCTGTAACTTGTGCTCTTAAGTGTTGACCCCGCCCCTGGTCCTCTCATGCTCCTCCCAGGTCCACGATTCCCTTGCCGCTGTGCACTTTGCATTTTGTGCACTCAATCTCAAGAACGGTGACTAAGGGCAGTTACTTGCGTAACTGCAAATTGGTGACAAATTGAACCAATTAATACCAATTACAGCTGATTTGGGTTGTTAACAGCAACTAGAGTTAATTTACCAATTACGTTACATGCATAATTGATATTATTCTAAAATTTCCATGTTCAGTTTTGTGTGCCAAGCATCAAATTGATCATTAAATTGATAAAATTAGGGGGTTTATGCCACTAAACCTTTGTTTACCGACTTAAAATTGTGACCTGATTATTGAGCTCTCCCATCCCTTTGCTAGATGAATATAAGCAACACAGAAGTTTGCAGACATCAGAGCCGATGTTATGTCTTCCATTACCCCAGAAGCTAATTTCAGATCTTAAATACACCTCAGGAAGCCTTTGTGTTGCCAGAAGGTTTATGCAAATTGTGCACCAAAAACAGATGCACTGGTTCCTCTGCTGCAGAATCAGAACAGAATCTCAGAATTCTGAGATATGAGCCATTCCTTGAGGCAACTGATGTCCCCCTAATTCTTCCTCCCTTTTTTCATCCTCTTTGCAAGCATGGTCCTCCACCCATCAGCAGAAGGGAGGAGGGAGACAATCCCACTCCTGGCCTTGAGGTAAAAGTCTTGGAGCAAAGATTCCAGTTCTGCAGTAGATAAGAACATAAGAATAGCCATACTGGGTCAGACCAATGGTCCATCTAGCCCAGAATCCTGCTTCCAACAGTGGCCAATCCAGGTCACGAGTACCTGGCAGAAACCTAATTAGTAGCAACATTCCATAAAGAATCTCAAAGAGTAGCAACATTCCATGTAGAACCCTAAAGAGTAGCAACATTCCATGAAGAATCTCAAAGAGTAGCAAGATTCCATGTAGAACCCTAAAGAGTTTGTAGTAGCGTGCAGTGACAAACGGATTATTCAACAAATGGTCTTTTTTAAGGTATTGTATTTTTCAAGACCATTTTTAATATCCTGATCTGCACATTTCTTATCTGTGATTTGAAAATCCTTTATTACGTCACCTGATGATTATATTCTTACTGATGTCATCAGCATCAAGACTCCTGATGTAGGCCATCTGGCCGAAACACAACGTTGTGTCGAGTCATTTTTAATGTGGAAATTGTTTCATTACCATTTGCTTGAAAATTAATAAATATTGTTTATTTTAAACTTCATTTTGGGTCCAGTTATTGGACTGCCTGGCTCATATTCCCACCTTTTTGTTTACATTTGACGCTTCGTGGGATCTGTTGAGTTCTCCACGCTTGTGGATTCTCTTTAGAACCCTAAAGAGTAGCAACATTCCATGTAGAACCCCAAAGAATAACAAGATTCCATTCAGAATCCCAAATTGTTGCAACATTCCATGCTACCAATCCCAGAGCAAGCAGTGGATTCCCCCATGTCCATCTCAATAATAGACAATAGACTTTTCCTCCAGGACCTTGTCAAAACCTTATTTAAATCCAAATATGCTAACCACTGTTACCTCATCCTCCAGCATCAAGCTCTAATGCTTAACTATTCTTTGAGTGAAAAAAAAATAGTTCCTCCTATTTGTTTTAAAAGTATTTCCATGTAATTTTATTGAGTGTCCTCTGGTCTCTCTACTTTTTGAAAGAGTGTAAAATTGATTCAGTTCTACCCATTCTACATCAGTAAGGATTTTATAGACCTCAATTATATCCCCCCCCCCCCCCCCCCCCCCCCCCGTCAGCCATCTGTTTTCCAAGTTAAAGAGCCCTAACCTGTTTAGCCTTTTCTCATATTAAGGGAGTTCTATCCCCTTTAGCATTTTGGTCACTCTTCTGTGAATTCCGCTATACCAGAACTGAACACAATGCTCAAGGGGAGGTCGCATCATGGAGCGATATAGAGGCATTATAATATTCTTGGTTTTATTTACCATCCCTTTCCTAATAATTCCTAGCATCCTGTTTGCTTTTTTGTCTGCTGCCGGACAGTGGGCAGAAGATTTCAGCGTATTCTCTACTATGACACCTAGATCTTTTTCTTGCGTGCTGACTTCCAAGGGCAGGCCAGATCTGGGATTACTCTGCACCACCGATATTCAGCAGTGATACCTGTGGAATTAGAAAAAGTACAGAGAAGGGCGACGAAAATGATAAAATGAAAATGATAAAGGGGATGAGACGACTTTCCTATGAGGAAAGGCTGAAGTGTCTAGGGCTCTTCAGCTTGGAGAAGAGACAGCTGAGGGACGATATGATATAGGTCTAAAAAATAATGAGTGGAGTTGAACGGGTAGATGTGAAGCTTCTGTTTACTCTTTCCAAAAATACTAGGACTCGGGGGCGTGCGATGAAGCTACAAAGTAGTAAATTTAATAAGAATCAGAGAAAATATTTCTTCACACAACGTGTAATTAAACTCTGGAATTCGTTGCCAGAGAATGTTATAAAGGCAGTTAGCTTAGCGGGGTTTTAAAAGGGTCTGGCCAGCTTCCTAAAGGAAAAGTCTATAAACCATTATTAAATTGACAGGTAAAATCCACTGCTTATTTCTGGGATAAGCAGCATAACATGTATTGAGCTTTTTTTGGGACCTTGCCAGGTATTTGTGACCTGGATTGGCCACTGTTGGAAACAAGATGCTGGGCTTGATGGACTTTTGGTCTGTCCCAGTGTGGCAATGCTTATGTACTAAATTAGGACAGCGAAAACGGTGTCCTGCGTTAACAGCATAAATATCCGGGTTGGATTTCAGCGGTACCCTGTTGAGCACCTGGCATAAATAATAATGGGGTTAAAGGTGAGCTGGTTGATACAGTCTAGATTTTCAGAAAGCTTTTGACAAGTTCCTCATGAGAGAATCAAGACAAAATTAAAAAGTCATGGGACAGGAGGCAATGTCATTCTGTGGATTAGGAACTGGTTATTGGATAGAAAACAAAGGGTAGGTTTAAATGGCCATTTTCTTTTCAATGGAGGAGGATGAATAGTGGAGTGCTGCAGGGATCTGTACTGGGACCAGTGCTATTTAACATATCAAACATATAAACGGCGAGTGACCGTACTCACTCGCAAATGCGCAGTAGAGACTTCCCTCTCTGTCCCGCCCCCGCGTCAATACGTGATGACGGGGGGGGGGGCGGGACAGAGAGGGAAACTGCGCCGCCGAGGTTGCTACCGCTCCCCCCCCACTCGGAGTCGCCGCCGCCACCCCTCCACCCGGCCCGGGCCCTCTCTTCCCTTCTGAACTTACAGATCCATTCGCCGAACGCAGCAACGCACATCAGCTGAGCTGCAGTGAGCCCTTCCTTCTTTGCCTGTGGCCCCGCCCTCCTGTGACGTAACGTCAGCGAGGGCGGGACACACACAGGCAGAGAAGGAAGGGGCAGCTCAGCTGATGTGCGTTGCTGCGTTCGGCGAATGGATCTGTAAGTTCAGAAGTGAAGAGAGGGCCCGGGCCAGGTGGAGGGGTGGCGGCGGCGGCGGCGACGACTTCGAGGGGGGGGGAGCGGTGGTGACCGCGGGGGGAGGCCCATTTTTACGGGCTCAACGGCTAGTTTATAAATGATCTGTAAAATGGAACGACGAGTGAGGTGATTACATTTACAGATGACACAAAACTAAGTTGTCGAAACACATGCGGATTGTGAAAAATTGCAGGAAGACCTTAGGAAACTATTATTATTATTTGTTGCATTTGTATCCCACCTTATCCCACCTCTTTGCAGGCTCAAAGTGGCTTACAATACATCATGAGTAGTGGAAGAATGTTAGTAATATAGACATTTGGTATTGCATGATCTTAGCATGATGATAATACAAAGTAGTAGTGTACAAGCAGATTTTAGGAAACAGTTCTGAAATTAAATAGGCGAGTTGTGCGTATTCACTTGGGTTGATCTTTTGGGTATGCTCTTTCAAAGAGATGGGTCTTCAGTAGTATGCGGAAGTTCGTTATTTCATATATCGATTTCAAGTCGCGCGGCAGTGCAACTAGAAGATTAGGCATCTAAATGGCAAATGAAATGTATTGTGGACAAAAGCAAAGTGATGCATATTGGAAAGAATAATCATGTTGCCTGATGCTAGGGTTCACCTTAGGAGTCAGCACTCAAGAAAAAGATCTAGGTGTCATGGTAGACTATCCACCTTATAATCGAAAGAGAAAAACGCCTAGATTTCGACCCAAATCGGGAGATAGACGTTTATATCACAAAAAAGAATAAATCGGTATAATCGAAAGCCGATTTTGGACGTTTTCAAATGCACTCCGTCGCGGATGCGGACAAAGTTGATGGGGGCGTGTCAGAGGTGTGGCGAAGGTGGAACTGGGGCGTGGTTATCGGCCGAGGAGAGATGTACACGTTAGGGCGATAATCGAAAAAATAAAGGCGTTTTTAGCGAACATTTAGGACACTTTTGTTGGACCCTTTATTCACACGAACAGGTCTCAAAAAAGTGCTCTAAATGACCAGATGACCATCGGAGGGAATCGGGGATGACCTCCCCTGACTCCCCCAGTGGTCACTAACCCCCTCCCACCACAAAAAAATGATGTTTCACAACTTTTTATTTTCACCCTCAAATGTCATACCCACCTCCCTGGCAGCAGTATGCAGGTCCCTGGAGCAGTTGTTAGGGGTGCAGTGGACTTCAGGCAGGTGGACCCAGGCCCATCCCCCCCTACCTGTTACAATTGTGCTGCTTAATGCTTAGTCATCCAACCCCCCAAAACCCACTGTACCCACATGTAGGTGCCCCCCTTCACCCCTTAGGGCTATAGTAATGGTGTAGACTTGTGGGCAGTGGGTTTTGAGGGGGATTTGGGGGGCTCAACACCCAAGGGAAGGGTGCTATGCACCTGGGAGCTCTTTTACCTTTTTTTTTGTTTTTGTAAAAGTGCCTCCTAGGGTGCCCGGTTGGTGTCCTGGCATGTGAGGGGGACCAGTGCACTACGAATCCTGGCCCCTCCCATGAACAAATGCCTTGGATTTATTCGTTTTTGAGCTGGGCGCTTTCATTTTCCATTATCGCTGAAAAACAAAAACGCCCAGCTCACAAATTGTCGAATAAAACATGGACGTCCATTTTTTGCGAAAATACGGTTCGGTCCGCCCCTTCACGGACCCGTTCTTGGAGATAAACGCCCATGGAGATAGACGTTTTCGTTCGATTATGCCCCTCCACATGCCCAGTGTGCGTTGGCTGCCAGAGAAGCAAACGGGATAGTGCTGGGCAGACTTATACGGTCTGTGCCCTGAAGAGGACAGGTACAAATCAAAGTAGGGTATACACAAAAAGTAGTACATATGAGTTTATCTTGTTGGGCAGACTGCATGGACCGTATATGTCTTTTTCTGCCGTCATCTACTATGTTACTATATTAGGAAAGGGATGCAAAATAAAACAAAGAATATTATGATGCCTCTCTAGTGCTCCACTGTGTAACCTCACCTTGACGGGTATTAGAAAAGGTTGAAAGAAGAGCGACCAAAATGATAAAAGGGATGGAACTTCTCCCACATGAGGAAAGGCTAAAAAGGTTAGGGCTCAGCTTGGAAAAGAAATGGCTGAGGGGGGATATGATTGAGGTCAATAAACTCCTGAGTGGTGTAAAACAGGTAGAAGTGAATCAATGTTTTTAGTGTTTCAAAATGTACAAAGGCCGGGGACACTCAATAAAATTACATGGAAATACTTTTAAAACAAATAGGAAAAAATATTTTTCACTCAAAGAGTAGTTAAGCTCTGGAACTTGCTGACAGAGGATGTGGTAACAGCGGTTAGCATACCCGGGTTTGAAAAAGGGTTGGACAAGTTCCTGGAGAAAATGTCCATAGTGTTTTATTGAGATGGACATGGGGGAAGCCACTGCTTGTCCTGGGATTGGTAGCATGGAATGTTGCTGCTATTTGGGTTTCTGCCAGGTACCGGTGACCTGGACTGGCCACTGTTGGAAGTGAGATACTGGGCTAAATGGACCATTGGTCTGACCCAGTATGGCTATTCTTATGTTCTTACATGTATGATGTATTATTACTGCACAAAACAGCTCTTATCAAGGAACACCAGGCATAAGACCCCCCCCCCCCCAATTCTATAAATTTGAGTGCAGAATTTAACGCTGGGCATGCAACATTACACGCCCAAGTTATAGGGTTAGTTAATTTTTAAATTAGCTGCTATTTGGTAATAGTAACCAATAATCGACTATAACTGGCACTAATTTGCAGTTAAATATGTAACAGTCATTAGTTGATTTTCTATTATTATTATTATTATTTGTTACATTTGTATCCCACATTTTCCCACCTATTTGCAGGCTCAATGTGGCTTACATAGTTCCGGAAATGACGTTTGCCAGTTCCGGTATGAACAAATACAAGGTGTTATTGTGGTAGAATAAGGTTCATGTGTGGTAGATATATCGGGAAACTTAGGGAGGAAGAGGGAAGTTGGGTGTGTCCGTTACGATCTATGGTTTTGTTGTGTTGCAGGTACTCAGGCTTTTATGTTGGGTCGGTGGGATATGCCTTCCTGAACAGGTTTGTTTTTAGTTCTTTCCGGAAATTTAGGTGGTCGTACATTGTTTTTACTCCTTTTGGCAGAGCGTTCCATAGTTGTGCGCTTAAGTAGGAAAAGCTGGATGCATACGTTGATTTGTATACATTAAGGAGCCCTTTTTTTAAAGTTTAGCACATGCCAATGGACATTAGCATACACTAATTGCTATGTGGTCCGTAGGAATAAAGTAGGAATTACAACATTGAGCATGTGCTAATTCCGTTTGTGCGCACGAAGCTTCAGTAAAATGGCCCTTGAGTGTGTAAAATCTGTAGCACACAACTACAAGGGGATGTGGACCCGGGACGGGCATGTGCCGGTCAGGTCACGTCTAGCACGTACACACACTGGTTATAGAGTATTATCGGTTATGTGAATTGGGAAACAAAACCGGTGCTGGGCAGACTTCTACGGTCTACGCCCTAATCATGACTGAACAGATAGGGATGGGCTTGAGTGTAAATTTTAAGGGGCTTCGATGTTAGCTTCAGAACTTAGTACAAGAACAGTACTGGGCAGACTTCTACGGTCTGTGCCCTGAGAAAGGCAAGGACAAATCAAACTCGGGTATAAAGTATCACATACCATGTAAAATGATTTTATCTTGTTGGGCAGACTGGGTGGACTGTACAGGTCTTTATCTGCTGTCATTTACTATGTTACTATGTTACTCTTTGGGGTTCTACATGGAATGTTGCTACTAATTGGGATTCCAGAATCTTGTAACTCTTTGGGATTTCAGAATCTTCAGAACTTTTAGTAGAAGAACAGTGCTGGACAGACTTCTACAGTTTACGCCCTGATTGTGACTGAATAGATAGGGATGGTCTGGAGTATAAATTTTAAGGGGCTTCGACATTAGCTTCAGAACTTAGTACAAGAACAGTGTTGGGCAGACTTCTACGGTCTGTGCCCTGAGAATGGCAAGAACAAATCAAACTCGGGTATAAAGTATCACATACCATGTAAAATGAGTTTATCTTGTTGGGCAGACTGGATGGACCATACAGGTCTTTATCTGCCATATGTTACTATGTGCCTCACTGACAGCAGGAAGGCGTGAGCATTTACACCACCCTCTGTGCTAGCGTAAGTGCTTGCACCTAAAGGCAGGAGTGTAACTGTGGACTTATACTAGTATTGTATTGCTGATATAGAATTGGCGCTTACCCCAGATTCTTTTTATGGTGCCCAAATTTGTGTGCACACCCAAGATGGCACGCAAATTAATAGAGTAATGCATTGGCGTTCCTATGTTGGCTGCCACTCGGGGCGGATCGCCGCTGCACAATTCCCCCGGTGCATCACCCCCTCTGGTGCATCACCTCCCCCTGACACGTCACCTCCTGGGGGTGCAAGGAGCAGTTGTGCAGCTGTTAAGCTCCGTCGGTTCCTTGCCCTGGAACAGGAATTAATGTCAGAGGGAGCAGGGAACCAACGGAGCTGACGCCTGAGCGGCTGGTCCCTGCACCCCCTTGCAGCATGTACCAAGGGCAGACTTCCCCTACTACCCCTCCCCTGGTATGCCACTGGAGTAATGACCCTGAACTATCAATAACTGGGTGCTAAGAACCAATTACTGATGTTAATTGGCACACATTATAATTTGTGCGTGCATCTGGCTGCGCACCATTCTATAATGCATGACGGATAACTCTACTTGCATGTAAATCAAAAGGGGGTGTGGCCATGGGCGTGTCAGGGGAGTCAGCGCTGCGTACACCTTGTAGCGCTACAGAAATGCTAAATAGTAGTAGTAGTAGTTCCTTAAAGTTCCACCTGTAATTACAGAATACGGCCTCAGTGCACCTCACTTGGGTGTCAGCATTTACACTACGTTTCAGAAAGCTTAAGGCTGGCACCTAAAGTTAGGCAAAGGAATCACGCTTAGCGCCAATTTGGAGTACCTTTTAAAGAATTCCCTCCTTAGTGCACATCATCCCAGCACCTAACTTTAGGCAAGATGTAGAGAATTACCTCCCCCCCCCCCCCCCGATATGCGCAATAGCATGCATGCACATATATGTACTGTAGGCATTGGTCTGGGCACAACATGGGTGGAGCTGTGAAGTATGCATGGAGATTACAAAATACTTTAACAGGACATTTACAAATGTAGGATTAACACTAGTAATTTATAGAGACAAATAGATGCCCATGTATGCTTATAAAGTAGATGCAAAACTATCACCTTGCAGCACACTTAATCTAGGTGCTTTGTTACCTAAAATCACCCTTCACAAGTCACTCACTTGCAAGCTCATTTCTCCCTGCTGTTCCTATGTATTTTTCTGACATGCTACAACTCTAAAGCACATTGAGTTCCTGTTTGGGGTTTGGATTAAGGGTACTGAGCGCATGAAATGCAAATCACTGTTTTCCTAACATTAGGAAAAGAGAGCACATGTTTTCAGGTGACTGGTCTTTACGGCATGGCACCAAATCCCCAGCACTTGCATACATTTTTCCAGAGGAAATGACATCTATTGCTGAGATGCTTTGCACCACCACTGGGCTCCAAGGAGGTCTGAATTTATCTTTCGAGTCCTAATTAAATGAGACCTCGCTGTCCAGCCCTTCAGCAGCTTGTCCGCTCCTGGATGTTATTTTCAGAAATCAGGACCAGATGTAGGAAGAAAAATGACATGAGGTAGAGGGATCCAACGCATTGGGCTACCAAGCACTAAAACCAAAGGAAGGAGAAGAACCGGCTGTAAACAGGGTTCGGAAAGATTTCCGTGCTCCCTCTTAAAAGAACTAAGGGGCCCTTTTACTAAGCAGCGTAAAGTGTCTATGCGTGCCCAATGCGTGCCAATTTGAAGTTACCACCTGGCTACCGCATGGCTCTTGCGGTAATTTCATTTTTGGCGCACATTTGATGCACGCGTCTGACACACGCGTCCAAAAAATAATCTTTGGGGCCCTTTTACTAAGCCGCGTAAGCATCTACGTGCGCCCAATGTGCACCAAAATGGAGTTGCCGCCTGGCTACCATGTGGCTCTTGTGCTAATTTCATTTTTGGTGTGTGTCCAATACACGCATCTGAAAAATAATATTCGGACACATGCCAAGTGGCATTTGACGCACATAGGTCATTACCGCCTGGTTACCGCGTGAGACTTTACCGCTAGGTCAACGGCTGGCGGTAAGGTCTCAGACCCCAAATGGATGTGTAGCAATTTTCATTTTGCCGCACGTCTATTGTTGGAGTGGAGGAGTGGCCTAGTGGTTAGGGTGGTGGACTTTGGTCCTGGGGAACTGAGTTCGATTCCTGGCACAGGCAGCTCCTTGTGACTCTGGGCAAGTCACTTAACCCTCCATTGCCTGCAGCATTGAGCCTGCCATGAGTGGGAAAGCGTGGGGTACAAATGTAACCAAAAAAAAGGCATTTATTACAGTGTGCTGAAAAATGATTATGCATGTGACCAAAACACACGTCTAAACTACTGTACCTTTGTAAAAGGGCCCCTTTATATTCTGTCACATGTCCGCTTCGTGTGCCAAGTGGCTTTTGACATGCATAGATCATTACCGCCTAGTTAACACGTGAGACCTTACCGCTAGGTCAATGGCTGGTGGTAAGGTCTCAGACCCAAAATGGGCACGCTCCAATTTTTATTTTTGCCGCACATCCATTTTCGGCAAAAAATTTTTTAAAGGTGTTTTTTTACAGGAGCGCTGAAAAATGGATCTGCGCATGTCCAAAACACGCACCTACACTACCGCAGGCCATTTTTCAGTGCACCTTAGTAAAAGGACCCCTTAATTTTGGAATAAACAAAGGAACAGAAAATTGCAAGTAGTCTAGAACTGAGCTACATCACCCACTCTGCAAATTTCCTGTGCTTTCTGGAAGAGAGAAATGTCCAGAGGAAAAAATAAATGTGCAAGGAAAATGCTGTGCAAAATGAGCCTGAAAATACAGAACTGGAGATTCAGTCAGAAGTTCCACAGTGCGTTATTGAAGAAGACTTTGTTGCATGATACAGTGGCCTACAGGGAAAAAAAACTAAAAAAAAAACAAATTGATGATGGGAATGGCCCAAGCATGAAACAGTGACAAAGAAAATAAGGTCATCATCACCTATGGATATCCAGTGTTGAAAGTGGAAAATCAAAGGAGGAGACATCACTGTCCCTGACCACACATACAATAACACATGGTTACTAAAATGTAAGGTTCTGAGCCTGTTTCATAGATGTAATGTGTTCAGACAGTGCTAGCATGAGTAAACGCAAAAACATCGGTCCATGTATGATGTGTTTGGAGGTGGAGGAGTCAAATTGACATCAACATGGAAAACAGGCAATGAAGAAAATCTTGATTACTGCATTCGTCTAGGAATTACTGCCTCCGAGTAAGTGGAACCCATGTTTCAGCCATCGTGCTGTGACTTTCTTCAGGGTATGCAAGGAAAATGTAATCTTGTTCTAGACGAAGCATGAGAACTAGCATAATCTTGCAGGTTGATTGTTTAACCAGTCAATATTCATCCAGCAGGGGTCAGTATTGTTTATGTGCTGACCATCACCAGCTAAACCAGGGGCGTAGCTATGGGTGGGCCTGGGCCCACCCAATCTCAGCTCAGGCCCACCCGGTTAAAGTGCCGAAAAGTACACGCAGCCATAGCCTTTCTGGGTGCCGTCATGGTGGCAGCCCGCTCAGCCATCTCCCACCTGCTTTTTGGCAGTCTTGGGAGGCACTGGCAGGTCTTCTGACTTCTGGTCCTGAGTCAGCCAGTGCTGTCCTGCCATCCTGCGCCACTCTCGCTTCTCATGCTAAAGGCTCAGCTGCTGCGCACATGCCGCTTTGTTGGTATGTAAGAAGTAAGCAAGCTCAGTTGCACGTGCCATGCTGCGTGGCTTGCTTCCCGCAGTGCACATGGAACAATGGCGTTGCACGCAGCGCCACATGATAGAAGCTGCTCGGCTGGTCAAGTTTGATATGACATAATGTAGCTATATTTTAAAATATTGGGGGGGGGGGGGGTCCCATTAAGTATGTGTGTGGTTTATGTTGCTGCAGGGCAGCTGTCGGGCAGACTGCTTAGAAATCCATCATCAAGTGCATTCTAAGGCGTTATTTTGTAGTATTCCAAGAAACACTACTCATACATAGTGCCCACCCATATTAGCTCTGGGCCCACCCAAAAAGTAAGGTCTGGCTACGCCACTGCCTCAGCTGTCTTTTCTCCCATCCCCATTATCATTTTTGTCACCCTTCTCTGTACATTTTCTAATCCCACTATATCTTTTTTGAGATGCAGCGACCAGAATTGAACACAATATTCGAGGTGCGGTCGCACCATGGAACGATACAAAGGCATTATAACATCCTCATTTTTTGTTTTTCATTCCTTTCCTAATAATACCTAACATTCTATTTGCTTTCTTAGCCGCAGTAGCACAAGGAGCAGGAAGTTTCAATGTATCATTAACAATGACACCTAGATCCCTTTCTTGGTCGGTGAATCCTAACGTGGAACCTTGCATGACGTAGCTATAATTCGGGTTCCTCTTTCCCACATACATCACTTTGCACTTGCTCACATTAAACGTCATCTGCCATTTAGACGCCCAGTCTCCAAGTCTCGTAGAAGTCTGTCCCTATGTAGCTAAAGTTAACTGGTTAAGTTTTGTCCTAGAATTACCTGGAGTGGCCTAATACTAGAGCACCAGGCTTGTATTCCAGAAGTGGCCGGTTCAAATCCCACTGCTGCTCCTTGTGATCTTGGGCAAGTCACTTAATCCTCCATTGTCTCAGGTCCAAACTTAGATTGTGAGCCCTCCTGGGACAGAGAAACAGCCAGTGTACTTGAATGTAACTCACCTTGAGCTGCTACTGAAAAAGGTGTGAACAAAATTGAAATAAAATAAATATGTTTAATGCCAGTGTCTTAACTAGTTCACTTTTTGCTGCAACTAGATATCAGCCTCCTAAATTTCCCACCTTTTCCTTTCCCCCTGGAAAGTGCTTTCGAGCACACGTAAAAGAAGCCATTTGGTCACTCAAGTGTGGGCAATCATTTTTCATTCCAGTCCTCAGCTCAGAGTTAAAAAAAAAAAATTAAGGGAAAATAAACCCGGTTCTCACCTTTTCGAGATCATAAAGTTTGAAGGCTCAAAGTGTGTTTGTGCAAGGACTATTGGTTTAGTCTGACTGCTTTTTGGGCACCTTTTTCAAAAAAAATATTGTTTTCCCCACCTGCTTCCCATCCTACCATTGGCTTCAGCCATCCATGACAAGACCGTAGTGCAGAGAAAACCCAGACTCACCTCCCTAGTGGCAACTTCTTAACAGCCTTCGGTAATGTGATTGATCCTTTACAGGACACACCGTAGCAAACCATAAGTCTCCTTTTTAATTCCCCCCCCCCCCAAAGAGAGTCACACCGAAACAATCTGCAACACTGGACACACTTTCAACAGTACCATAAAATCAAAGAAAAAAGTTTGCACTACATTTTACAAGAGAAATTTATCTAAAAACTAATTAATACATGCGTCCAGCTTTTCCTACATGAGCACGCAGCTGTGGAATGCATTGCCACTTGATTTGAAAACAATCTACGACCTAATCAACTTTCGTAAATCGTTGAAGACTTATCTCTTCAACAAGGCATACCACGATGGCCCATAATGGGAACGTAACGCATCACCGCTTACCTAATATTCTGAATGTTTTTCCTCTGTAACTGATTGCTTAATTCTATTATGTTATCCGTGTTCTTTACGTAATACCACTTGTATCTTTTACTTTGAATGACGAATGCCATGACGGAATATTGTAAGCCACATCGAGCCTGCAAATAGGTGGGAAAATGTGGGATACAAATGCAACAAATAAATAAATAAAAACTAGACAGACTGGCACACGACTTTTTTCTATTTACAGTGTTTGGACACTTACAGGCCTTTTTACTAAGGTGCAGTAGGCCGAACGTGGGCCGACAGTGCGGTAAAAGGGCACTACAGTGGGACATGCTGAGGCGTCTAGCAGTAGCTTGGGCAGCAGCATGTGCTACTCCCTCGGTAAAAAATATTTTTCATTTTTTGCCACGGGAGGTGTTTCTGGGGGTGGACAGTAGCCATGCCTGCACTAATCGGGCAGCACAAAAGAAGAACGAGACTTGGGGGGTGATCGTGTCTGATGATCTCAAGGTGGCCAAACAGGTAGAAAAGGAGACGCTCAAAGCCAGAAGGATGCTCGGGTGCATAGGGAGAGGAATGGCCAGCAGGAAAAAAGAGGTGATAGTGCCCTTGTATCAGTGGCGTAGCCACAGGTGGGCCTGAGTGGGCCGGGGCCCACCCACTTAGGGCTCAGGCCCACCCAACAGTAGCACATGTTTAGTGGTAGCTGTGGGATCCCAAGCTCGGCCAGCTGAAGACTTCCCCCTGATGGTAACGAAAACGCTACTCTCCATGATACCGGCGTCTGCGCATGTTCAGTTTTCAGCGCATGCCTGCTGCAGACTGCCAAGGTGGAAAGAAGCGTTTTCCCACCAGCTGAGATATTTTTTGGGTGGTGGTTGGGAGGGGTGGGGGGAGAACAATTGGTGCCCACCCACTTCTTACCTAGGCCCACCCAAAATCTGTCTGGCTACACCCCTGCCTTGTATAAGTCTCTGGTGAGGCCCCATTTAGCATAGGGTGCAACTCTGGAGACCCTCACTTATGAAAAGATATAAACAGGATGGAGTTGGTCCAGAGGGCGGCTACAAAAGTGGTCAGTGGTCTCTGTCATAAAGCGTATGGGTGACAGACCTATAGACCTCAATAAGTTTACTCTGGAAGAAAGGCAGGAGAGAACAGATATGATAGAGATGTATAAATACCTCAGTGGCGTTAATGTACATGAGGTGAACCTTTTTCAAATGAAGGAAAACTCTGGAATGAGAGGGCGTAGGATGAAGTTAAGAGGTTATAGGCTTAGGGGAGTAATCTAAGGAATTACTTTTTCACGGAAAGGGTGGTGGATGCGTGGAACGGCCTCCCGGTGGAGGTCATGGAGACGAACACTGTGTCTGAATTTAAGAAAGCGTGGGATGGGCCATTTGGCTCTTATCTGCCATCATGTTTCTCTGTTTCAATAACAACACCTGGTTGCCCAGATCCCATTATAGATATCAGCATAACCTGGTATCTGGGCACCTAACATGTACCGTGGCCATATAAATGCATCAGGTGTACATGTAACTTCCAGTATTTTGTAAGTTACGTGTATAAGTGAGAGCCCCCCAAACGTGCTACCCATTATCCACCCATGTATATTACTCCCTTGCTGTTATGCACTGTCCCCTAGATTCTATATGTCACCCAAAGTTGGGTGTGCAGTTTTTGACACAAACCCCAGCGCCATACGCATAGGTGCTCCAGTCAATTATTGGTGTTAACAAGCACTTAACTGACAGTAATTAGGAGTTGCATGAGGATCTGCCCTACACCCTATAACACCAGTGCTTAAAGTTCATAGCATGTAACTAAAATGCTAATAATAATAAGGATTCAACTGGCTTGCTTTTGGCTCGTGAGTGTTGAAAATGTCACAATTGATCAAGGTTCAAATATTTTTACGCTTTAATTGTGATCATTATTGTTGATGACGCAAGACTACTATCATAATATAAAATTGAAATAAACAGGTGGTTTGGGATTTATTTACAATAATACATCACTCACGCGTCTATACTATCGCTGATATAAAAGGCTGCTATCTAATCCACTGCCAGTGCTTTCAAGTTATAAGAACACAAGTATATACAGGTCATTACTACTCAATAACTGTTGTCTGTACATTTGTTTTCTGCTTCAGCCTTGAAGTGTGGACAGACTTTATCAACACACGTGTCCTCTTAGATGCCTACATGTATTCCCTGGTGGCCTGTGAACACAGCTTCGTCTGGATGTCGGCCTGTGTCTTATCTTTCTACACCCACCACATCCTTTTACATGAGGGACCAAGGCTATCACTGCCCAGTACACAGAGAGAACTGCAATCCTGCCTATCAGGACTTGATAAGAGGAGAGGCATGAATGGCTTTTTTTTTCAGTCTAGCCACAAGTCCAGCCAGCCAGTCGTCCCTTATCACAAGACAAAGGAAGGAAAAATTGAAACTTTAAAAAGCAAAACACTTTTTTGTGATAGCACATAAACCAGAAAGCCTACAGACACTGGGAAAAGGGATATTGAATGTATTCTTTTTCACTTAAAATTCAGTGTAGAATCAACCACACTACACTCAACTGAGGTTGTAATACTGGGATCAGCTTTACGTCTACCCCGTTACTCTACAAATTCTGGCAGGTAATTGTATCGAAGTGGGCTGTCCTGTGCCAAGACTTTGAAGTTGCTTCATGGCATTGGTTACTCAGTGCACCCATAACCAGTAAACATTTTGGCAAGTGCTGGAGACTGGCCAGTGATATACCATATCGGTTGATGGTGGACTCTTTGCTGACCAACCATGTCACAGTCTAAAAGGGGAAAGCATTAGCACCAGTGCTCACCCATTCCTCTTGTGGATCATGTCAAACACCTTGAAGTATTACTGGACCAACAACTTTCTGCATTGGTTAAAACAGATTGTGCATTAAGACCTATTTACTACTACTACTATTTGACATTTCTATAGCGCTACTAGACGTATGCAGCGCTGTACACTTGAACATGAAGAGACAGTCCCTGCTCGACAGAGCTTACAATCTAATTAGGACAGACAAACAGGACAAATAAGGGATAAGGATAAACAGTAGCAAGATTCCAGAATCCCAAAGAGTAGCAAGATTCTGTGCAGAATCCCAAAGAGTAGCAAGAGTCCGGAATCTCAAACACTACTACTCTTACTTATTACTACTACTTATCATTTCTAAAGCGCTACTAGATGTACGCAGCGCTGTACACTTGAACAAGAAGAGACAGTCCCTGCTCGAAAGAGCTTACAATCTGATTAGGACAGACAAACAGAACAAATAAGGGATAAGGGAATTACTAAGGTGGGAATGAAAAACACGGGTACTGAATAAGTGAGTAAGGGTTAGGAGTTAAAAGCAACATTAAAAAAGTGGGCTTTTAGCCTAGATTTGAAGACGACTAGAGATGGAGCTTGACATACTGGCACAGGAAGGCTATTCCAGGCATATGGTGCAATTCCAGGTATATACTTGATGAATCTTCCTATCTGACTTTGCTCTACATATTAGTGGCTTCCATACTTGACTACTGCAACGTGGTCTATGTAGGGATCAATCTTTCCTCAGACAATAAAGATTCTCTGCCATGTAAAAATCAATTGAAGGTGTTACACCATTCCTAGTCCACTCTCTGGCTTCCTATTAAGTTCCAAATACAATTCAAGATCCTAACGTTGACTGACATGGTTATAGATACAGAAACACCCTCTCACCTATCAGCTATAACTGCTCTTCACACACTGGCTCACACTCTGCATTGCTTACTTGACTTCCTTCTGTATATTACTACTACTACTACTACTATTTAGCATTTCTATAGCGCTACAAGGCATACGCAGCGCTGCACAAACATAGAAGAAAGACAGTCCCTGCTCAAAGAGCTTACAATCTAATAGACAAAAAATAAATAAAGTAAGCAAATCAAATCAATTAATGTGAACGGGAAGGAAGAGAGGAGGGTAGGTGGAGGCGAGTGGTTACAAGTGGTTACGAGTCAAAAGCAATGTTAAAGAGGTGAGCTTTCAGTCTAGATTTAAAGGTGGCCAAGGATGGGGCAAGACGTAGGGGCTCAGGAAGTTTATTCCAGGCGTAGGGTGCAGCGAGACAGAAGGCGCGAAGTCTGGAGTTGGCAGTAGTGGAGAAGGGAACAGATAAGAAGGATTTATCCATGGAGCGGAGTGCACGGGAAGGGGTGTAGGGAAGGACGAGTGTGGAGAGATACTGGGGAGCAGCAGAGTGAGTACATTTATAGGTTAGTAGAAGAAGTTTGAACAGGATGCGAAAACGGATAGGGAGTCAGTGAAGGGTCTTGAGGAGAGGGGTAGTATGAGTAAAGCGACCCTGGTGGAAGATGAGACGGGCAGCAGAGTTTTGAACCGACTGGAGAGGGGAGAGGTGACTAAGTGGGAGGCCAGCAAGAAGCAGATTGCAGTAGTCTAAACGAGAGGTGACAAGGGTGTGGATGAGGGTTTTGGTAGAGTGCTCGGAAAGAAAGGGGCGGATTTTACGGATGTTGTAAAGAAAGAAACGACAGGTCTTGGCAATCTGCTGGATATGAGCAGAGAAGGAGAGAGAAGAGTCAAAGATGACCCCAAGGTTTCGAGCTGAGGAGACGGGGAGAATGAGAGAGCCATCAACAGAAATAGAAAATGGGGGGAGCGGGGAGGTGGGTTTGGGGGGGCTGTCTCTCGAGTGAGGTTTGATTTCACTCAAAATAGTGCTTTCTATTCTATAGCCCCTCAGCTTTGGAAAGCTCTGCAGAAACCTTCTCTTCGAAATTCAGGGTTGCCCTTAAGAGCCATCCTTTCACTCTATCTTTTGGTGATCTGGCAAATGGTGCTGGGTCGATTCCTGATCGGTAACAGCGTTTATGTGTTAATTCCATGTTTCTCTCTTGCTTTACTCTCCTTTTCCCTTTCTCAAGCCATTATCTTCTTCTTTTCCTTGCTTTGCTTTCTAGTCAGTATGCTGGAGTTTTTTGTTCCTCTGAGTATTAGTTTGTAATACTCCCAGTATGCTGGGGAGAAGAGTGGGGGTGTGGGTATAGATGTCGGAAGGAAGTAGGTCAAATCTGATAATAAACATAGACATATGGAGATCAATATTCAGTCCATGGCAGTCGGTGGTTTTCAAGGTGCTTACATATTCAATGTTGGGTCATGTCCAGTCAATATCTAGGTATATGGGGTGACCAAGAAGTGAACTAGACACCAGTCAATATTCAGACCGGGGCCTGGTTAGCAGTTACTGAGGAGCCCTTTTACTAAACTGTACAGGTGTCTACGCACGCCCAATGTGTGCCAATTTGGAACTACTGCCCGGCCACCGTGTGGCCCGGGCAGTAATTTCATTTTTTACGTGTCCAGTACACATGCCGGAAAATATATTTTATTTTCCGGCAAACGACGCTACCCAGGCAGTAATCAGCATTGTATGCGTGCTGACGATTGCTGCCCAGTTAATGCGTGAGACCTTACCACTAAGTGAATGGGTGCTAGTAAGGTCTCAGGCCCAAAACGGACACACGCCAATTTTCGTTTTGCCGCACATCCATTTTTGGCCAAAAAAAGAGGCCTTTCTTGTAGGCGCGCTGAAAATGGACATGCGCACATCCAATACATGTATCTACACCAGCACAGGCCATTTTTCATTGCACCTTAGTAAAAAGACCCCTGAACATAGCAACACAGTAACATAGTAGATGACGGCAGAGAAAGACCTGTACGGTCCATCCAGTCTGCCCACAAGATAAACTCATATGTGCTACTTTATGTGTATACCTGACCTTGATTTGTACCTGCCATTTTCAGGGCACAGACCGTAGAAGTCTGCCCAGCACTAGCCCCGCCTCCCAACCACTAGCCCCGCCTCCCACCACCGGCTCTGCCACACAATCTCCGCTAAGCTTCTGAGGATCCATTCCTTCTGAACAGGATTCCTTTTTTGTTTATCCCATGCATTTTTGAATTCTGTTAACTAAGTAGCAGACTGAACATCGCCACAAAGCGGTAAAGTGTTCTGCCCAAGCTCTGCCCCCAGACTGCCCTGGCACTAACTGGATAGACAATATTCAGCGGCACTGCCTGGGCAGTTATAAGTAGTTTTCAGCAGCACCTTACCTGCTTAATATTGCTAGGTGGCCAGCTGTGTGAGGTTTAACCAGTCAGGAGCCTCCCTGCCTGATTAAACCCTTTTGAGTATTGGCCCCATTCAGTTCATCCAGGATGCAAAAATACACTGCTGCCTTTCTCACATTGTATGGGATGCATTAAAATGCATTGATGGTTAAAGACTGTTTGTAATGCATCGAAACTGGTTTGAAGTTTCCAAACTCTTTCTGTAACAAAACGTTAAAGATTGTTTTAATGTCAGATTGTGGAGTGTTCAGGATGTGATCCTCCCACACAGCCATTTGCAGGAAGCCCGGATAACAGACTACGATTGGGACATGCCTGGATAAGACCCTGGGAAAACCCAGATGTACACAAATGTTAATGGATAATGCCTTGGGCGGTGGAGTTGGGGTTTATATTTTTTGACTTAGTAACTTTTAAATTTGTGTCAGAAGATGGCTGGCCTTCTCCTTTGAAAATAAGCAGGATAGCCACCTAAACGTGTAAGTGTTGACATACTTAGAAGATACTGAACTGATGACACTTTTTTGTGCACATGTGAATTTATAAAATGACTGCTTCCATAAAGAACAAGAGTAGCCATACCGGGTCAGACCAATGGTCCATCTAGCCCAGTATCCTGTTTTCCAAACAGTGGCCAAGTCAGGTCACAAGTACCTGGCAGAAACCCAAATAGCAGCAGCATTCCATGCTACCAATCCCAGGGCAAGCAGTGGCTTTTCCCCATGTCTGTCTCAATAACTATGGACTTTTCCTCCAGGAATTTGTCCAAACCTTTTTTTAAATCTAGATATGCTAATCGCTGTTACCACATCCTGTGGCAAAGAGTTCCAGAGCTTAACTATTCGTTGAGTGAAAAAATATTTCCTCCTACTTGATTTTAAAGTAACATAGTAACATAGTAGATGACGGCAGAAAAAGACCTGCACGGTCCACCCAGTCTGCCCAACAAGATAAACTCACGTGTCACTTTTTGTGTATACCTTACCTTGATTTGTACCTGTCTTTTTCAGGGCACAGACCGTGTAAGTCTGCCCAGCATTATCCCCACCTCCCACCGCCGGCTAAGCTTCTGGGGATCTCTTCCTTCTGAGGAGGATTCCTTTATGTTTATCCCACGCATGTTTGAATTCCGTTACCGTTTTCCTCTCCACCACTTCCCGCGGGAGGGCATTCCAAGCATCCACCACTCTCTCCATGAAAAAATACTTCCTGACATTTTTCTTGAGTCTGCCTCCCTTCAATTTCACATCCTGAAAGTATTTCCATGTAACTTCCTTAAGCGTCCCCTAGTCTTTGTACTTTTGGAAAGAGTAAAAAATCGATTCACTTCTACTCATTCTAGACCTCAATCATATCTCCCCTCATTCGTCTCTTTTCCAAGCTGAAGAGCCCTAATCTCTTTAGCCTTTCCTCATATAAGAGGAGTTCCATCCCCGTTATCATTTTGGTCGCTCTTCTTTGAACCTTTTTTAATTCCACTCCATCTGTTTTGAGATATGTCGACCAGAACTGAATACTCCAGGTGAGGTCGCACCATTGAGTGACACAGAGGCATTATAACATTTTCGGTCTTATTCACCACCCCTTTCCTAATAATGTAGCATCCTGTTTGCCTTTTTGGCCACCACCGCACACTGAGCAGAAGATTTCAGCGTAATATGTACAACACCACCTAGATGTTTTTCTTGAGTGCTGACCCCCAAGGTGGACCCTAGTATTAGGTAACTATGATTCAGATTATTCCTCCCAATGTGCATCACCTTGCATTTGTCCAAATTAAATTTCATCTGCCATTTGAATGCCCAATCTTCCAATTTCCTAAGGTCTTCCTGCAATTTTTTACAGTCCGCACATGTGTTAACAACCTTGAATAGTTTTGTCTCATCTGCAAATTTAATCATCTCACTCATCGTTCCGATTTCCATATCATTTATAAATATGTTAAATAGCACTGGTCCCAATACAGATCCCTGTGGCACTCCACTGTTCAACCTCCTCCATTGACAGAACATCACTCTAGAGGGAACTGAGCATGTCCTGACCTCGATGTCTCAATTCCAATCTCTGCATCCTACATAAAATAAAAGCCATAGACCAGAATAAAGCACTTTAGGTGTTACAATTGATCGCCATCTTACACTTGAGAGCCAAGGTAACTCCATTATAAAGAAGATGTTTCATTCTATTCTATGTGGAAACGTAAACGTCTGAAACCTTACTTCCCGAGGGAAACATTCCGTAACTTGACACAATCAATGGTTCTGAGCCGTGCAGATTACTGCAATGGAATATATGCGGGATGTAAAGAACAGCTCACGAAGAAACTCCAGACAACACAAAACACAGCTGCCAGGCTGATATTCGGCAAAACACGATTCAATAGTGCCAAACCTCTCCGAGTAAAACTGCATTGGCTCCCAATCAAGGAACGCATTACCTTCAAAATTTGCTCTTTGGTCCGTAAGATTATCTACGGTGAAACTCCAGGATACATGGTTGACTTGATAGATCTTCCGACCAGAAATAGAACTAGTACATCGCGTACCTATTTGAACCTCCACTATCCGAGCTGCATAGGACTCGGATATAAATCAACCTATGCATCCAATTTCTCCTGTTTAGGCACACAAATGTGGAATGCACTACCAAAGACTGTGAAAACGATTTACGACCATCTTAACTTCAGGCCTATCCCACTGACCCTACTTAAATGCTTCAACTCTGCAACACAACATAACCTTAGATCGTATTGGACATTATATATTCCTTATTATCATTGACCCTTATTGTACCTTATACCCTAGCCTTACCTGACCCCTGTTTCAATCTATATTTGTTTACCCCTTCCGGACTTGACGTTCACCTTTACGGTATTTTGTAAGCCACATTCAGCCTGCTAATGGGTGGGAAAATGTGGGATACAAATGTTACAAATAAATAAATAGATACAAGCGCTGCAGGTCAATTTGCAGGAAATTAAATCCTTGGGCCTGAAGATGCGCTGTTTCAGAATGAGGAATGGGGAAGACTCGGAGGCAGAGGTGCTGAGTGTTCTACCACCTCTTACCAAACCCAGAGAAATCCCTTAATTCTTGCTGCCTGTTTTCTATTAATGTTTTGCGTCTGTTTTTACTTTGGTATTTATTTTTCTGAGCAGACTTACCTTTAAAAACAATACAATAATGACATCCTTCCTAGGTAGGGGTGGGAGAGCTTCCTTAAATTACTTCTGAGGGTTTCCGGAACGGTCGCATGCTAAGAAATCCTAAAGGCAACCCGTCACTTTTGAACTTTAACCTCTGCCCTTAGAATTTTCCAGCCTGAGCCAAAGGTCATGCCCAGGGTCAAAGTACCATCAAAAAATGGATAGGGATGAGGGAATGTTCTTATTTATACAGTTCCAACTGATTTTGTTTACAAAATGCAAAATCAAAATTCTGGACTCAGATTGAAAGCAAATGCTTGAGGGTCCTCTGGGGAACTGGGGGTCCTGGAGTTGGCAGCTTTTCCGGCCAATCTGCAAAGGCCATAACATGAAGGGCAAGAGTCAACGAGGGAAGGCAGAAACAGCAAGGAGAAAATGAAGCCTAGGCATCTGGCTTAGTGTGGCTATCAACTCCAGTCAACCAGAAACTGAAGGAAAGGGAAAAGGCAACAGAAGATGGGTTGCACAGTGTGGCTTTTGGCTATTCCAGATAAAGCCAAGGAGCCCACACAATAACGTTCACACAAGATCAGTTTTCAGGTTGTCTTACAGAAATCTTCATCTGGCTTGTTAAAAAAAAAAAAAAAAGCCATTTAAGAGGCTATGCATAATAAATTAGCATGTTCAGGATAAAAATGTCAGGGTTGGTTTTTGCACAAATCGTGAAAATTGTAAAAAAGTGACGCACTTCACCTATAACACAAATCATGATCTAAAAAAAAGTGGATGATAGACGTTAATTTATAGTTGTTGAAGGAAGCATTCACTATAGAATCTTAGGGGCTCTTCTACTATGATTGGTTAAGAAATGGGTTTAATGCCTTTTAATGTGGGACTTTCCCACAAGCTAAGCCCATTTCTAGCACATCCCTAAAAGAAAGGTGTTTTATTCTTTTTCTTTTTGCAGGTCCCATGTTAATTTTTCTATTAGCGTGCTAGACTTGCAAAAATACTAACGCGGACGAACTTACCACCTCCTATTTTAGAAGCGCAAACTGCTCCCACGCTAAGCCTGCTTCATCCAGTTAGCACACACCAGTGCAAAAGTGGTAGCTGGAAAATGCTTCCATGACCATTCTGTACCCATGACCTGCCCTTTCCCGAAAAATGTTTGTAAAAAATGAATAGCGCACGATTAGTGTGTGCTGACAGGCAAATTGTATTTTTAATGCATTTTTGCCCACATTAGTGCTTAATGTGGTTTGGTAAAAGGGCCCCTTAAAAAGGTATCAAACATAGCTGAAAGATCAACCTCTAGTTTAGTATGGGTGATATATCTAATCCCATTAAAATATCCAGTTTAACTATAACCACACCGCCAACACACCTCCAGCTTCTTCAGTGCTTTTGGCCAAGCAACAAATTGAGTGGACACAAGTTAACCAGTTTTCTGGGCAGGAAATGGAAAAGCAAAGATGTGTCTGGGGAGTTCCTTTATTCCTGGTATAAAAGCAGATGACGTTAAGGCAAATGCCATACAATTGTGAAGCAAAGCTAAGATGTGTAAGGTGAAGACCTCCTTGTGAAACAGTAGCGTCTGAACAAAACGTCTCTTTAATCCAAGAATTAAAGTCTTCCAAAAACTCAAATTTATTCAAAATTCAATGGACATGTATTTTTTGCTGATTCAGGGGCCCTTTTACTAAGCCGCGTAAGCGTCTTCACGCACCCAACACGTGCCAAAATGGAGTTACCGCCCGGCTACTGCGTAGCTCTTGCGATAATTTCATTTTTGGCGCTCGTCCGATATGCGAGCCTGGAAAATAATTTTTCTGTTCAGATGCGCGTATCAGACGTGAGCTAAGTGTCATCTGGTGCGCGCAGGTCATTACTGCCCGGTTGCTGCGTGTGATTTTACCACTAGGTCAATGGCTGGCGGTAAGGTCTCAGACCCAAAATGGACGCGCGGCAATTTTCATTTTGCCGTACGTCCATTTTCGTCAAAAATGTCAAAAAGGCTTTTTTTTTTGTAGCTGCGCTGAAAAATGATTCTGCGCGTGCCCAAAACCCACGTCTACACTACCGCAGGCCATTTTCAGCGTGCCTTTGTAAAAGGACCCTTCATTCTTTAATATTTCAGATTTTGTATGGTATTCCCCTTCTCGCAATTCAGTCTTTGGTGCAAGAGATTGCATTTTCATTTTCCTACCTGTAAGAAAGTGGTTTATAGATCTACTAGCCGTTGAACCCGTAAAAACGGGCTGGTATTGGAGTTTTCCTACCCCCCCCCCCCTGCGAGGTCACCACCGCTCCCCCCCCCTCGGAGTCGCCGCCGCTGCTGCCACCCCTCCACCCGGCCCGGGCCCTCTCTTCGCTTCTGAACTTACACATCTGTTTGCCGAACGCAGCAAGGCACATCAGCTGAGCTGCCGTGGGCCCTTCCTTCTCTGCTTGTGGCCCCGCCCTCCTGTGACGTAACGTCAGCAAGGGCGGGACACAGGCAGAGAAGGAAGGGGCAGCTCAGCTGATGTGCGTTGCTGCGTTCGGCGAATGGATGTGTAAGTTCAGAAGGGAAGAAAGGGCCCGGGCCGGGTGGAGGGGTGGCGGCGGCGGCGACTCCGAGTGGGGGGGGAGGGGTAGCAACCTCGGCGGCGCAGTTTCCCTCTCTGTCCCGCCCCTCCCGTCATCACGTATTGACGCGGGGGCGGGACAGACAGGGAAGTCTCTACTGCGCATTTGCGAGTGAGTACGGTCACTCGCCGTTTATATGTTTGATATATTCAGCTACTTTTTCATAGCAAGGTACTACATGGTGGAATTCCTTGCTGAAAAATATAAGACGCCAACATGATTATTTGGTTTTTCATAAGTTTTTGAAATCTTTCCTTTTCAAAAAATTTCTGTCAGTTCATCCTGGCGCTTAATTTCCCCCTTCCATTCTCCCCATTATGCTTTATTATTAAGTCAACGCTCTATATAAAAGGCAACCCCAACGTTCTAATGAAGCCTCCATGGAAGTTGAGGCGCCCGAGATATCCGGTGTGCCCCTGAGCGTCTGCACCGCCCTCGCGTCAAAACGTGATGACGTCGAGGGCGGAGCAATGACACTCGAGGGCCGAAACGGAAATGGCACAGGCACGGAGGTGCAGCAAAAAAAAAAAAAAAAAAACCTCCCCACACAAAGCGAACCACGAACAACGTCTGACGGTCACACGGAAGCAGGCAAGCAGCTCGGAGGGACGGAGGAGGGGGCCCCTACCATTATAGAACCTTGCTAGCGCCCGTTTCATTGCGCTGAGAAATGGGCTTTTTTCCCTAATTTTTTATATATTTACAATTCTTTCATTTTTGCAATGTGTGGGTTTATGTATTTTGTTTCATATTTTGCAATGACTTCTTTTTAGCTTGTTAGCCACAATGAAATCGAAATTGTACAGGGAAATGTGGGGTATAAATGTCATAAATAAATAAATAAATATAACCGTCTTCCAGACTGGCCTCAATATGACATCCTTTGCTTAGCTACCTCTGGACAGACCATCATTCCTCCA
Organism: Microcaecilia unicolor; assembly: GCF_901765095.1. Classification (NCBI taxonomy): domain Eukaryota; kingdom Metazoa; phylum Chordata; class Amphibia; order Gymnophiona; family Siphonopidae; genus Microcaecilia; species Microcaecilia unicolor. The sequence continues at coordinate 334,882,689 of NC_044036.1, read as the reverse complement.
CACTCAATCTTCACTTCCTGCCGTACACCCCACTGCATTTGCAGCGCCCCCACTCCGTTCTGTGGTGTTCATCCTTCCTGTAAAGCATTTCCCAGCTGTGAATTCTTTTCTACCTCTTTTCTAACTGGACCCATTCTTTATCGCCTTTCCCTTTATCCCTGCTCCCTCTGCTTTCCTTCTTTTCTACAACGCTGCTGTGTATATTGATGACATTTTGTTAATAAGGCAAACACAAGAGAAAGTGCGAGTCAATGATGGCTTTAGCAAAAATTAATCCATTCTTTTCTTTTGCATTGAAGTCGAGCCTTTCTGCTCAGTCTCTACCCTTGGTAAGCATCTGCTATAAATTTTAAAATACCACAGCAAAAGACTGTGAACTGTTTGGGTTATAGTTAATGAACCCAGAAGGCCTCCGGGGTGATGGATTCAGAACGTTGCGCGTTGCCAACAAATTTATTAGTTAAAGAAAAAAAAAGGAATGAGATGGATAAGTATATAAGGGGCCCCTTTTACAAACGCACGCTGAAAAATGACCTGCGGTAGTGTAGACGCGTGTTTTGGGCGCGCACAAATTCATTTTTCAGCACATCTGTAAAAAAAAATGGCCTTTTTCAAAAGTTTTGCTGAAAATAGACGTGCGGCAAAATGAAAATTGCCGCGCGTCCATTTTGGGTCTGAGTCCTTACCGCCAGCCACTGACCTCATGGTAAAGTCTCACACGGTAACCAGGTGGTAATGACCTATGTGCGTCAAATGCCACTTGGCGCACATCCAATGCGTATCGGACGCACGCCAAAAAATGAAATTACCGCAAGAGCCGCACGGTAGCCAGGCGGCAACTCCATTTTGGTGCACGTTGGGCGCGCATAGATGCTAATAGAACTATCTAAATTTTAGAAAACTATTGAAGACCATCCTGTTCAAGAAGGCTTACTCCCCAGACTCAACCTAACCTATCCATTCCAGTTTTCAGCAAGATTCTTCAATCTTATTAACTTGTAACTATGTATTACCGTTTGCTACCTTTGTTGTTTATATGATACCTAATTGTTCATTACCTTACTCTTACATTGTTTAATTGTACTTTTCTGTACTGTAGTCTTCCCTACGGTGTTATGTTAGCCACATTGAGCCTACAACTAGTGGAAAAATGTGGGGTATACAGTGAAACCTCGGTGTTCGTCGATAATTCGTCCTTAAAAATATCGACGAAAACCGAAACCGACGAAAACCGAGGCAACAAGCAATTTTTCTTCTAAATTCTTTTTAAACGGCGAAATTTATTCTCATTAAAGAGCTGGCAATTTTGTACAGGCACTGAACCAGAAGCAGCAGTGTGATCCCACAACCGGAAACAACGCCCCAGAAGAACGACACGTGAGAACGCAAAATTAGCAGCATGGGCACACCGACGAAATCCGAGGCGACCGACGAAAACCGAGACAAAAATTTCGTAAAACAAATCAACGATAACCGAAAACGACGAAATCCGAAGTCAACGAAAACCAAGGTTTCACTGCAAATGTATTAAATAAATAATAATAATAATAATATGGCTTAGTAAAAGGGCCCCTAAATAATTTAATAACACTCAAACCTTCTTTGTGAAAATCATGTGTGCAATGTAGAAGATAAGAACCAGCAAGGAGCGACCCATAGGTTAATTCTGATTGCTGATTATGTAACTACCTCTCCTCCCTTCCCCCCCCCCCACCCCCACCCCACTGCAATTAAGCTGCTGCTTAGTCACGTCTCATAGCTGATTATGTTCTGTTTGATTCCGGTGACAAGAAATGTGCAACTTCATATACCCCTGAGTAATCCTAATGGGTCACTTAACCTTCAAGTGACGTGCTTGCAGGGAAATGTGTGTCAGCCTCGTTTTGTGAAATTTTTCATTTTTTTCATTCCCCGCACCCTCTCACTTTTCTTTGTCCCAGCTGGGGGGGGAAAAAGTCAACCATTTAGCAGGAATATTTGCATACAGGGCTACCCAGCTGTCAATTTGTGTATTTTCTAATGTCAGAAAGATTTTTAGATTGATTTAAGAGATACGACATACCAGAGAGAGAGAAAGTTAAGGTAATGCAGCACAACCCTGGCCGACTGCACCCCGTAGGCTCACAACCGCATTCATCATTTCTTCGCCCTCTTCCTAGCTTCATCAAAACAATTGAAGCATTATGGAATCAAAAACAGGGAAGGCCGAACATTTTATTCTATTTTATTCATTACAGAAGCAAAATCATCAAATGCACACTCTTTTTTATTATTATTTTTTATTATTTTTAAATTTTATTTTTTTAAATTTTATTTTTTCAAATTTTAATAATTACAATATTCAATAAATCTTGAATAAAATACACGAAATATGCAACATCATGATAGGGAAACAATAATACAAAGAGAAATAAAACTCTTATCGACCACAATTTAGGAATTGACCCAAGAAAAAGAAATTAAATTATAAGCTATAAGCGAAAGCTAATCAAGAAATGTATTAAGTTATGTCCAATAAAAAAGGTATCATCTTATTTTCTTTTCCATGTTTTATTTTGTTTGATTTCTATTGATAACCTTAAGAGTGGACTAACACGGCTACCACACTCCTCTACTTAAGCTAATATAACAAAGCCTATTCTCTAATTGTTAAACCAAAGACTGCACCATGCTCTGTTGACTTAATCCAAGCTACTATACAGTGTTACATTCAGGATTAGATTTTCACAATTACACTCTCTTTGCTTAATAAAAAAAATCCTCTAACTGCTTAGGTTCAAAAAATTGATATTGCTTTGTTTGATATACCTGCTTATAATCGAACGAGAAAAACGCCCAAGTTCCGACCTAAATCGGGAGATGGACGTTTCTCTCACAAAAACGAATAATGTGGTATAATCGAAAGCCGAACTTGGACGTTTTCAACTGCACTCCATCGCGGAAGCGTACAAAGTTGACGGGGGCGTGTCTGAGGCGTGGTGAAGGCGGGACTGGGGCATGGTTATCACCCGAACAGAGATGGGCGCCTTTCGCCGATAATGGAAAAAAAGTATGCGTTTGTAGCTAGAATTTAGGGCACTTTTCCTGGACCCTGTTTTTTCACGAATAAGGCCCCAAAAAGTGCCCTAAATGACCAGATTACCCCCAGAGGGAATTGGGGATGACCTCCCCTGACTCCCCCAGTGGTCACTAACCCCTTCCCACCACAAAAAATGATGCTTCACAACTTTTTATTTTCACCCTCAAATGTCATACCCACCTCCCTGGCAGCAGTATGCAGGTCCCTGGAGCAGTTGTTAGGGGGTGCAGTGGACTTCAGGCAGGTGGACCCAGGCCCACCCCCCCTACCTGTTACAATTGTGCTGCTTAATGCTTAGTCGTCCAACCCCCCCAAACCCACTGTACCCACATGTAGGTGCCCCCCTTCACCCCTTAGGGCTATAGTAATGGTGTAGACTTGTGGGCAGTGGGTTTTGAGGGGGATTTGGGGGGCTCAACACACAAGGGAAGGGTGCTATGCACCTGGGAGCTCTTTTACCTTTTTTTTTTTTTTTTTGTAAAAGTGCCCCCTAGAGTGCCCGGTTGGTGTCCTGGCATGTGAGGGGGACCAGTGCACTACGAATCCTGGCCCCTCCCACGAACATATGCCTTGGATTTATTCGTTTTTGAGCTGGGCGCTTTCATTTTCCATTATCGCTGAAAAACAAAAATGCCCAGCTCACAAATTGTCGAATAAAACATGGACGTCTATTTTTTTCGAAAATACGGTTCGGTCCGCCCCTTCACGGACCCGTTCTCGGAGAGAAACGCCCATGGAGATAGACGTTTTCATTCGATTATGCCCCTCACAGTATCCTACAAACACAAGGAAATTTCAATTGAAAATTTGCTCCGAAAGCTACTACCCTAGGACGCTGTAAAAGAAATGTTTCTTCTCTTTTGGGTTTCCCTGGATAAATCCTGGAAAACCCTTACTTTTGAACCTAAAAATAAAGAATTCAAATGTCTCAAGGACAGTCTGAGTGCAGCATCTCTAATTCTAATGCAAATGTCACTTACAAAGTAGTTCTTTGCGTGACAACCTCCAGAGATGATTCCAGGAACTCAGTCAATTTCATTACACCTTGAGGGTTTAAATTGTGAATGCACACTCTTTTCAAAGAGGTCACACTCACTGTGGGGCTCATTTTCAAAAGAGAAAAACACAAATGTCCAAATTAGCATTTTTGAGACCAATTATTAGACGTTTTTCTATGAAATCCATCAGAAGTGGGTTCAGATCACAAGGGGGCATGTCAGAGGCGTGATAAGGCCGGGATCTGGGCGTTCCATGTAACGTAACATGTATACGCTGGAAGAGAGGAGGGCGAGAGGAGACATGATAGAGACATTTAAATATCTCAAGGGCATTTATGTACAGGAAGAGAGCCTTTTTCAAATGAAGGAGAGCTCTGGAATGAGGGGGCATATGACAAAGTTAAGAGGGAATAGGCTTAGGAGTAACCTAAGGAAGTATTATTTCACAGAAAGGGTGGTGGAGGCGTGGAATGGCCTCCCGGTGGAGGTGGTGGAGTTGAGGACTGTTCCAGAATTTAAAAAGGCATGGGATAAGCATGTGGGATCGCTTAGGAACAGGAAGAATTAGGGGTTCCAGAGGATGGGCAGACTGGATGGGTCATATGGAGGGGGATAATCGAACGTTGCCAGCGAAATAGGTCGCCGGCGATCTATTTTGGCGGTGGCGCAACAGCTGGCCGGAACCGTCTTTTCAAAAAAGATGGCCGGCCATCTTTTTTTTTTCGATAATAAGGTGTGGACCGGCGAAATGCCTTGGATTGCGCCGGGTTTGAGATCGCCAGTTTTGTTTTTCCGCGATAATGGAAAAAAACTGCCGGCGATCTCAAACCCGGCGAAATCCAAGGCATTTGGCCATGGGAGGAGCCAGCATTTGTAGTGCAATGGTCCCCCTCACATGCCAGGACACCAACCGGGCACCCTAGGGGGCACTTCAAACATCTTTTATAAACAACCAAATTAGCTTTCAGGTGCATAGCACCCTTCCCTTGTGTGCTGAGTCCCCCAAATCCCCCCAAAAACCCACTGCTCACAAGTGTGCACCATTACCCTAGCCCTAAGGGCTGAAGGGGGGGGCACCTACATGTGGGTACAGTGGGTTTTGGGGGGTTTGGGAGGGCTCAACATTACCTACCACAAGTGGAACAGGTAGGGGGGGGGGATGGGCCTGGCTCTGCCTTTCTGCAGTCCACTGCAACCAACAACAACTGTTCCAGGGACCTGCATACTGCTGTCAGGGTGCTGGGTATGACATTTGAGGCTGGCATACAGGCTGGCAAAAAAGGTTGTATTTTAATAATTTTAGTGTGGGAGGGGGTTGGCGACCACTGGGGAAGTAAGGGGAGATCATCCCCCATTCCCTCCGGTGGTCATCTGGTCAGTTGGGGCACCTTTTTGAGGCTTGGTCGTGAAAATAAAAGAACCAAGTAAACCCGGCGAAATACTGCTTATCGCCGGGTTTTATTTTTCCATTATCCGCGAAAGCCGGCCATCTGGTAGCCCCGCCCAAGCCTGCCCATGTCCCGCCTTCGCTTCGCCGCCAACACGTCCCTTTCAACTTTCGCCGGCGAGGCGAAGGGAAAGCGGCGAAGCTATCACAAACGTAGCTTTCGATTATACGCTTTTCGCCGCTTTTGCGAAATCGCCGGCCATATCCCGATTTGTGTCGGGAAATAGCCGGCGATTACTTTCGATTATAAGCTGGATGGCCTTTATCTGCCGTCATGTTTCTATGTTCCTAACACTTGGATATTTTTCTACCATAATGGAACAAAACAAAAAAAAATCTAGGGCTATAATTTGGACGTTTTTGATCTAGACCTGTTTTATTAGTGAATAAGTCACATAAAAGTGCCTAAAAGACCAGATGACCACTGCAGGAACAAAGGAATGACACCCTCTTACTCCTTCAGTGGTCACTGACCCCCTCCCACCCTGCAAAGATGTAAGTGAAATAGTACATACCAGCCTCTGTAACAGCTTCAGATGTTACGACTAGTTCTATTAGGGTTCCTTTTACTAAGTGGCGGTAAGCCCAACGCGGGTTTACCGCTCACTATGCAGGAAGTACCGCCGGGCTACTACAGCAGCCCAGCGGTACGTCCCACCCCTAGCGCGCTGTCATTTCTGGCACTACAAAAATGTATTTATTTTTGTAGTGCCGGAGGGTACGCCCTTACTGCCACCTCAATGGGTGGCGATAAGGGCTCCCCCTCCCCCGAAATGGCCGCGCGGCAAGTGCTTTACTTGTCTCATGACCATTTCCTGCAGGAAGGCGAGACTTCCCTTTTACCATCTGCGGTAAAACACACGCCAACGCCAGTACGGACCCCCTTTTGCCGCAGTTTGGTAAAAGGGGTCCTTAGAGCAGCAAGTAAGTTCCTGAAACAGCCTAGTGGTGGGAGCAGTTCACTGTAGAGAAGGTGGTCCAGGCGCATAACCCACTCTAAATATTACACTTGTGGTGAAAAGTGTCAGTCTCACCCAAAAACAAACCCCACATATAGGTGACACCTTCAGCCATAAGGGCTATTGTCATGGTGTACAGTTGAGTACAGTAGGGTTTTCATGGGTTTTGAAGGGCTTAGCACAATGTAAGGTCTGTGCCAGAGCTGGTGGTTGGGAGGCGGGGCTGGTGGTTGGGAGGCGGGGCTAGTGCCGGGCAGACTTATACGGTCTGGCCAGAGCCGGTGGTGGGAGGCGGGGCTGGTGGTGGGGAGGCGGGGATAGTGCCGGGCAGACTTATACGGTCTGTGCCAGAGCCGGTGGTTGGGAGGCGGGGCTGGTGGTTGGGAGGCGGGGCTAGTGCTAGGCAGACTTATACGGTCTGTGCCCTGAAGAGCACAGGTACAAATCAAAGTAGGGTATACACAAAAGCAGCACACATGAGTTGTCTTGTTGGGCAGACTGGATGGACCGTGCAGGTCTTTTTCTGCCGTCATCTACCATGTTACTATATGTAAGGGGGTAATGGTGAGATGTGTACCTGGGACGTTTTATCTGAAGTCCACTGCAGTGCCCCCTAGGGCAGTGATGGCGAACCTTTCAGAGACCGAGTGCCCAAACAGCAACCCAAAATCTAATTATTTATCGCAAAGTGCCAGTACTCATTGAGGGGCGGGGTCACCACCTATAACTCCACCCCTATGATAGCCACACCCCTTACACCAGCCATGGCACATATAAACAGACATCATTGAAAATATTATAGTAGTACAAGAGAAAAAAAGTAACATGATTTTCTTTCATTATAAATCATTTCTGTAAGCTGTTACAGCTCCAGTATACCCAGTGCAAAATAAGACAGCAGATGTAAATTCTCAAATTGGACATATTCCAAACACTAAAATGAAAATAAAATGATTTTTTTCTACCTTTGGTAATTTTGTTTTTCTATCCATATTGGTCCTAGTCGCTGATTCTGCTGCTATCTGTTCTCTTAACTCCGTTTCCAGGGCTTCCTTTCCATTTATTTCTTTACTTTCTTCCTTCTTCATTTCTTGCCCTCCATCCATGTCCAGCAACCCTCCTCTCCCCTCCAGCCACAAATGTCCAGCCACCCTCCTCTCCCCACTGCCCTTCTGCCTGCCCTCCCATCACCCAGCATCAGCCCTCCCACCTCTCCCCCTGCCCTTCCGCCCGCCCTCCCTCCCACCCAGCTCCAGGCCTCCCTCCCTCCCACCCAGCATCAAACCTCCCACCCGCCCAGCATCAAGCCTCCCACCCAGCATCCGGCCTCCCACCCTCCCAGCACTAAGCCTCCCTCCCACCCAGCAGCACCCAGCATCAGGCTTCCCTCCCACCCAGCACGCAGCAGCACCCAGCATCAGGCCTCCCTCCCACCCATCAGCCAGCAGCACCCGGCACCAGGCATGCCTACCTCCCTCCCACCCAGCACCATGCCTACCTCCCGCCCTCCCTCCAACCAAACAAGCATCAGACTGCCCGTCCTCCCCCCCTCCCAGCACCAGGGCCCCCCCTCCTCCTCTGAAATTTAAAAAGCATACCAGGTTAAGGTGGCGTCGGCAGCGAAAAGCGTGTTCTTTGTTCGGCGCCTATGAGGGCGGGACCAGAGCTTGAGAGACAGAAGGGAAGGCGCGCCGAGTGAAGAACACACTTTTCGTTGCTACTGCCGACGCCACCTTAACCCGGTACGCTTTTTAAATTTCAGAGGAGGAGGGGGGGCCCTGCTGCTGGGAGGGAGGGAGGACGGGCGGGCGGCCTGATGCTTGTTTGGTTGGAAGAGGGAGGGAGCAAGGGCGGGCGGCCTGGTGCTTGGTGGGAGGGAGAGTGGGCGGACCGGCAACGGCGCACGTGCCAAGGGAGAGGGCTCTGCGTGCCCTCTCTGGCACGCGTGCCATAGGTTCGCCATCACTGCCCTAGGGTGCCCCATTGCTCTGCTTATATATATATATTTATTTATTTATCTGTAGCATTTTTATCCCACATTTTCTCACCTATTTGCAGGCTCAATGTGGCTTACATTGTTCCGTAATGGTGATTACCAATTCCGGAAAGAGAAACACATAGTTATAATGGAGGTGACAGACCAGCTTATAATCGAAAGACAAAAACGCCTATATTGCGACCTAAATCGGGAGATAGGCGTTTATCTCCCAAAAACGAATAACTCAGTATAATCGAAAGCCGAACTTGGACGTTTTCAACTGCACTCCATCGCGGAAGCGTACAAATTTGACGGGGGCGTGTCGGAGGCGTGGTGAAGGCGGGACTGGGGCGTGGTTATCACCCGAACAGAGATGGGCGCCTTTCGCCGATAATGGAAAAAAAGCATGCGTTTGTAGCTAGAATTTAGGGCACTTTTCCTGGACCCTGTTTTTTCACGAATAAGGCCCCAAAAAGTGCCCTAAATGACCAGATTACCACCAGAGGGAATCGGGGATGACCTCCCCTGGCTCCCCCAGTGGTCACTAACCCCCTCCCACCACAAAAAATGATGTTTCACAACTTTTTATTTTCACCCACAAATGTCATACCCACCTCCCTGGCAGCAGTATGCAGGTCCCTGGAGCAGTTGTTAGGGGGTGCAGTGGACTTCAGGCAGGTGGACCCAGGACCATCCCCCCCCCTACCTGTTACAATTGTGCTGCTTAATGTTTAGTCGTCCAACCCCCCAAACCCACTGTACCCACATGTAGGTGCCCCCCTTCACCCCTTAGGGCTATAGTAATGGTGTAGACTTGTGGGCAGTGGGTTTTGAGGGGGATTTGGGGGGCTCAACACACAAGGGAAGGGTGCTATGCACCTGGGAGCTCTTTTACCTTTTTTTTTTGTTTTTGTAAAAGTGCCCCCTAGGGTGCCCGGTTGGTGTCCTGGCATGTGAGGGGGACCAGTGCACTACGACTCCTGGCCCCTCCCACGAACAAATGCCTTACATTTATTCGTTTTTGAGCTGGGCGCTTTCATTTTCCATTATCGCTGAAAAACAAAAACGCCCAGCTCACAAATTGTCGAATAAAACATGAACGTCTATTTTTTTCGAAAATATGGTTCGGTCCGCCCTTCACGGACCCATTCTTGGAGATAAACGCCCATGGAGATAGACGTTTTCGTTCAATTATGCCCCTCAGAGTGGATTAGGTAATCAGGTACAGAGAGTTCATTTTCGTAATAAGAAATAAAAGATATTGGGTTAAAATACAATCGTGATAGATTAGCTTAAACAATCAGGAATAGAGAGTTCCGTTTTGTATAGTGCTGGGATGGATCTTTGTGGTATGCCTTATTGAACAGGTTGGTTTTCAGTAATTTTCGGAAATTATTTATGTCGTGTGTTGTTTTTATAGATTTTGGTAGTTCGTTCCATATTTGCGTGCTTATGTAGGAGAAACTGGATGCATATGTTAATTTATATTTTAGCCCTTTGCAGCTGGGGTAGTGGAAATTCTGGAATGTACGTGATGATCTAGTAGAATTCCTGGTTGGTAGATCTATGAGGCTTGACATGTACACCGGAGCTTCACCGTGTATGATCTTATGAACCAGAGTGCAGACCTTGAACGCAATGCGTTCTCTAAGTGGAAGCCAATGTAGTTTTTCTCTTTGGGGTTTGGCGTTTTCATATTTCGTTTTTCCAAATATGAGTCTGGCTGCTGTGTTTTGTGCAGTTTGGAGTTTCTTAATGATTTGTTCTTTGCATCCGGCATAAATTGCATTGCAGTAGTCTAGTTGGCTTAGTACCATTGATTGTACCAGTCTGCAGAATGTTTCCCTTGGGAAGAAAGGTTTTATTCTTTTGAGTTTCCACATTGAGTGAAAACCTGTGAGGTCAGTCTGCTAGGACAGCTGGCTCCTCCTATGTCCCAGTGGTTTGATTTTATGCGTTTTTCACTTGGACTTTTTTTTTTTCTTTTGGAAAATGGTCCAAAAAGATAGAAGCACAAAAACATCAGGGAAATGATCATTTTCAAAGAAAAAAGGTAGATCTTTTTCTGGTTTGAAAATGGTCATTTTCACGACTTGATTTTTGGGCTTTTTTTAGCAAAACGCCCAAAGTCAGATTTAGATGTCTTATCGAAAATGCCCCTCTATGTCTGCTGATAACAGTTTGCACACTTTTGAAAATCTAGCATGCGCTAACGCTAGAGACACCCATATATTCCTATGGATGTCTCTAGCATTAGAAAGCGCTAAAAACGACAGCATGCCTACAGCGTGGCTTAGTAAACAGGGCCCATAGACAGATAAGATAGAGTAACAGGAGTAAGAAAAAAAGGGGATTAATTTTAAAAAAGTTGCATATGAGATCAGAAAGGTGCTAGTTTTCCTTATCAGCATCTTGACACAAAGATGCGATGCCGATCTAGAATTGGTGTTCAGCGCATGGCATCAGCACTCCTAAGTGGAGATCCCAAGTTACAGAATTGCTTCCTTAGGGGCCCTTTTGCTAAGGTGCACTGAAAAATGACCTGTGCACGTGTAGGCACGTGTTTTCCATTTTTCAGCATGCCTGAAAAAAAATGCCTTTTTTAAATTTTTGCCAATAATGGACGTGCGACAAAATAAAAATTGCCATGTGTCCATTTTGGGTCTGAGACCTTACCACCAGCCATTGACTTAGCGGTAAGGTCTCTCGCGTTAGCTGTGCGATAATCGCATGCGCGCATCAAGCCGGACTTACAGCCCAATTTTCGCTGCGCGCCAGACAATAAAATATATATTTTCTGGCACATGCAGCGGACGCACGTCAAAAATAAAATTACCGCGCGGGCCAGGCAGCAGCTGGGTGGTAACTCCAAATTGACACGCGTTGGGAGCGCATAGGCGCCTACGCAGCTTAGTAAAAGGGCCCCTTCCATTATAAGCCCTCTGGGTACAGGAAAATACCGCCTGTGCCTGAATATAATTCACCTTGAGCTACTACTGAAAAAGATGTGTGCTAATCTTGTTGATATAACATTAATTTTCAGCAGTAGTTCAGTATGCAATGACAATAATTGAGGGCAGATTTGGTTTTTTTCTTGGGATTTTCAGTGTGTGTGTGTATGAAGCTTGCTCCTCTCTTTCCTAACACACCATTGGAAGCTGTTTACGTTCTCTCTTGTCAACGCATGTGGACACCCTGTCAAAATAATCTAAATTACTTCATGACTTTGGGGAGGCCGGTATTTATTGCACCTGTCGCTGAGTCATGATTTATGGCCTGTCTGGTGAACATTACTCTGCCGCTTTAAAATTTGTGATACAAGATAAGTGAAGCATTTGAAGTCCTCCAAGCAGCTACAAATTTGTTCACATGAAGTTAATTTCCAGAGGAGATGACATTACTTGGAAGTTCCTTTTGGTGACTTCTTGCTCACAGGATACCACAAGCACTTCTCAGATGATGGAAGAGAAATTTAGGTTGACCCATTTGGGAGAAAGAATGTGTCGTTCAAATCCCATGAATGGCAGGAAATTTGAAGCTAGGTGAAGGTGTCCAATGGAAACCATATGTGTACTGTAAGTGAAGCAAATTGACCTTGATCTGTGCAAATGGGCTTGAGCGGACCTTCTGCCATTTTCATTTCAGCCATCATTACAGAACGTGTGCAAAGTTACAAAAGTTTAACTGAAACCTTTAGAGAAATGGCGAACCAGGTTAATTTTACACAAAACGATCAGCAATCAATTAAAAATTCCTGTTTTCTTGATACGCTCTTCATATCATAATAACTCTGTACTTGTTTTTTGATTTTTGTTTTTTTGTGAGCTGTATGTTTTTTTGAGATTTTTATGCATAATAAAACTTGTGCGATGATTGAAAAATATATGTGAGATGGGATGTTTGACACCTTCTGTGCTGTTTACAGCTCAGTTTTATGAACACAAAACTAAAGTTTATAATTTATTTATAGCTTCTTTGGGCTTCTTTTACAAAGTGCCGCTACTGATTAGCATGGGAATTGAATGGGTTTCTTCGCATTCAAAGCGCCACTAATCAGTAGTGTCGCTTTGTAATGGACGCCCTTGAAAATATGATTGTGGTTATTATTATTCTATATATTGTTTTCTGCTGAAGCTGACTGAATTATCTTCTAACGACTGACCTCTGTTGCAGATATCTGAAGTACATTCCTTTGGTGTGGATTTTCCTCACATGGAGGTCTCATCTCTTCTTTCACCTCCTTCCACAGTTCCAGATGTTTTCCCACTTTTTGCCACAGTACTGACAGCCTGCCCCATGCGCCAAGCTTGTTTTTATACAGGAAGCAATGGGCTGTACCATAAGAAAAAGGGGACTCTGTATGATCAGGTTAGCTGGAATGCACCATTAGTTTTGTTGTTGTCATCCTACTTAACACAGAGAACAAAGAAATAAAACATTATTTATTTATTTGTTTATCTGTTGCATTTGTATCCCACATTTTCCCACCTATTTGCAGGCTCCATGTGGCTTTCAATATTCCATCATGGCAAGCGCCATTCAAGAATAAAGGAACAATTGGTTTTACAAAAAGAACAAGTGTAACATCAAACATATAAATGGCAAGTGACCGACTCACCGGCAAATGCGCAGTAGAGACTTCCCTCTCTGTCCCGCCCTCGCGTCAAGACGTGATGACGTCAGAGGGCGGAACAGAGAGGGAAACGGAGTCGGACTGTCGGACGCTACCGCTGGAGCCTGGAAACGAACATCACGCGCACCAACCTCCCCCTCCCCCTATCCCCGCCGCCGCTCCTGCCCCCTTCCGTATCGGGCCCCCTGCACTGACCTGACAGCGCCTCTCACCTCCGTATGGAAGCGCTGCAGGCAGCAGCAGAGCTAATTGAACTAATTAAAGAAAAGAAATGTCTCTAGTACTACTACTACTACTATTTAGCATTTATATAGCGCTACAAGGCGTATGCAGCACTGCACAAACATAGAAGAAAGACAGTCCCTGCTCAAAGAGCTTACAATCTAATAGATGGAAATCATTTCATAATAAAAATGAGCCTATAGGACAATGAAGTCATTGTGACATCACTGATGAGGTTGGCTCTTATTGGTGGAATGAGGCATTATGACACCACAATATCACCTCCAGTTACCAGGGCTACTGTTAAGATGTGTTATGTTACCACAAGTGTGCTATTTTAGCACACGTCCCATTTTATGCAATGAGGCCCAACTAATAACTGGGGTTAACAGAAAAACACCATGTCTTAATGGTAGCCCACATTGACATCTTTCCCCCTTGGGGGTTTATTTACTAAACCATGTTTTCTAGTTAACATGCAATAACTGAAAAATTCAACCCTTGGTACCTAGGCAGGCATTCTGCTAACATGGTGCTTACAATCACTATAATTCATTAATGCTGCTGTTTATTTATTTTTAAAATTCTTAAATTCCACTTATCTCCAAACCTAGACGATAGCTAACACGTAGTGAGTTAACTACCTCCAGAGGTGCAGTTAACTCATGAGCATTATTTTTTTCATAGTAACACAGAGTGAAATTTTAGAAAGAATATCCAACTCAGACTAGAGATGTGCAACTGTATACAAAATGATTACCCACGTGCTTTACAATGTTAATTGATGCTTTTAGCATGAGGTTTAATGACTAGACTCCAGGTGGTGATTAACATTTTTCTAATGATGCCAAAATCAGTCTTTTCAGTATTCTTTTAGGTATTTTATTTTTATTACATTTGTACCCCACGCTTTCCCACTCATGGCAGGCTCAATGTGGCTTACATGGGGCAATGGAGGGTTAAGTGACTTGCCCAGAGTCACAAGGAGTGGCCAGTGCCTGAAGTGGGAATGGAACTCAGTTCCTCAGGACCAAAGTCCACCACCATAACCACTAGGCCACTCCTCCACTGTTGCTACTATTTGAGATTCTACATGGAATGTTGCTATTCCACTAGCAACATTCCATGTAGAAGTCGGCCCTTGCAGATCACCAATGTGGCCGCGCAGGCTTCTACATGGAATGTTGCTAGTGGAATAGCAACATTCCATGTAGAATCTCCAATAGTAGCAACATTCCATGTAGAATCTCCAATAGTATCTATTTTATTTTTGTTACATTTGTACCCCGCGCTTTCCCACTCATGGCAGGCTCAATGCGGCTTACATGGGGCAATGGAGGGTTAAGTGACTTGCCCAGAGTCACAAGGAGCTGCCTGTGCCTGAAGTGGGAATCCAACTCAGTTCCTCAGGACCAAAGTCCACCACCCTAACCACTAGGCCACTCCTCCACACAGTATGAGACTAGGGCACAATCTAAAGACAAATTTAATCAGTGAGCAGATTGCAACCCCCCCCCCCCCCCCCCACCCACCCCTCTCAAAAAAAACCTTGCCTGTCTTTTACAAATGTCGTAAAACAAAAATAAAGGAAAAAGTCCATCACTGCTTTAATTTTCTCACTGGGGCCTCTAACACTGGATGTATTTAGTTTGCAGTCTAGGCTCATAAAAAAAACCTCCCCCTGCTCAATTTCTCCATAAACCCATAAAACCTATATTATTTTTTACTTTTTTTTTTAACAATAAATCACTAATGGATTTATGCTCAGTGTTGACTCTGCACTATGCCAACTCCAATGAACAGTCATCCATGGATGGCTTTAATCCATGTTGGCACTCGTGGAAGGAGCCACCGTGTCCAGGAGGAAAAGAGAATGGGCTGTATTTGTCAAAGCATCAAGTGGCGGAACACAGGATAAACATTGAAGGAGCTATTAGAGGCAGTTATTCACATATTTCCAAAAGTGTTGTTCATATATATAATCTTGCTGATAGATGTGGTCGACGTGGAACTAAGAAATCTGTTTCTGCTACGCCGTGCCTCTTACTCACATGCATTGTGCCTCTTAGACGCTCTGAATTTTGTTTACACCCGGAAATATGAATGAGGAATTTGTAGGTAAATAAATAACTTTACTGAAGTAATTTGGATGGAAAAAAGCCTTTGTCCTACACAAAACAGCCCACGTTAAGGGACCTGATCCCTAACAGCCCATTGTTAAACCCAACCATTTATTTATTTATTTTATTGCATTGCATTTGTATCCCACATTTTCCCACCTATTTGCGGGCTCAGTGTGGCTTACAATACATTGTAAATAATGGAAATACGATTTGTTACAAATCAGTTATGGATTACATTGTGAGAAGTTAAGCGAAGACAAAGTCAAAGTATCGTTAGGGAATAGGACAAGGAAAAAGAACAATGGAACAGTGGAAAAAGACAACGGGAAATTGATAGGGTAATAAAACATTAGCAAAAGAACATTCGGTATAACATTTTCTGTGAGTAAAGGTATAAATGTGATAAAATTACGGGGGATGGGAGTTCAGAAGAGAATGTATTGGTGTATTTCTGAAACAGTGAGTGTGGACTCGCTTGCTTTTGATCACGGCATCGGAGGTGATCCGCGGACAGAAACTGGAACTTTTAAGCACTCGGGTACCTCCTACTTGGACTCCAGTCTTGTATATGGCCTGGTTTTTAATTTTATTTATTTATTACATTTGTATCCAGGGGCGTATCTGGACTCCGGCGGTAGGGGGGGCCAGAGCCAGAGAGAGGGGGCACATTTTAGCCCCCCCCCAACGACCCCCCGCCGCCGCCATTGCCAGAACCCCTCCGCCATTGCCAGATCCCCCCACCAACGACTCTCCACCCTCCCCCCCGCCGCCAACCCTCCCCCGCTGCCGTTGCTTACCTTTGCTGGCGGGGAGGGTTGACGGCGGTAGGGGGGTCCAGGGTGAAATCTGCGGGGGCCCAGGCCCCTGTGGCCCCACGCAGATACGCCCCCTGTTTGTATCCCACATTTTCCTGCATAGCAGTAGACTCAATGTGGCTTGCAGGTTCCGGAGAGGAGAGTACCAACTCCGGGAATATATACAGAGTGGAAAATAAAGTAACAGTAGGTGCAAGGAATCTGATAAGGTTCCGGAAAAGAGAATACAACTCTGGGACGAATATATAGTAGCATATAGAGAGAAGTAATCCCAATGAGGCTGATAAGTCTCCGGGGATGGGACTACAGCTTCTAGTGAGCAATACAGAGTAGGAGTAGGATAAGAGACTTCTCCTCTTCCTCCACTTTCTATCTCAGTTGATAACACCCTCATCCTCCCCGTCTCATCTGCCCGCAACCTCGGAGTCATCTTTGACTCCTCTCTCTCCTTCTCTGCGCATATCCAGCAGATAGCCAAGACCTGTCGCTTCTTCCTCTTTAACATCAGCAAAATTCGCCCTTTCCTCTCTGAACACACCACCCAAACTCTCGTCCACGCTCTCATTACCTCTCGCCTTGACTACTGCAACTTACTCCTCACCGGCCTCCCACTTAGCCACCTATCCCCCCTTCAATCTGTTCAGAACTCTGCTGCACGTCTTACATTCTGCCAAAACCGATATACTCATTTCACCCCTCTTCTCAGGTCACTTCACTGGCTTCCGATCAGGTACCGCATTCAATTCAAGCTTCTCCTTCTTACCTACAAATGTACTCAATCTGCTGCCCCTCACTACCCTCATCTCCCCTTACGTTCCCGCCCGAAACCTCCGTTCACAGGACAAATCCCTCCTCTCAGTACCCTTCTCCACCACCGCCAACTCCAGGCTCCGCTCATTCTGCCTCGCCTCACCCTATGCTTGGAACAACCTTCCTGAGCCCTTACGCCAAGCCCCCTCCCTGCCCGTCTTCAAGTCTTTGCTTAAAGCCCACCTCTTCAATGCTGCATTCGGCACATAACCCTTACCGTTCAGTGAATCCAGACTGCCCCAATTTGACTGCCCCTATCAGACCGACCGTTCACTTGTCTATTAGATTATAAGCTCTCTGAGCAGGGACTATCTCTCTTTGTTAAATTGTACAGCGCTGCGTAACCCTGGTAGCGCTCTAGAAATGTTAAGTAGTAGTAGTAGTAGTACAAGAACACTCAATTATAACTGGAGTGGTAAAATTCGTACAGTTTGAAGTAATAGGATTATGTGGAAGGGGTATTGTTCATTTCTTAGTTCGATAGATGTGATGCATTGTTCATGAATTAGTTCGGGTCTCCTGG
Organism: Microcaecilia unicolor; assembly: GCF_901765095.1. NCBI lineage: Eukaryota > Metazoa > Chordata > Amphibia > Gymnophiona > Siphonopidae > Microcaecilia > Microcaecilia unicolor. Next base: position 334,865,102 of record NC_044036.1, on the reverse strand, counting down.
GTAGGCTTTCCGGAAGAGGTGAGTCTTGAGGTATTCTCACAGTTCTAAGGTTTCTAGGTAATGCGTTCCAGAGCTGGGTGCAAATGTAGGAAAAGCTGGATGCATATGTTGATTTGTATTTTAGTCCTTTACACGTATTGTACCAAACAAGCTACATGATGGGTTAGAATGGAAAACGATGCAACCCAGCATAATGGGGATTAGTTCCTTATTGAATGCAATCATCTGCCGTAAGATCAAGGATATTTCTGCAGGTAATTCTAACTTTTAAAAAGGAGACTATGATAAAATGAGAGGAGCGACTGCGAGGGTCAGAAATTTACATCAGGCGTGGATGCTGTTCAAAAACACCATCCTGGAAGCCCAGGCCAAATATATTCCACGTATTAAAAAAGGAGGACGGAAGACCAAACGACAGCCGGCGTGGTTAAAAAATGAGGTGAAGGAAGTTATTAGAGCTATACAGTGCCGTAGCGAGGGCTAATGACACCCGGGGCGGGTTGCACGGCGCGACCCCCCCCCCTCTGCGGCTCCCCCCTCCCAGACCGCAAGTCCCCCCCCCAGACCGCATTCTTACCTGCGGGAGGGCCGATCCGGGGCAGAGGGAGCAGGGAACCAGCGGGGCCGGCACCCCCCGAGTGCGTGCACCTGAGGCGGACCGCCCCTCCTGCCCCCCCTTCCTACACCACTGGAGCTGTAACATGCTACCTCCAGTTTGTGGATAAAGGTTTTCTACACTTGACCTGTGGTAGGGCTTCCGCTCCTTGGCTGTTCAGAAGGCAGTTTTAGAAGGGCAGTTTTAAAGGGTTAGGGTGATGGACTTTGGTCCTGGGGAACTGAGGAACTGAGTCCGATTCCCACTTCAGACACAGGCAGCTCCTTGTGACTCTGGGCAAGTCACTTAACCCTCCATTGCCCCATGTAAGCCGCATTGAGCCTGCCATGAGTGGGAAAGCGCAGGGTACAAATGTAACCAAAATAAAATAGATACTATTGGAGATTCTACATGGAATGTTGCTACTATTGGAGATTCTACATGGAATGTTGCTATTCCACTAGCAACATTCCATGTAGAAGGCTGTGCAGGCTTCTGTTTCTGTGAGTCTGACGTCCTGCACTTTCTAGAAGGCTGCGCAGGCTTCTGTTTCTGTGAGTCTGACGTACGTGCAGGACGTCAGACTCACAGAAGCAGAAGCCTGCGCAGCCACATTGGTGATCTGCAAGGGCCGACTTCTACATGGAGTGTTGCTAGTGGAATAGCAACATTCCATGTAGAATCTCAAATAGTAGCAACAGTGGAGGAGTGGCCTAGTGGTTAGGGTAGTGGACTTTGGTCCTGAGGAACTGAGTTCAATTCCCACTTCAGGCACAGGCAGCTCCTTGTGACTCTGGGCAAGTCACTTAACCCTCCATTGCCGCATTGAGCCTGCCATGAGTGGGAAAAGTGCAGGGTACAAATGTAACAAAAAAAAAAAAAACTGGGTGTCTGCATTTACACTCCACTTGAGTCTGTAAATGTTCACAATGCCAGCACTTTTTAAGGTAAGTATAAAATTACACAGGGCCGCCGAGAGCCCTGAGGCAAGACTGGACCACCTCATGCCCCCTCCCCACTTGGGCCACCGCCGCAGCCCACACCCACTCATGCTGCCATGGCTAGGGTTACCATATGACTCCAGAAAAAGGAGAGCAGATTAAGCCAAGGTTTCACTTCCATTGTTTTCAATGGAAGTAAAACCCGGACTGGCTCAATCTAGTCTCTTTTTTTTCCAGCGCCATATGGTAGTGGAGGAGTGGCCTAGTGGTTAGAGCACCGGTCTTGCAATCCAGAGGTGGCCAGTTCAAATCCCACTGCTGCTCCTTGTGATCTTGGCCAACTAGCTTAACTCTCCATTGCCTCAGGTACAAACTTAGATTGTGAGCCCTCCTGGGACAGAGAAATATCCAGAGAACCTGAATGTAACTCACCTTGATCTACTACTGAAAAAGGTGTGAGCAAAATCTACATAAATATATGGAATATTGCTACTATTGAAGATTCCACATGGAATATTGCCACTTTTTGAGATTCTGGAATGTTGCTACTATTTGAGATTCTAGATAGAATGTTGCTAGTGGAGGAGTGGCCTAGTGGTTAGAGCACAGGTCTTGTAGAGGTGGCCAGTTCAAACCCCACTGCTGCTCCTTGTGATCTTGGGCAAATCACTTAACCTTCCATTGCCTCAGGTACAAACTTAGATTGCAAGCCCTCCTGGGACAGAGAAATATCCAGAGTACCTGAATGTAACTCACCTTGATCGACTACTGAAAAAGGTGTGAGCAAAATATAAATAAATAAATAAAATAAAAGCTATGGTACCACTCCACCCACTTGGGCCTCCCACACACACACACTCAGACCGCTCACACTCACCCCTTACCTTCCTATCTGAGTGACTGCTGCAGTCCTCTCCTGCTCCTGTGCACCAGATGATTGCATTAACGTGATATCACATTAATGCAATCATCCAGGTCCTGGGCAGCATACAGCAGAAGCAGGAGAGACTGACCTGGAAGCAGGCAGGCAGGCAGTTATAAAGAAGCTTGCTGGCACTGGGTGCCAGGCCGAGGCTCCGCCTTGGAGGCTGAGACCAGGAAATTTTGCTCCCCTCCCCCCCCCCCCAGCGGTCCTGCAATTACATGCATAAGTCCCAGCAAAGCAACTGTGAGGGCATGCTTTAATGGCGTGGGTGAAAATACAAAGGGTCATTCACATGGGCAGAGTATGGGAGGGGCCTGAGAGGTGCTATCATAATGCCATTTACACCTGCAACTTACAAAATACAGGTTACATGCATCCTTGTCACATTTAGGCACCTGCCATTTCTCTGGGCACATAAACGTAAGATATTCCAATGCTGGGTTCTGCTAGTATTCTCTAACAGAATCCGGCTGCCTAGATGCCATGATAGATGGGCTGTCACTATGTGGCGTCAGGGTGCCTTAAAGAAGGACCTCACTTTTAGCATTGCCCCCTTCACGTACCAACTAACCAGGGAGACACTTAGGGGTCCTTTTATGAAGCAGCAGTAAAGCCCAATGCTTACTGCTCACTAAAAGGGAAGTAGCGCCGGGCTACTGCAGCAGCCTGGCCGTAGTTCCCTCCTCCCCCAGTGCTCGCTATTTCTGGTGCTGCAAAAATATAAACATTTATTTATTTATTTATTTATTGCATTTGTATCCCACATTTTCCCACCTTTTTGCGGGTTCAGTGTAGCTTACAATATGAGATGAATGATGGAAATACAGTTTGTTACAAATTGGTTATGGATTACATTGTGCAGAGTTATGCGAGACAATCGAAGTGCCGTTAAGGAATGTAACAATGGAACAGAGACATTGAAACGTTGGAAGGAGACAATGGGAGCTTAAAGGGCGATAATAAGGCATAAAGACATATGGTATGCATATTTCTGTGAGTAACGGTATGAGTGATGTGAGATTACGGGGGGGTGAGAGTTCAGAAGTGGATGTATGATGCATTAATGAACAGTGAGTGTGGACTTATGTGTTTTGGCTCTTTCCGTAGATTTTTTCAAAAAGATGGGTCTTCAATAATTTGCGGAAGGAAGCTTGCTCGGGGATCGTTCTTAGGTTGCGCAGCAGTGTATTCCAGAACTGCGTGCCCATGTGAGAAAAGGTTGACGCGTGTAGCGTCTTGTATTTCAAGCCCTTGCAATTGGGGAAGTGGAGGTTGAGGAAGGTTCGGGATGATCTTTTGGCGTTTCTGGGTGGTAAGTCTATTAACTCAGACATGTAGGCTGGGGCTTCGCCGTGAATGATTTTGTGGACTAATGTGCATACTTTAAAAGTGACGCGTTCTTTGAGTGGAAGCCAGTGCAGTTTTTCTCTAAGTGGTTTTGCACTTTCATATTTTGGCTTTCCAAAGATGAGTCTAGCTGCCGTATTTTGGGCCATTTGGAGTTTCCTCAGTGTTTGCTCTTTGCAACCTACTACTACTACTACTACTATTTAGCATTTCTATAGCGCTACAAGGCATACGCAGCGCTGTACAAACATCGTATAGTGAGTTGCAGTAATCCAGATGGCTGAGTACGAGGGATTGCACTAGGCTGCGGAAGACGGATCTTGGGAAGAATGGTCTTATCCTTTTCAGTTTCCACATGCAGTAAAACATCTTTTTAGTTGTGTTGTTTGCGTGATTTTCGAGCGTTAGATGGCGGTCGATAGTGACTCCAAGGACTTTTAGCGTTTCTGAAGGTTAAGGTTTGGTGTGTTTATAGCAGTAAATTCCTTTGTGTTGTATTGGGAGGTGAGTATCAGGCATTGAGTTTTTTCTGTAGCGCCAGTGTGTACTTAGCGGTAATCAGGCAGTGCCAAGTGCTGCCTAATTACCACTGAGTTAGTGCAGGAGCCCTTACCTAGGGTTACCATATGTACGGATTTACCTGGACATGTCCTCTTTTTGAGGACATGTCCAGGCAACCGGGCGGGTTTTGCCAATCTGCACATTTGTCCGGATTTCTGGACAAACGGGCAGATTGCTAGCCTCCCCGCCCCTTACTTACTACTGCCCTGGTGGTCTAGTGACCTCTTCCGCCTTTGGGGCAGGAAAGAGCCCCCTTTTCCTGCCCGGAGCTCTGCCCTGCATGCATCCTACCTGTTGCTGATCTCGGCGCCGATTCAAAATGGCCACCGAGAGTTGAAGTGACCTCGCGAGACTTCAACTCTCAGCGGTAATTTTGAATTGGCACCGAGATCAGCAACAGGAAGGAAGCATGCAGGGCAGAGCTCCGGGCAGGAAAAGGGGGCTCTTTCCTGCCCCGAAGAGGTCACTAGACCACCAGGGCAGTAGTAGGGTAAGGGGAGGGGTGACGGGGTGTGTGACAGGGGGGAGGGGAAAATGTGACAGGGGCGGAGCGAGGGCGTGAAAGGGGGCAGGGTGGGTGTGAAAGGGGGTGGGGCGGGCATGTGTCCTCCTTTTGGGGGGACAAAATATGGTAACCCTACCCTTACCGCAACCCATAGTGCTCCCTCCCAAAAATGGCCACACGGCAAATGCTTCACTTGCCATATAGCCGTTTTGTTAAAAAAAAAGAAAGACCTCCCTTTTACCTGCTGCAGTAAAAGGAGGCCTCAGCTCACATCAAAAACACATGCCAGCACCAACGCAGGCCCCCGTTTGCCGCACCTTCATAAAAGGACCCCTTATTTTACTTAAATAAAGACCTGAGAGGATCCAGCAGAGAAGAGGCTTGACCATCTTTAAATCTAGTTTAAAAGCCCACCGCTTTGATATTGCTTTTTACTTGTAACCACTTGCCTCCACCTACCCTCCTCTCCTCTTTCCTCTACAAATTAATTGATTTGCTTGCTTTAATTTTTGTCTATTAGATTGTAAGCTCTTTGAGCAGGGACTGTCTTTCTTCTATGTTTGTGCAGCGCTGCGTATGCCTTGTAGTGCTATAGAAATGCTAAATAGTAGTAGTAGTAGTCTCTTGTAACCAGAGCTAATATTGTGATGTCATAATGCCTCAGTCCACCAATAAGAGCCAACCTCATCAGTGATGTCACAATGGCTTGATTGTCCTATACTTGGCTCACTTTTATTACATAGCTCTTTGAGCAGGGACTGTCTTTCTTCTATGTTTGTGCAGCGCTGCGTACGCCTTGTAGCGCTATAGAAATGCTAAATAGTAGTAGTAGTAAGAGGCTGATGATGAGTTAGGAGTCAGAGAAATTAGGAAGTCAGGTTCCCCAGGAAGAGATATTGAACTGATATTTGGAAGGAACTAAGGGACTAGCCTGACCCTCAAGAGTTTGCAGAACATCTGACTGCCAAGGCAGAACATGAATAGAATCAGGCATTATTTTGTTGTTTGGTTGGGGGTTTTTTTTCTGTATGTGAGCTGCCTTTACTTTGGTACCAATTGTCTTGTCAATAAACTGCATTGAGGTGTTGCAAGATGATTGTTGATAATCAGAGTCACAGGTTGGATTCTTAATAAAAACCTACATATCTTGTCCGAGTTTTCTACCACTCTATGTTGGATGTTCAGGGCTGCGTGCATCTGATAGCACTATACAAATGTTAATAATAATAATAATTATGTTTTTGTGCTGTTAGCTGATGCTGTACCTTTAAGTTAAGGTACAACATCTCTCTCAATGCTCCACCTAGTGGACTGAAATTGCATCCCTGTTATTTTGTTTACTGTATTATAGATTTATTTATTTTCAAAGTATTAACTCACCTTCCCATACCTGTCTGTTTCTAAAACTGTGACAAATACTTTGACTTCAGCCCTGTTCATCTAAATTTGGGACTTCTACATAAAAGCATGGCTCAGAGGCCCTGTTGATCGTGGTCAAAACCAATAAGCAACTCCTCTCTCTCCTACCTGGGTTTTAATGTCAGCTCCTGCTTGCCCCCTTCCCTCCCTCCCATCCATGAGCAGCTTGTCCCCTCCCTTCCCAGGCCAACCTTAAAGGTGGTCTAGGTGCCTCTTTGGGACAGGAAAGAACCCCACTCTTTCCTGCCTCTGCCACTGACCTCCTCGTTCCCACCACTTCTTGAAAATGGCTGCCAAGACTTCAAGCAATGGCCTCGCAAGACTTCCACAAAGTCTCGTGAGGCTGCCACTTGAAGTCTCGTAGCCTTTTTCAGGAAGCAGCAATAGCGGGAAGGTCAGAGGCAGTGGGCAGGAAAGCATGGAGTTCTCTTCTGTCCTGAGCAGGCCACTAGACCACCAGGGTACACTAAGGTAGGCTCAAAGGGGGGGGGGGAGGCCTGCCCATCTGTCCATCTGTCAGCCAGCCAGCACAGAAAGCTGGACAAACAGGCTGGCTGGAAAGGAGGACATGTCCAGGGAAATCCTGATGTATGGTATGGCAACCCTACTCTATTGAAATATGCAAATTCACTGTCCTGACCTCACAGACATCTTGACTGCGCATGCTCCCACCATGACATCGGGATAAATAAGAAAATCGACAACACAGCAGCAACGGCACACCAAAAAGAGTATAGCTGGCCTAGAATTTGATGGGTCTTCTCTAAAATTTGCTTCCTCGGCTGATGATCCTCTCTCTGGCGTGGTGTAGAACAAATAATGGCCAAGAATCCTAAAACACATCGCCTAAACCCCAATGCCTTATTTAATGTGTGTGTTTTGGTCACAAGAGGGAGACCCCACTTTTTTGGGCAGCTGAGGTCATGTGCTGTTAAATAGCCCCATATAACGGCCTGGGAGGAAAGAGAAAAATCACAGCTTACCAACTCTGTACCTAGTCTAATACAACACATTAAACTGTACGTAAATGGAGGATGCGGGTATTATTCAGCTGGATCGTAAATATATGCATTGGATTTAGACTTTTCAGCACAGAGTGCATTGAGCACCTGCATGTGTTTTCTCAACAATTTCAAACGCTATTACATTTAATTTGTATAATTAGCGAAGTCAAAAGCAAGTGAGACCAACTGTGCAATTACCCAGTTATCTAACAGTGTAGCTTCACCACAGCTACTGACTGAAGCTCGGAGAGGTATGCAATCTCCTTACACCTTAATTACGCATTGCAATGCACTTTATGCTGGCTGTAAAGAGCAAATCATCAAGAAACTTCAAACAGCCCAAAACACTGCAGCCAGACTCATATCTGGAAAAACAAAATACGAGAGTGCCAAACCCCTAAGAGAAAAGCTACACTGGCTCTCACTTAAAGTACGCATTGCGCTCAAGGTCTGCACTCTCGTTCATAAAATCATTCACGGAGATTCCCCGGCCTACATGTTAGACCTTATTGACTTGCCACCCAGGAATGCTAAAAGATCAGCAGGCACATTCCTAAATCTTCACTTCCCCAGCTGTAAAGGACTAAAATACAGACTAACACATGCGTCCAGCTTTTCCTCCATGAGCACGCAGCTGTGGAATGCATTGCCACTTGACCTAAAAACAATTTATGACCTAGTGGAGGAGTGGCCTAGTGGTTAGGGTGGTGGACTTTGGTCCTGGGGAACTGAGTTCGATTCCCACTTCAGGCACAGGCAGCTCCTTCTGACTCTGGGCAAGTCACTTAACCCTCCATTGCCCCATGTAAGCCGCATTGAGCCTGCCATGAGTGGGAAAGCGTGGGGTACAAATGTAACAAAAAAAAAAAATAATCAACTTTTGTAAATCACTGAAGACTTATCTCTTCAACAAGGTATACGACAACGATCAATAATAGTAAATGTAATGCATCACCACTTACCTGATATTCTGAATGTTTTGTTTCTATAACTGATTCATTTTATCCACTCCTACCCTAGCTGAGATAATATTTAACCATCTCTCTGATCTCACGTGTAACTTTATTTAATGTAATCACCTTACTTTCTAACTCTCTTACCTATCTATGGGGCCCTTTTACTAAACCGCGTAAGTGTCTATGCGTGCCCAACACGTGCCAAAATGGAGTGACCGCCCGGTTAATGTGTGGCTCCTGTGGTAATTCAATTTTTGGCGCACATCCGATACGCACAGCCGAAAAAGAATTTTTAATTTTTGGACGCGTGCCAAGTGGCATTTGATGCAGTTAGGTCATTACTGCCCAGTTACCGCATGAGACTTTACCACTAGGTAAACGGCTGGCGGTAAGGTCACTGACCCAAAATGGACACGTGTCAATTTTGATTTTGCCGCACGTCCATTTTCGGCAAAAGTTTTAAAAAGGCCTTTTTACAGGCGCGCTGAAAATTGGATCGGTGTGCGCCCCAAACCTGCGCTTACACTACCGAAAGCCATTTTTCTGCGCACCTTAGTATAAAGACCCCTATATGTTCCATCTCTGCTTTACCCTTCACTGTCAATTAAAATGTTCTACTACGTATTGTGTTGACGTTGTAAATAGTATACCATGCCATGCTTTGTATTTTTGTTGGATATTTTTACTGCTGTAATTACCTATTTCTCATGTTTGATCTATTTCTTACTGTACACCGCCTTGAGTGAATTCCTTCAAAAAGGCGATAAATAAATCCTAATAAATAAGTAAATAAATAAATAAATAAAATATTCAGCATGATTCATAATCACAAATTTTGCAAATATTAACCTTTCTAACCTCATTGAAAAGTTCACCCCCAAAGTCAACCCTAATCTTAAAACTAATTGCAGGACAAAATGCCAATAGAAGAAACATGAGCTGAGGAAAATAGCCCAGGAGCATCCCTTAAATTCAGAGGAACCATTAAACTGGAAACGTAAAAGAGGGCTTAAACACCTTGAGACCTTTTAGCAGAGTTTGTGACATCCTGTTATCCATTAACACAAGACCAGTATCTCAAGATGTGGAGGGGCATTTTCGAATGGGGACACCCATCTCTGAGGACGTCCCTGCGAAGGGGCGAGGCATCCCGTATTATCGAAACAAGATGGGCACCCATCTTTCGTTTCGATAATACGGTCGTGGACGCCCAAATCTCAACATTTAGGGCAACCTAAGAGATGGTCGACCTAAATGTTGAGATGGTCGACCTTAGAGATGGACGACCTCGGTTTTCGCAGATAATGGAAACCGAGGACGCCCACCTCAAAAACGACCAAATGCAAGCCCTTTGGTCGTGGAACGAGCCAGCATTCATAGTGCACTAGTCCCCCTCACATGCCAGGACACCAACCGGGCACCCTAGGGGGCACTGCAGTGGACTTTAGAAATTGCTCCCAGGTGCATAGCTCCCTTACATTTGTTGCTGAGCCCCCCAACCCCCCCCAAAAAAACCCCACACAACTGTACACCATTTCCATAGCCCTAAGGGGTGAAGGGGGGCACCTACATGTGGGTACAATGGGTTTCAGGTGGGTTTTGGAGGGCTCATATTTACCAACACAAGTGTAACAGGTAGAGGGGATGGGCCTGGGTCCGCCTGACTGAAGTGCACTGCAGTACCCACTAAAAACTGCTCCAGGGACCTGCATACTGCTGTCATGGAGCTGGGTATGACATTTGAGGCTGGCATAGAGGCTGGCAAAAAAATGTTTAAAAAAATTTTTGTTTAGGTGGGAGGGGTTCAGTGACCACTGGGGGAGTTAGGGGGAGGTCATCCCCCATTCCCTCCGGTGGTCATCTGGTCAGTTTGGCCACCTTTTCGAGGCTTGGTCATGAAAAAAATTGGGCCAAGTAAAGTCGGCCAAATGCTCGTCAGGGACGCCCTTCCTTTTTCCATTATCGGCCGAGTACACCCAACTCTTAACCACGCCCCATCCCACCTTCGGTACACTGCCGACACACCCACATGAACTTTGGTCATCCCCACGACGGAAAGCAGTTGAGGACGCCCAAAATCAGCTTTCGATTATGCCAATTTGGGTGACCCTGAGAGAAGGACGCCCATCTCCCGATTTGTGTCAGAAGATAGGCGTCCTTCTCTTTCGATTATGCCGCTGATCGTGTACTATCTTCACAGTCGGCAATCTTGCACATTCTCAAACACTTCGATAGCCTGACAATAAAATTACTGGACAGGCCTCAACAGTTCTCTTGCCATAAGATCCCAGGGCTCCTTTTACTAAGCCGCGTAAGCATCTACTTGCACCCAACACGTGCCAAAATAGAGTTACCACCCAGCTACCGTGTGGGTCTTGCAGTAATTTCATTTTTGTTGTACGTCCGATACGCACATCTGAAATTTCGGATGCATTTATCAGACGCATGCCAAGTGGCATTTAACGCGCATTGGTCATTACTGCCCAGTTACCGCGTGAGTCTTTACTGCTAAGTCAATGGCTGGTGGTAAGGTCTCAGACCCAAAATGGACGTGCGGCAATTTTGATTTTCTCGCACGTCCATTTTCGGCAAAAATAAAAAAGGCGTTTTTTACAGGCACGCTCAAAAATGGATCGGCACATGCCCAAAACCCACGCCTACACTACCGCAAGCCATTTTTCAAAGCGCCTTTGTAAACAAAAATGCCCCAGCGAGCCGCATAACTATAAATACAGATTTAGATCAACAGAATATCACAAAGGCTTATGTATTAATGGACTTCAGTGAGGCACAGCAGTAAAAAAATGTTGAGCTTATTAAGGGTCCCTTTTACTAAGGAAGGCCAAAAAATGGCCTGCACTGGTGTAGGCGCATGTATTGGATGCACGCAGATCCATTTTTCAGCGCGCCTGGGTGACTGAAAATGGATGTGCGGCAAAATTAAATCCAGCGCGCATCCATTTCCAGCCTGAGACTTTACTGTCACCTACTGACTTAGCAGTAAGGTCTCACACGTTAACTGGGAGGTAATTGTCAACGCGCACACACTGCCGATTACCACCGGGTAAGCACCACATGGGAGAAAATAGAAAATATTTTCTACCCTGTGTTTTGGACGTGCGTCAAACATGGAATAGCCACCCAGGGCATGCAGTAGCCAGGCGGTAGTTCCAATTTGATAAGACATAAGCATCGCCACACTGGGACAGACCAAAGGTCCATCTAGCCCAGCACCCTGTCTCCAACAGTGGCCAATCCAGGTCACAATCACCTGACAAGATCCATGGAGCAAAGCATTTTATACTGCTTGTCCCAGGAATAGTGGATTTTTCCCTACGTCCATTAAAAACATTCTATGGCCTTTTCCTTCAGGAAGCCGTCCAAACCTTTCTTAAACTCTGCTAAGCTAACCGCCTTTACCACATTCTCCAGCAACGAATTCCAGAGTCGAATTACGCGCTGAGTAAAGAAGAGTTTTCTCTTATTTGTTTTAAACTTACTGCACTCCAGCTTCATCGCATGCCCCCTTGTCCTAGTATTTTTGGAAAGCGTAAACAGACGCTCCATATCTATCTTTTCCACTCCACTCATTATTTTATAAACCTCTATCATATTACCCCTCGGCCGCCTTTTCTCCAAGCTGAAAAGCCTCAGCCGCTTTAGCCTTTTCCTCATAGGAAAGTCGTCCCACCCCCTTAATCATCTTTGTCGCCCTTCTCTGCACCTTTTCTAATTCCACTATATCTTTTTTGAGGTGCAGCGACCAGAATTGAACACAATACTCTAGGTGCGGTCGCACCATGGACCGATACAGTGGCATTATAACGTCCTCATTTTTGTTTCCCATCCCTTTCCTAATAATACCTAACATTCTATTTGCTTTGGACGTGCGTAGGCAGCTACACGCCTTAGTAAAAGGGCCCCTAAGCGAAAAAAAAACAAGATTTGCTTTTTTTTTTTTTTTTAATTCCATTTTGTTTTAAGATTTGTTGTTCTTTTTTTTTTTATTTTCTTTATTTATAAATTTTAAATTTACATTTATGCAAAATACATAAATCCTAGAATTTACAGGCTTGACTTGGAAAAAATATCGCTGCTGAAAGTTTTATAAGTTAAGTACTAGATACTAGACAGTACCTGATACCAATAGTTGGATTTAACATACATAAGTAGATTTGGATACAAAATCGTGAAAAAAGAAAATAAATAGTAAAACAAATATTGAATAGTATATTCGGGTTGATCAATGAAGAACGTAGTGTCACCGATGGAATACTGGGGAGTTCCCCAGATGCTAATGGTGATCAAAGTAATCTGACGATCCCCGTTGAAGATAGAATGTGCAGTTGTGTATAAATGTGTATGCTGCGATTGATATCATCATTAAAAGTGGGAAAATGTGTAGTGTTTGAGATATGCTTTAAATTTTGAACTTTAAATTGATCTCCACACTATAAATATAAGGTCTCCTTCATTTGATTTCTAAGCTTTGGGCATGGTATGGCACCTCTAGTCCTTTTTTTGTTTTGTTACATTTGTACCCTGCGCTTCCCCACTCATGGCAGGCTCAATGCGGCTTACATGGGGCAATGGAGGGTTAAGTGACTTGCCCAGAGTCCCACTAGCAACAGTCCATGTAGAAGTCGGCCCTTGCAGATCACCAATGTGGCCGCACAGGCTTCTGCTTCTGTGAGTCTGACGTCCTGCACGTACGTGCAGGACGTCAGACTCACAGAAACAGAAGCCAGCGCAGCCTTCTACATGGAATGTTGCTACTATTGGAGATTCTACATGGAATGTTGCTATTCCACTAGCAACATTCCATGTAGAATCTCCAATAGTAGCAACATTCCATGTAGAATCTCCAATAGTATCTATTTTATTTTTGTTACATTTGTACCCAGCACTTTCCCACTCATGGCAGGCTCAATGCGGCTTACATGGGGCAATGGAGGGTTAAGTGACTTGCCCAGAGTCACAAGGAGCTGCCTGTGCCTAAAGTGGGAATCAAACTCAGTTCCCCAGGACCAAAGTCCACCACCCTAACCACTAGGCCACTCCTCCACTGTTGCTACTATTTGAGATTCTACATGGAATGTTGCTATTCCACTAGCAACATTCCATGTAGAAGTCGGCCCTTGCCAATGTGGCCGGGCAGGCTTCTGCTTCTGTGAGTCTGATGTCCTGCACGTACGTGCAGGACGTCAGACTCACAGAAACAGAAGCCTGCACAGCCTTCTACATGGAATGTTGCTAGTGGAACAGCAACATTCCATGTAGAATCTCCAATAGTATCTATTTTATATTTGTTACATTTGTACCCCGCGCTTTCCCACTCATGGCAGGCTCAATGCGGCTTGCATGGGGCAATGGAGGGTTAAGTGACTTGCCCAGAGTCACAAGGAGCTGCCTGTGCCTGAAGTGGGAATCGAACTCAGTTCCTCAGTTCCCCAGGACCAAAGTCCACCACCCTAACCACTAGGCCACTCCTCCTTCTCTTCCATTTGCAACATGGCCAACATGTACCCAGCAGATGGCTCCTCTGCTTCATCCAGTTGCTACCGGTGAGCCATCAGGGAGAGGTAGACACGTATGAGATTATGGTTGGGTCACAGGTCACTTGTAAAATGGATGCTACTCCCCTACTCCATATCAGCTGCGCCTGCAACTGAGCAAAACACAAGGTGGGGATCATGCACCTACTAAAAGTTGATCTGGAGGGCATTTTGTGATTTTTAGGCTAACAGCTGTAGGATCTGCTTAAATCCCCCATTTTCTGCAAACCGGAGGGGCTCATCATTTCGCTGATGCAACGTGCCACTGCCTTCGACGGTACCTACTTTTCGCCCTGAAACAGTGATGCGAAATACCAGTCTATCCATTTCATGGTAGCTTGCTACTATGGGACTTGAAGCTGGGATGCTAGGGGAAGAGCCAGGGAATCAGCTTGGCTGACAGACTTTCCCCTTCCTGTAATATTCCTGCTGCTGCGGCTTTTTTGAATGGAACATGAGGTCCCTACACTAACATCACCCTGTTATGAAACCAACACTGATGGATATTATTTGAAAAATGGCCCACTATTTTCTCTCTATTGATACCGTTTATTCAAAATGCTGATCCAACACCACCCGTGGGAGGTAGTGGAGAAGAAAACGGTAATGGAATTCAAACACGAATGGGATAAATACAAAGGAATCCTGTTTAGAAGGAATGGATCCACGGATTCTTAGTGGAGATTGGGTGGCGACGCTGGTCATTGGGAAGCGAAACCGGTGCTGGGCAGACTTCTACGGCCTACGCCCTGATCGTGACTGAATAGATAGGGATGGGCTTGAGTGTAAATTTTAAGGGGCTTTGACGTTAGCTTCAGAACTTTTAGGACAAGAAGAGTGCTGGGCAGACTTCTATGGTCTGTGCTGTGAGAATGGCAAGGACAAATCAAACTCGGGTATACATTTAAAGTATCGAATACCATGTAAAATGAGTTCATCTTGTTGGGCAGACTGGATGGACCATACAGGTCTTTATCTGCCATCATTTACTATGTTACTATGCTACCACACCACTGCTCATTTATTTAATTTTTTTGGGGGTGGGGGGATTTCTTCTATGGATCCTTGGGTGCTATTGCAGCTACTGATATAGTCACTGGTCAGAATGAAAGGGGGGGGGGGGGGGGTTGTGCTGCTTTTGCTGCTCTGGTGTCTCTCCCCTAACGGTGAGTCTTCTCCTGGCTCTGCATTATAACAACAGCGGAGACTGCTCATTCTGCTTTTCAGTCACCCTGCATGACTAGCTGCTGATTTCCCCTTCTTAAAAAAAAATCATGTTTGATGTTAGCTGGAGGACTGCTACAATTAAATCAACGAAATCAAGCCAGGGGCGTAGCCAGACAACAGATTTTGGGTGGGCCTAGCTAAGAAGTGGGTGGGCACCAAATGTTCTCCCCACCCCCCAACCACCACCACCACCAAAAAAAATCTCACCTGGCAGGAAAATGCTTCTTTCCACCTTGGCAGTCTGCAGCAGGAACGCGCTGAAAACTGAGCATGCGCAGGTGCCAGTATTGTGGAGAGTAGAATTTTGTTACTATCAGGGGAAAGTCTTCAGCTGGCAGAGATTGGGATCTCCACCAGTTACCGCTAAACATGTGCTACTGTTGGGTGGGCCTGAGCCCTAAGTGGGTGGGCCCTGGCCCACCCAGGCCCACCTGTGGCTACGCCACTGAATGAAGCTAAGTAGCTAAGTTTAAACATCATGAACTCACGGGCAAATGCATTCCAACTAAAACTCAATACTGAAAAAACACATCGTCTCATCATCTCATCCCAATACAATACATACAAACCCACAAACATTAACACCCCAGGATATACCCTCCCTATCTCAGACAGTCTGAAAATTCTCGGAGTAACAATCAACCGTAACCTCTCACTAGAGACGCAAGCGAAATCCACCATAAACAAAATGTCTCTCTCAATGTGGAAACTCAAACGCGTGAAACCATTCTTCCCGAGGGAAATATTTCGTAGACTGGTACAGTCCATGGTACTAAGCCACACAGATTACTGTAATGGAATCTATGCGGGATGCAAGGATCAAATCATAAAGAAACATTCAGACCGCCCAAAACGCAGCAGCCAGGCTTATATTTGGAAAAACACGTTTTGACAGTGCTAAACTACTCAGAGAAAAACTGCATTGGCTACCAATCAAAGAACGTATCACTTTCAAAATCTGCACAACTGTCCATAAAATTATCTACGGCGAGGCACCGGGATACATGACAGACCTCATCGACCTGCCAACCAGAAACACCACAAAATCTGCATGATCGTACCTAAACCTCCGCTGCCCAAGCAGCAAAGGACTCAAATACAAATCCACCTATGCAACCAGCTTTTCCTACCTAAGCGCACAACTATGGAACGCATTACCAAAAGCAGTAAAAACTACGCTAGACCACCTAAATTTTTGGAAAGCAGTAAAGACAGACCTGTTCAGAAAAACATACCCCACCGACCCAACATAAAAATACATAGACCCAACATAAAAATACTTAGACACTTGCGACACAATGTAACCAAAGACCGTAACAGACATGGCCTGACTCTTCTTCCCCCTTTCCCTCCCTAAGTTCCCCCCAATTGTACCTACCATACATGTACCTCATTCTATTCATTCATACTATGTACGTATTTGTTCAGACCAGAATCGGCTAACGCTGTTAACGGTTATATGTAAGCCACATTGAGCCTGCAAAAAGATGGGAAAATGTGGGATACAAAAGTAACGAATAATAATAATAATGTTTATCATCACTTCACCACAGCTCTTGTTGGCAAAGCCTTCCATTGTTCAGTTTTCTGTAGTCAATTCCTCATCTTCCTCTTAAACATAATGGAACTTGGGGGGGGGGGGGGCAGAATATGTGGACGAGGGCCAGGGTTTAGTAGACTTACAATAAAGAAAGGCTGAAACGGCCTGGGCTCTTCAGCTTGGAGAAAAGACGTTTGACAGGAGATATGATAGAGGTCTGTAAAATAATTAGTGGAGTGGAATGGGTAGACCTGAATCATTTGTTTACTCTTTCCAAAAACACTAGGACTAGGGGGCACGCGATGAAGCTACAAAGAAGTAAATTGAAAACAAATCGGAGAAAATATTTCTTCACTCAACGTGTACTTAAACTGTGAAATTCGTTGCCAGAGAATGTGGTAAAAGCAGTTAGTTTGGCGGGGTTTAAAAAGGTTTGGATAGCTTCCCAAAAGAAAAGTCCATAAACCAATATTAAGATGGGAAAATCCACTGCTTATGTCTAGATTAAGCAGCGTAAAATGTTTAGTACTTTTTTGGGATCTTGCCAGGTACTTGTGACCTGGATTGGCCACTGTTGGAAACAGGATGCTGGGCTTGATGGACCTTTGGTCTGTCCCAGTGTGGCAATACTTATGTACTTGGGATTCTGAATGGAATGTTGCTACTCTTTAGGGTTCTAAATGGAATGTTGCTACTCTTTGGGGTTCTACATGGAACGTTGCTACTATTTGGGTTTCTGCCAGGTACTTGTGACCTGGATAGGCCACTGTTGGAAACAGGATACTGGGCTTGATGGACCTTTGGTCTGTCCCAGTATGGCAATACTTATGTACTTATGTAATGTACATACAAAATAATATCAGAGTCAGTAAATATAAATTTGTGCACCGCCAAAGCTGATTCTGAATTTACCGACTCTAACTCAAATCTAGTCTCTGCAGCTCTTCTGTATATACCACTAACACCTTTACAGAGAGAAAGATTATCAATAGAAATCAAACAAAATAAAACATGGAAACGAAAATAAGATGATACCTTTTTTATTGGACATAACTTAATACATTTCTTGATTAGCTTTCGAAGGTTGCCCTTCTTCGTCAGATCGGAAATAAGCAAATGTGCTAGCTGACAGTGTATATAAGTGAAAACATTCAAGCATTACTATGACAGTCTGACAGGGTGGGAGGATGGGGGTGGGTAGGAGGTATGCATGGGGACATCAAAGCATATCATTGATATTCTAACAGGATGGGTGTGGATAGGTGAGGGGTGGGGTGATCAACAGAGACATACAGCTTTATGGTTTATAATATATAAGTGAAAACATCCAAGCATTACTTTGACAGTCTGACAGGGTGGGAGGGTGGGGGTGGGTAGGAGGTATGCATGGGGACACCAAAGCATTTCATTGATATTCTAACAGGATGGGTGTTGGTAGATGAGAGGAGGGTAATTAACAGAGAAATAAACAGAGAAATACAGCTTTATGGTTTATAATGGGTTAGAAAACCCAGATCCTTATTAAGTCCTCTTATATATACTATCTGCTACCACATTTGCTTATTTCCGATCTGAGGAAGAAGGGCAACCTTTGAAAGCTAATCAAGAAATGTATTAAGTTATGTCCAATAAAAAAGGTATCATCTTATTTTCTTTTCCATGTTTTATTTTGTTTGATTTCTATTGATAACCTTAAGAGTGGACTAACACGGCTACCACACCTCTCTACAGAGAGAGAGAGAGAGAGAACAAATTGCCATGGAGCACTAAACATAAGATATAATCTCTCCCAGACTGTACAACTTTCCTAAAGACACATGTTAGAAATCTTTGACAGGGGCTATGTCTGCTATGCTCTTATCTGCCCTGCTGATACACTGTATCTGTGTCTGAAGTAATAACAAAGTTATAAACACAACATTTAGGATCCACAGCATATAGCCCTAAGGACAGACTAAGCAATAGCACAAAACCGACTGCAAGGAAAGAATGAAAAGGCATCTAAACAGCTCCCATTCTCCAAATACTGGATCTTAAACCTTTTTACATTTCCTAAAGCAAGGAACTTTAGAAACTGCGTCTATCTATCCTGTCTGAAATTTTTCAAAAACGGGTTTTTGCAAACTTGTGTATCTGTTACAGCTTCTGTTTCTCTTTTACCTTGAGGCAAACTGGGATTTGCTGGTTGAAACCTGCTTGCGAGGGATTGGCCCGGTTCCTTTTTCCCATCCCCCACTGGCTCCAAACTGTCTGGATTGCAAAGAAAACATGCACTGCTTCTGTTTCCCCATCAACCTTAATGTCCTGTAGACTTCAATGGCAAACCCCCAAAATAATAAAGCAAATATTTAGTTAGTATCCATATTTTGTTTCGTTTTGAAACAACTCAAAATGAATCAACCTGGTTTGCTGAATTTCTCATTCTATTTTCCAATGAATGAGGATCCCTACATTATGGCTCTTGTAGGTGAACCTTAGTTGTGTTTCTGTTATCTTTTCACTTGTATTGAAACCAAGGAACTGCGTTGCTCACCCTGTGCCTTTTTGAAGTCTGCTACTGCTTTAGGTTACCTTTTACTAAGCTGCGTAGCCACCTATGCGTGCCCAACGCTCATAAATTTTGAATAACTGCCCAACTACTGTGCGACCCTTGCGATAATTTCATTTTTTATGCACGTCCGCCAGGGGCGTAGCTACGTGGGGCCATGGGGGCATGGGCCCCCACAGATTACGGCTTGGCCCCCTCTACATTTGACCCCCCCGCCACTGCCCCCCCCCCCCCGCCGCATCAGGTACTTGTTTGCTGGCGGGGGTCCCCAATCCCCGCCAGCCGAAGAGTCTTCTTCAGCGCCGGTCGACTCCGGCGTCTTCGTGGTGTGATCATCTGTTTCCGACACCTTACATCCTGCACCGTGCATGTAGCCCCGGAGTCGACCGGCGCTGAAGAAGACACTTCGGCTGGCGGAGATTGGGGACCCCCGCCAGAAAACAAGTTACCTGATGCGGCGGCGGGGCAGGGGGCAGTCGGGCGGCGGTTGCAGTGGTGGAGGTGTTTTTGCGGCGGTGGCGGTGGGGGGGGGGGGTTGCAGTTGCGGCGGCGGTGGGGGGTTCCAAAGTGGTAGTGGGGGGGTTGGCGGCAGGGGGAGGCAACTAAACAGTGCCCCCCACCTCGGACTCTGGCACCCCCTCCCGCTGAGGTCTGGCTATGCCCCTGATGTCCGCTATGCGCGCCAGTAAATATTTTTATTTTCTAGCGTGCGGGCGGTAATCGGCTTTTTATGCGCATTGACCATTACCGCCCGGTTACCGTGTGAGACCTTACCGCTAGGTCAATGGCTGGCGGTAAGGTCTCAGACCCAAAATGGACGTGCAGCAATTTTCATTTTGCCGCATGTCCATTTTTGGCAAAAATGTTAAAAAGGCATTTTTTTTTTTTTTTTGCAGGGGCGCTGAAAAATGATTCTGCATGCGCCCAAAACACGCGTCTACACTACCGCAGGCCATTTTTCAGCGCACCTTAGTAAAAGGACCCTTTAGGTTTGTGTGGTCCTCCGTGCTCAGTCAGCTGTGGGCACTGGGAGTGAATTAACCAGTGAGTGCAGCAGTGGTCACACCGGACTTTCAGTGGCACTGTGCAGATGGCCCGCTTGCCACAATTTAACCAGGCAGAAGCCTCTCCTGCTCAATGAAATCAGTCTGCGTATCAACCCCAACAAAGTTAACTTTAGAGAAAAAGTTATTTGCTCGGTGGTTCCTACATTACTAAACATTTTGCACAAACTGTGTATATTAAGCAAACTAATTGTGTTGTGCGTTTGTTCTGTTTGCCTAAACCACACAAATGTTATTGCTCTCGTTAGCAAGAAGGCTTCGTTCCTAAGTCTTCCTCTGCCACTTGATCGCCAAACCAGTGATGACATTGTTGGCAGAACATTACATTCAGATTAAGTACGGACCATGACTTCATCTTTTTCTGTCCTATCTAACAGATGGTTTCTGTATATTGTGCAATTTCAGACCATTCTTCACGGCTTCAGTCAGTGGACATCAAGAAGCCAAAAAAACTGCCTGGCAAAACGGATCTGGAAAAAGTTCAGCTATACACATAGGACCGGATTCAGTACATGGCACCCAAATTTGGATGCTGGGAAAAATCGGTGCAAGCATCAAACATATAAATGGCAAGTGACCGACTCACCTGCAAATGTGCAGTAGAGACTTCCCTCTCTGTCCCGCCCTCGCGTCAAGACGTGATGACATCAGAGGGTGGAACAGAGAGGGAAACGGAGTCGGACTGTCAGCCGCTGCCGCGGCCCACTGCCGCTGGAGCCTGGAAACGAACATCGCGCGCACCAACCTCCACCCTCCCCCCATCCCCGCCGCCGCTCCCGCCCCCCTCCGTATTGGGCCCCCTGCACTGACCTGACAGCGCCTCTCACCTCCGTGGCCTGGTACAGAGGGGGGAGGGAGCGGCGGCAAGGAGGGTAGCTGGACATGGGGGGAGGGCAGGGGGGAGAGGGCATGATTGCTGGACATGGGGGGAGGGCAGGGTTGGGGGAGGGGGGAGGCCAAGCGAAAGAGGAGGGTTGCTGGATATAGGGGGAGGGCAGGGGAGAGAGGATGGTTGCTGGACGGGGGGGGGGAGGCCAATACAGGACAGCTGCTGGACATGGGGGGGAGGACAGGGGAGAGAGCAGGGTTGCTGGACATGGATCAGGGGAGGGCAGGGGAGAGAGGAGGTTTGCTGCACATGGATGGATGGATGGAGGTGAGAATTATTACATTTTGCAAAACATAAATCTCGCCCGTTTTAACGGGCTTAACAGCTAGTTATTCTATAAAGGACAGTCTGCAATGAGCATCCTTCAAAAAAGATCACCTTACACCGATTCACGCCACTAAAATTAGGTGCCAAGACTTACACTTGCTGAAACCAGGTGTATATACTGGAATGCAAGCTGGGCACACATCTTCCCAATTCTGTAACACTGCGCATAACTATTACGAATGCCCTTGACCATCCCATGTCCCTTCCATGGTCACGCCCCCCCCCTACCTTTTGGGTTGCACATGAAATAATTTAGGTGCAGTGCTTCATAGAATTATCGCGCATAGGCAACTGTGCACACAAATCCTCATTGATGCCAATTAAAGTCAGTAATTGTTGCTGCCCAATTATCTGATTTGATTTTTAAATTGATTTAATTACTACGGGGCCCTTTTACTAAGCCGTGTAGGCGCCTACGCGTGCCCAACATGCGCCAATTTGGAGTTACCGCCTGGCTACCGCGTGGCCCCGCCGGTAATTTCATGTTTGCCGCACATCCATTTTCACCTCACCGAAAAAAAGGCCTTTTTTGCAGGTGCACTGAAAAATGGACCTGTGCGCATCCTATACACGCGTCTACACCAGTGCAGGCCACTTTTTGGCACACCTTAGTAAAAGGACTCTTTATGTATTTATTTGGATTTGCTCACACCTTTTTCAGTAGTAGCTTCAGGTGAGTTACATTCATGTACACACTAGTGCAGGACACGTTTTACAGCAGCTTAATAAAAGGGCCCCTGACAGGCAGATGATCAAAGCCCCGCGCTGTTCCAAACAGCGCTCTAAAAATAGCACTGGAACAGCGTGGGGCTTTACTGCACGGATAATCAGAGATAATGCATGCAAATTTAAGCAGAGCAATTATCTCTGATCATGGGGTAGAAGTGCGGGCGAATTGTGCTGAGCATGCGCTCAGCACACCATATAAGGGAGTTTTTCCCTTATATGGTGTGTAGCCCCGCCCAGCGCATCCCAGGATGCACTGGGCAGTGCCATTTTGCGGCGTCGAAAGAAGAGGATGGAGGCAGGCTGCGTCCCTCCTCCAACCACGGTAGGGGGCAGGCACCGGGCAGGCAGAGAGGGAGGGTGGGTGTCGGATCGGATGGCAGAGCGGACCCTTGCCAATGCTGGGGGTTGGGGGGCGGCGGCGGCCACTGGACCACCAGGGACCATTTTCGGGGGGTTTGGTGGGGTCTGGAGACCCACCGGATCTCCAGCCCTCCCTGAACCTGGGGGGTGAGATCATCGGGAGGGAACGGAGGTCCGCCGGACTTCCAGTCCCCTGTCGCTGGGGGGGGGGGGGGGGTTTGCATTGTTGGGGGGAATGGGGGCCTGCCAGCATGCAAATGAATGCTGGACAGGGCTCACCATTCCTCCCCAATGATCTGCAAACCCTAACGCCAGCTCGGAGCTGGCGTAGGGTTTGTCGCGGCCAGCGACCCAATCTTTGGCGTGCTGGTCGCTGATCATTGGGGATGAATGCGTTAAGCCCCGTTTAGCATGCATTTGTATGCTACTTGCGGTAAGAGCCCTCAAGCGCGTTGTTTCACGCGCTCGAGGGCTCTGATCAAGCAGGGTTAGCAAACGCCGACGCTAGTATGGCACTAACAGCCTCTAGCGCCGGCGTTTGCTTTTGATCATGAGGGTATCAGTGTCTGCAGGAGAGTTGAGCTTTGGAGTCCATCAGTGAGAAGTGGGCAATTGCTTTTGACTCGTAACCACTCGCCTCCACCTACCCTCCTCTCTTCCTTCCCGTTCACATTAATTGATTTGATTTGCTTACTTTATTTATTTTTTTGTCTATTAGATTGTAAGCTCTTTGAGCAGGGACTGTCTTTCTTCTATGTTTGTGCAGCGCTGTGTACGCCTTGTAGCGCTATAGAAATGCTAAATAGTAGTAGTAGTAGTAGTACTTGTGACCTGGATTGGCCACTGTTGGAAACGGGATGCTGGGCTTGACGGACCTTCGGTCTGTCCCAGTATGGCAATACTTATGCACTTAGGATTCTGAATGGAATCTTGCTAGTCTTTGGGATTCTATATAGAATGTTGCTACACTTTGAAATTCTGCATGGAATCTTGTTATTCTTTAGAATTCTAGAATCTTGCTACTCTTTGGGGTTCTACATGGAATGTTGCTACTATTTGGGTTTCTGCCAGGTACTTGCCCCATCCTTGGCCACCTTTAAATCTAGACTGAAAGCCCACCTCTTTAACATTGCTTTTGACTCGTAACCACTTGTAACCACTCGCCTCCACCTACCCTCCTCTCTTCCTTCCCGTTCACATTAATTGATTTGATTTGCTTACTTTATTTATTTTTTTGTCTATTAGATTGTAAGCTCTTTGAGCAGGGACTGTCTTTCTTCTATGTTTGTGCAGCGCTGCGTACGCCTTGTAGCGCTATAGAAATGCTAAATAGTAGTAGTAGTAGTAGTACTTGTGACCTGGATTGGCCACTGTTGGAAACGGGATGCTGGGCTTGACGGACCTTCGGTCTGTCCCAGTATGGCAATACTTATGCACTTAGGATTCTGAATGGAATCTTGCTAGTCTTTGGGATTCTATATAGAATGTTGCTACACTTTGAAATTCTGCATGGAATCTTGTTATTCTTTAGAATTCTAGAATCTTGCTACTCTTTGGGGTTCTACATGGAATGTTGCTACTATTTGGGTTTCTGCCAGGTACTTGCCCCATCCTTGGCCACCTTTAAATCTAGACTGAAAGCCCACCTCTTTAACATTGCTTTTGACTGGTAACCACTTGTAACCACTCGCCTCCACCTACCCTCCTCTCCTCCTTCCTGTACACATTAATTGATTTGATTTGCTTTATTTCTTGTCTATTAGATTGTAAGCTCTTTGAGCAGGGACTGTCTTTCTTCTATGTTTGTGCAGCGCTGCGTACGCCTTGTAGCGCTATAGAAATGCTAAATAGTAGTAGTAGTAGTCTCTTGTAACCAGAGCTAATATTGTGATGTCATAATGCCTCAGTCCACCAATAAGAGCCAACCTCATCAGTGATGTCACAATGGCTTGATTGTCCTATACTTGGCTCACTTTTATTACATAGCTCTTTGAGCAGGGACTGTCTTTCTCTATGTTTGTGCAGCGCTGTGTACACCTTGTAGCGCTATAGAAATGCTAAATAATAGTAGTAGTAGTAGTAATTGCATCGGGGAAATCTATATGATTCAGAAGTTGGCCAGCTTAGCAAAGCAGAAGACACAACAGAACAAATGGCTCACTGCAAACCTAGAACATCCTAAAAGCTGTATATCTTCAACCAGAAAAGTTTTGGGAGACTGACATGGAGGGAAGTTTCCTTTCACACATTTCTACTTCTGACCTTTCTCACCCCTCTCCCCAACTTCTCTAATGCTGCTTAAGTAAGCAAAATAAATCTTAAAGACTACGCAGACAGCTAAAAGTCAGCTAACTAGTGTTTTTCAAGCACTATTTATTTTTATTTTTAATTGAGTCCAATGACTCCCAGCTGTGCAAAGTTATCTTTTTATTCTCATTACATGCATATTGCACCTCACAATGCGATGATTAATTCAACCCTCTTGTAGCTCCTTGGTGATTAAGCAATTATCTTAATCCACTTTTGCTTGTTTTCTCCGTGTTCTGACAACGCACTGGGTTAATTTCGAATCCCTGAAACGATCTGGCACACAGGAGAGAGGTTTGTGGACGACAGCAATGCAAATTCACTGTTACCTAAACATTTTAAGCCCCAAATTGCAAGTATCCTGTGGAAAAAAAAAAAGCAGCTGAAATCAAAAAGAAACGAGATATGTTTACGGATTTGGAAGGATTTTCACCTGCTTCCTTTGCGTTACTCCTGGTTCAGTCCTGTTTATCATTCTTGTCCCTTCTCTCTCCAGCCCTAAATGTATTTATTTCTAAAAGCTTATATAACTTCACCTTAAACAAAGTCATTGAAGGCAGTTAGTAACAGACACAAAAACACACACACAAAAAATGATTATTCATAACAGTTTACATTTGATTCCTAATCCAAACTTAACCCACAGACTCCTTTTGACCTACAAGTGCATCCACTCCGCAGCTCCTCAGTACCTTTCCGCTCTCATCTCTCCCTACACTCCTCCCCGTGAACTCCGTTCGCTAGGTAAATGTCTCCTGTCGTCCCCCTTCTCCCCCACTGCTAACTCCCGGCTCTGTTCCTTCTATCTCGCTGCTCCCTATGCCTGGAATAGACTCCCTGAGCCGGTACGTCAGGCTCAGTCTCTGGCTGTCTTCAAGTCTAGGCTTAAAGCCCACCTCTTTGCTACTGCTTTCGACTCCTAACCATGACTCTCTTACTCAACACCCTCACTTATCACCCCTACCACTGCAATTTCCCCACCCCTAGCTGTCTGTTCGTCTGTCCAATTTAGATTGTAAGCTCTGTTGAGCAGGGACTGTCTTTTCATGTTGATTTCTACAGCGCTGCGTAAGTCTAGTAGCGCTATAGAAATGTTTAATAGTAGTAGTAGTAGTAGTAGTAGACTAACAAAGGTGTCCCGAAGGAGAACTAACAATAAAGCCCATAAATCCTGCCTAATTGCATCAAGCCAGCTACGTCTCTATACCTCCCTCCATCTCTCCCACTATCCTCCATGGAAAGAGAGACCTTTTTAACAGTAAATTCTCCTCCACACACAGATCCCAAAGTAACAAATTGCACAGTTTGGTGGCCATTGAGGAGACATCTCTAGCTCACCAAGAGGGACATTTTTGTTATGATGTCTAAGTCTGACTTTGGACGTTTTGCAAAAGAACATCCAAAATCTGAATAGGAAAGAAGGTCATTTTCGAAAATGAAAAATGTCTATCTTTTTTTTGTCAAAAATACTGTATTGAACAAGGTTTTGTTTTTGGTCCATTTTCAAACAAAAAATGTCCAAGTGTAAAACGCACAAAATCAAGCCACTGGGATGTAGGAGGAGCCAGCATTTTTAGTAGACTGGTCCCCCAGACATGCCAAGAAAGCAATAGGGCACCCTAGGGGATATTGCAGTACACTTCATTAAATGCACCCAGGTACACATCTCATCATTGCTCCCTTATCTTGTCTGCTGAGCCCCCCAAAACCCATCCAAAACCCACTACCCCCAACTATACACCATTACCATAGCCCTTACGGGTGAAGGGGGCACCTATATGTGGGTACAGTGGGTTTCTGGTGAGTTTTGGAAGGCTCACAGTTTCCTCCACAAGTGTAACAGGTAGGGGGAGGTAGGAGCCTGGGTCCACCTGTCTGCAGTGCACTGTACCCACCACTAGACTATTCCAGGGACCTGCATGCTTTTCTAATGGACCTGAGTATAACATCTGAGGTTGGCATAGAAACTGTCAAGTGATGTTTTTAATTTATTTATTTATTGCATTTGTATCCCACACTTTCCCACCTATTTGCAGGCTCAATGTGGCTTACAGAGTCCTGTTATGGCATTGTCATTCCAGGATATCAGATACAATTAATGATATAAAAGGTTGAGTCAAGGAAAAGGAAAAGAGTTAGGCGGATAAGTATAGAAGGTAAACTTTCATGACTGGGGTGGGTTGGCGAAGTGGTTTAGTAAGGCTATGGGTTCTCTTTGTAGGCCTTGTTGAAGAGATATGTCTTCAGAGATTTACGAAAGTTGGTTATTTCGTTGATAGTTTTCAAGGCAGTAAGTAGTGCATTCCGCAATGCGTGCTCATGTAAGAGAAGGTCGTTGCATGTATCAGCTTGTATTTTAATCCTTTACAGCTGGGGAAGTGCAGATTGAGAAATTTGCGGGATGATCTTTTGGCATTCCTGGGAGGCAGGTCCACAAGGTTTAGCATGTAGGTTGGGGCATCTGTGTGGATGATTTTGTGTACAATCGTGCAGATCTTGAACGCGATGCGTTCCTTAATTGGGGCTGGGAGAGGGTTAGTGACCACTGAGGGAGTAAGGAGAGGTCACCCCCGAATCCCTCCAGTGGTCATCTGGTCACTTATGGCAACGTTTTGTGCCTTATTCGTTATAAAAACTGGTCTAGCTTTCAGTACCCTTCTCCACCACCGCCAACTCCAGGCTCCGCCCTTTCTGCCTCGCCTCACCCCATGCCTGGAACAAACTCCCTGAGCCCATACGACAGGCCCCCTCCCTGCCCATCTTCAAATCCTTGCTCAAAGCCCACTTCTTCAATGTCGCCTTCGGCACCTAACCATAATACCTCTATTCAGGAAATCTAGACTGCCCCAACTTGACATTTCGTCCTTTAGATTGTAAGCTCCTTTGAGCAGGGACTGTCCTTCTTTGTTAAACTGTACAGTGCTGCGTAACCCTAGTAGCGCTCTAGAAATGTTAAGCAGTAGTAATAGTAGTTTTAGTCTTGGACGGTTTTGTTCTGTTCCATTATGGCTGAAAAACGTCTAAGTGTTAGGAACGCCCAAATTCCACCCTTAACACGCCCCCCTTGTGATTTGAACGCACTTCTGATGGGCTTCATAGAAAAACATCTAACAATTGGTTTTGAAAATACTAATGTGGACGTTTTTGTTTGAAAAATGTCCAAACGCAGATTTATGCCACTTTTTGGACGTTTTGAAAATGAGCTCCCAAGTCACCTTTTTAATCACCTTGAGCATGGTACACTTAATAGAAAACCTTGAGAAGAACAGCATTTTGCCACCGCATCCTCACCTGGGTGTCACGCTATGGACAACGCAGGTTTTTCCCCTACATAAATTTGCATCTGCTTTTTATGAGGGTATGTTAGATAAAGCTCAGCACATACTTTGGCAACACAACTCCACCTAGGGAATGTTTCCTAATTAAGTCAAAGTTTGAACACCGTACACACACTTCTATCCATTATCAAAAAGCCCATTTCTTCAGGTTAAATAGTAGCTTGTCTTTGGACACTGCTTCAGTATTGCCTTATAAGCATGGGAGAAGATTCCAGTCTAGCCAATGAAGGATGGAAATGGAGAGTCTGGGTTCTAGGCCTCACTTTTTGGGATTTGATGCAACTCTCCTTACCTTGCTAGTTCTGCAAGCATTGATAAAGACCCTGTTTGAACTGGTATCATTTTTTTCCCAGCATTCCAGCCATGTTTTTGAGAAAACACTTTGAGGTTATAACAGATTTGATGCCAGTCTTGTTTCTTTTTCATTTTGTCTAACCATACACAACTATCAACTGTAGTCGATCATTTTATAATTGTCAACTGTAGCCCCAAAACAAAAGCTATTTTGTATGACTTATTTATTATCTCATTTGTACCCCACAGTTTCCCAACAGTGTCAGGCTCAATGTGGCTTACAGCGTACCACAGAGGCAGACGCCAATGCAGTAAAATAAAGCTAATACAGCAGAAAAACCTACATAAGAGATAATGGGGAGGAAGAGGAAGGGACGGAAGGAGTAGGGAAACCAGGAGAGAGGAGGGAAGGAGAATGTGTCCAAAATTGTCTCTAGATCGATGCGCATCCAACAGTGGAGACACATGCAGAGGCCGTGAGATAAGCATTTCCGAATAACATGGTCTTTAAGTGATTTCCTGAAAGTTAGATGGTTGGGGATGGTTGTTATGGTTTTCGGCAAAGAGTTCCGCAGCTGAGTGCTGATGAAAGAGAAAGAGGTAGCATACGTAGATTTGTACTTGATGCCGTTGCATTTTGGATAATGAAGGTTAAGATATGAACGGGAGAGCCTGAAAGTATTCCTGAGAGGTAGGATGATGAGATCTATCACGTAGCCAGGTACCTCACCATATAGGATTTTGTGAACTAGAGAGCAGATTTTAAAGGTGATTTTATTGGTCATTGAAATATTTTTAAAAGGCATTGACCCCCTGATATGACGAATGTCTTTGCACTATAGTCACAGAAAGACAAATGGATACCATATTCCTCTGTCCTTCATTGACCTTGTCTTGGAAAGTTACAGAAAGCTCGGAACCGTCCTGTCTTTCCAAGCTGTTGCATAAGCTTAAACAATGAACTGCAGCCCAAAAGATCAATATTTTTTTTTACAAAAACCTCTGGTTTACAGTAACGCCAGTTTCACAGGCTGTGATGCCACAGTTCTGCACAAAGAAACAAGAAGAAAAATCAGACTTAACACCTTGCTAGACTAAACAGTGACTCTATGGCAGCATCCTACAGAAATATTGACCGTTGCTTAAATAAAAGTACCTGGAAATATGCATGGCTCTTCCTTGCAACTTCCAGTAACAGCCAAACCAAGAACCAAGCTATGCACAAGCAGAGTTTAAACAACGCAACTTCTAACCTTCAAGGGTTTGGCCTGGCTTTATTTTGACTACCTAAAAAGAACACAGGATTACAAACCAATGCACGTCCAAGACTTCTGAGCTGCCACTATCAGGCTTATTTTCGAAAGAGATCGCCAGCGATCTGCCGACACAAATAGGGAGATCGACGGCGATCCCCTGAAACCGGCCAAATCGGTATAATCGCAAGCCGATTTTGGCCGGCTTCAACTGCTTTCCATTGCAGAGCCGGCGAAAGTTGAAAGGGGGCGTGTCAGCATGGTAGTGAAGGCGGGATGGGGGCGTGCATTGAGATGGCCGGCTTCGCCCGATAATGGAAAAAAGAAACCCGGCCGTCAGCAGAATTTGGTCCATTTTATTTGGACCCTTTTTTTTTTAGGTTCAAGTCCCAAAAAAGTGCCCCAACTGACCAGATGACCACCGGAGGGAAGCGGGGATAACCTCCCCTTACTCCCCCAGTGGTCACCCACCCCCCTCCCACACACACACAAACAAAAATCAGACATTTTTTGCCAGCCTCAAATGTCATAAACCCTGACAGCAAAATGCAGGTCCCTGGAGCAGTTTGTAGTGGGTGCAGTGCACTTGAGGCAGGTGGACCCAGGCCCATCCTCCCCCTACCTGTTACACTTGTGCTGGTAAATGGGAGCCCCCCAAAACCCCCCAAAACCCACTGTACCCACATGTAGGTGCCCCTTCACCCCTTAGGGCTATGGGAATAGTGTAGAGTTGTGGGCAGTGGGTTTTGGGGGGATTTGGGGGGCTCAGCACACAAGGGAAGGGTGCTATGCACTTGGAAGCTAATTTAGTTTTTTTTAAATTAAGTTTTTAAAGTGCCCCCTAGGGAGCACGGTTGGTGTCCTGGCATGTCAGGGGGGCCAGTGCACTAGAAATGCTGGCTCCTCCCACGACCAAATGCCTTACATTTTGCCGGATTTGAGACGGCCAACTCCGGTTTCCATTATGGCTGAAAATCGGAGTCAGCCATCTCATCTAACCCCGGTGAGCGATTTGGCCGGTGCCAAGCGTATTTTGAAAATACGCTTGGCTCCGCCCGTTCGCGGAACCGGCCCCAAAGATGGCTGCCCATCGATTTGGCCGGCGCCGTTCGATTATGCCCCTCCAAGTATTTTAAGGTTTGTCTTGTCGGTAAAATGACAGCTTAGTTGTCCAGTATGAAGGACGTGTCCTTACAGTATGTGAGCAAACTGCAATCCCTCTAGAATACTGCACATTTCTATAATTTGACATTTTGGATAAGATATATTTTTGTTCTGCATCTCATTTGAAGTCAGTGGCATTAGTGACATTGATAAAGTGTAAGCTTCATGTGTGCAAAATGAAGATACAAAAATCTATCTGGGTGCAATTTTAAATACTTTGGGAAAAAAAGGAAATTGTCTATTTTTCATCTGCTGCTTGTATTCCAATTCTCATGGTGATGATGTCGATATTATGTGCTCATGACATCATTAAGAATGTGCTTTTGTTCTCGGTTAGCATTCGCTATTTCATGTAGTGTGTGCTGATATAGTGCATGGCAATGTGAAGTAGCATGTGCTAAGAGGAAATGCCATGCTCTAACAAAATAGCCCATGCAAAATAAAATGAAATAAAGTGCACTAAAATGGAATGAATTCAAACCAAACAACAGAAAAGGAAACAGAACAAAAGAATACAATACAAAAACAACACACACTGAAACAGAAAAATACAAAACAAAATACAAAATGAGAGAAAACAATACAGAATGAAACAAAACAAAAGAATACAATAAAAAAACAACACACAATGAAACAGAATACAAATCAAAACAACACAAAATAAAATAAAACAAAACAAAATAAGACAATATAGAACAATACCAAATGAAGCAAAAGAAAAAAAAGAAAACTTTTCTTCCTGCCCACCTCCAAACATCACCGTAATTTTATTTTGTTTTCAAATACACTCTATTACTGGAGGCCAGGAGAAACAATTTATAATTTAAATTAAGGCTGTTTGAAAACTGCTCACCCTCCCTGTGGATACGCATATGTGTATTGTTCCACAGTGCTCATACATTTACCTGCATTCTCGGAGGCAGATTTAGGATGAGGAATTGTATAGCACTCAGATTTTTGCATTTTCAAAACTACACAAGGCATCTGGAGAAAAAGAAGGGGCAAATCTCTTCGGGTATGTTTTCTCCAGGTAGTTCTCAAAGAAAATGCAAATGTGACTCTCTCGTTCAGGACTGGTG
This sequence comes from Microcaecilia unicolor, assembly GCF_901765095.1. Lineage (NCBI taxonomy): Eukaryota > Metazoa > Chordata > Amphibia > Gymnophiona > Siphonopidae > Microcaecilia > Microcaecilia unicolor. The sequence continues at coordinate 334,833,175 of NC_044036.1, read as the reverse complement.
CGAGGTCCACAGGTTAATGTACCACAAAATATGTAAATTTCTGTTTGTTTATTTGAACATTGCCCACAGTCCACCTAATTGTAGACAGCTGTGTGCCAAAATTTGCTACTAGTGCACAAATTTGTACATGTAAGTTATAGGATAAGGTCAGTTGCATACATAACAATTTAATAATCCTATATAATAATTCTCGCCTCCAACATTCTGTCTTGCTGCCTGGGACCGTGGCTCCTTCCGAGTTGGTCTGCTAGGCTCCGTAGATCAGGCTGACATCACTGTAGCCATTATGATGTCAACTTCAGAAACCGGGGAAAAAGAAAACATGCCTCACAGCTGATTCATGTCCAGAGGAGGGTCGCTGGACATGGGTGGCTGGGGGGGGGGCAGGGGAAAGAGGAGGGTCGCTGGACATGGGTGGCTGCAGGGGGGCAGGGGAGAAAGGAGGGTGGCTGGAGGGGGCAGGGGAGAAAGGAGGGTCGCTGGACATGGGTGGCAGGAGGGGGCAGGGGAGAGAGGAGGTTCACTGGACATGGGTGGCTACAGTGGGCACAGGGGGAGAGGAGGGTCGCTGGACATGGGAGGCTGCAGGGGGAGAGGAGGGTCGCTGGACATGGGTGGCAGGAGGGGGGCAGGGGAGAGAGGAGGTTCACTGGATATGGGTGGCTACAGTGAGCACAGGGGGAGAGGAGGTTCGCTGGATATGGGTGGCTGCAGGGGGGCAGGGGTCACTGGACATGGGTGGCCTCAGGGGGGCAGGGTAGAGAGGAGGGTCACTGGACATGGGTGGCTGCAGGGGGGCAGGGGAGAAAGGAGGGTCACTGGACATGGGTGGCAGGAGGGGGGGCAGGGGAGAGAGGAGGTTCACTGGACATGGGTGGCTACAGTGGGCAGAGGGTGAGAGGAGGGTCGCTGGACATGGGAGGCTGCAGGGGGAGAGGAGGGTCACTGGACATGGGTGGCTGCAGGGCAGCCGAAGAAAACCTTGCTAGCGCCCGTTTCATTTGTGTCAGAAACGGGCCTTTTTTACTAGTGAACCAATAATTTGGTGTTAATGAGCAATAACAAGCTATAATTACATGAGTAACCTCCCTTTGTCACTATCAGGGGCATTTTCGATAGAGAAGGGCGCCCAACTTCCGACACAAATTGGGAGATGGGCATCCTTCTCACAGGGTCGCCCAAATATGCATAATCGAAAGCCGATTTTGGGTGCCCTCAACTGCAGTCCATTGCGAGGACGACCAAAGTTCATGGGTGCGTGTTGGAGGTGTAGCGAAGGCGGGACTGGGGCGTGCTTAAGAGATGGGCGTCCTTGGCCGATAATGGAAAAAAGAAGGGCATTGCTGATGAGCATTTGGTTGACTTTACTTGGTCCATTTTTTTTCATGACCAAGCCTCAAAAAGGTGCCCGAACTGACCAGATGACCACTGGAGGGAATCGGGAATGACCTCCCCTTACTCCTCCAGTGGTCACCAACCCCTCCCACCCTAAAAAAAATTTTTAATTTTTTTTTTACCAGCCTCTATGCCAGCCTCAAATGTCCAAGACCCCCCCCCCCCCCCCACTCCCGGTCGAGTTCCAGGACCCCCTCCCTCTGGCACTTACGAAGCAGAGGGGCAGCTGCACACGTCCTGCTTGCACTTGGAGGCCACAGAGAAAGAGGGAGGGAGGCTCGGGCCGTGGAACTCGGAGGAGAGGGGGGGGGCGTGGAACTTGGACTGGAGTGAAAGGAGGGAGGGAGGTAGGGGGGCATGGAACTCTGCGCGGTGGAACTCGGAGGAGAGGGGGGCTGTGGAACTCAGACGCGAGTGGAAGGAGGGAGGGAGGGAGATAGGGGACGTCATCCCCAGTGCGGACCAATGGGAACTGTGTTATGAACCCAGGCATCCAGACAGAGGTGCAAATTATTATATAGGATGCGTCACTGGATCACGGTAGAGGCAGATTTTAAAAGTGTCGATTCCAGACTTAGCCATGGAAATATCCAGATATTTTTAATTGGCCAAAGAGGAAAATGTACATAAGAGCAGAGTAAAGTTGAACCATTTTTGTTTCTGGAGTGAAATACATACTTCATCTTCCCCCTTCATTTTACAACCTGGCCCACTGTAATTCCTGGGTTGTCTGGAAAAAAAAAGATTTCTTGAGAAGTTTATTAGGGCTAATGGTTGAAATAAAATGCCACATCTGTTTTAGCGTGAAGTCATCAGTTCATAATTGTTGCATCATTATAGACGTCTACTTAGATTATAGCGAAACATGATTTTAAGCTTATAAAAAAACATCCTTCCATCTGCGAATTTGGATTTGGAAAGACAATTAAATCTAATATTCAAATCCAGATATGAGATTTCATGTTATGACCACTGCCCCTTGCTATGGAATTCTTTATATCTTGCAATTCTCAGAAATGAATGATTGTTTTTGGATGTAGCGTATAAGCCACGGTACTTTGTGTTGGAATTCATGGCCATGTCTGTGAACTTGCTCACTCTTTTGGGGTCTTCCTTTCTCCTCAAGATGATCGACTCCAACAAATGGATGTAGTTATGAAAGGAAGAGACATTATTATATATGTTTCTTTTTTGGCACCATTCTTGATGTTTCCGGAATTAGTGCGGTAATAGTAGAACCTGTAGAAATCCCAGTCAGCACCAAAAAGTGTTGAAGGAGAAAGCGGACATGAAAGGGCTCCTGCAGCAGTTCTCTGCCCCCCCCCCCCCCTCCCTGTACCAAATAGAAGAACGAAAAGTGAAACGTGATTATGAAACAGAAGCATTTTCCATGCGCGTTTCAGGAAGCAAGCGAGACAAAAGACACACAGCAGCCACATGGAGAGAGAGCTTCAAAAAAAATAAAAAAAAATCAGGTTGCTTCCTCTGTTGTTTCCTGACTATGTCATAGTCCATTGCCTGATTTGTTTTTCCAAGGAAATAATTAAAGATTGGAATGAAAAAAAAAATCCCTCAACAAAAGATAGACACCTCCGCTCCCCTTTCTCTGCATCGTGTTCCCCTAAGAGGAAATCATTTTAATGATTCAAGCTCTTCAGACAAAACAGTAAGCCAAAGGCCGGGAAGATTGGTTTACGTCCCAACAGAGAAAAGAGTTGAAGAAATCCGTAGGCAACGCTATGGACTGTAGTAGCTATAGAGGGAATTGGTTTTATCGGAGGTTGTGGAGAGGAGGCCACTATGGTTAATAAAAAAAAAATGCCCCAGGTCTGGCAGATTTGTTCCGTAGCTGCTGTGTACTAACAAGACATTCATATACTCCATGTACTCCTTAAGAAACCAGTGCAATGGCGTAGCCAAGGGTGGACCCGGGTGGGTGGACCCGGGTGGGCCCACCCAGTAGCAGCATACCTATGAAGTGGCTGGCAGGGATCCCCAGGCTACTAGCAAAAAACTCCCACAACTGTCCCTCCTGCATACCTTGTAAATAGCAGATCTTCACCTGCAGCGAGCAGCAACGGATACATACTGTTCGCACTGGTCCCACAGCCTTCTCTCTAATGTATCCCCGCCTATGCGGAAACAGGAAGTTGCATCAGAGGGAAGGCTGTGGGGCCAACATGAGCACTGTGTATCAGTTGCTGCTCACTGCCAGTGAAAATCTGCTACTTAAAAGGTATGTGGGGGAGGGAGCAGTGGCGTTTCTTGCCTGGATGGCACCCGGGGCGGAGCGCCGATGCGCCCCCCCCAGGTGCATCGCGCCCCCCCCCACTAAATTACACCTTCCCCCCCCTCCGGCGAAATGACACTCTTCCCGGGTGCACGCCGCTGGGGGGGGGGGGGTGCCGCGGCGCGCGCCTGCTCCGAGTTCGCTAAACTTCTTTGCTCGTTCGCTACAGCTCCCTCCACCCCGGAACAGGAAGTAACCTGTTCCGGGGCAGAGAGGGAGCTGCAGCGAATGAGCAAAGAAGTTTAGCGAACTCGGAGCAGGCGCACGCCGCGGCACCCCCCCCAGCGGCGTGCACCCGGGGCGGACCGCCCCCACCACCCCCCCCTTGGTACGCCACTGGGAGGGAGGTTGTTTGAGAGACCATTATGGCATACAGGCAAGAGAGGGAGAGATCAAATCACTTGTGGGACAGGGCAGAGTTCTGCCCACCCATGTTGGGCCCAGGCCCACCCAAAATTGGGTGTCTGGCTACGCCCCTGAGTTACCAGTGCCTCTGCAGTCATGATCAAAAGGACTTCTCTGCTTGTATTATTTTTGGAGTTCATGCTTGCATCACGATACTGTTTCAACTCCTTATGACTATAATCAACTTTGTAGAATTTCAGAAAGCTTTCGAGGTGCTGGTCCTGGATTTTCTTTTTCATAGACCATGGAAAACAGGTCAGAAGGTAGGACCATGGACTGCTTTTCCTTCCCTGGGCACATGGCAGATGAATGGCCTATGTACGAGAAAACAGTAGTGTCCACTTCCCTCCCCTCTAATGCAACAGGTGGCGTGTAACCTTCAAAGGAAAGCAGATCAGCTACAGCCAGAGTTCTAGTCTTGGATTTTGGGGCTCTGTTCGGTTTTGGTTTTCTTCTTATCTCTCCCATTGCACCTTTCAGGCTACCATTCAGTAAATGGTGTCCAAATTTGGGCGCCGGAAAAAATCTGTGTCCATCGCTATTGTATAAAGGGTGCTCTGGGATGAGCGTTCTTTATAGAATGGCATTGGGTGCTGAATTTCATGCCCAACTTTGGGTGCAAGGACTTATACCAGCTGAAATCTGGTATAAACCCTGGCATGCAAGCTGGGCACGCATCCACTGTATTCTATGAAAATGCATACAATTTTCTGGAATGTCCTTGACCCACCCATGCCCCTCCCATGGCGATGCCCACTTTGCTGTTATACGCTATCCTATAACTGGGTACGTAAGTGTATTTTCATGCCGATTTGTCATTTTAGCTCTGTCTTGGTGCCTTGCATCCTCTAGAATGTGTTTCTACGCCAAAGATCGGGCACCTAATTAGCACCTAACTTTAGGCACCATTTATAGAATTTCCCAGTTAGTTTACACTCTGGTGGATCTTCCTTCACTTCTTTCCCACTATCATTGGGTCTACCTCAGGGTTCTGTTTTGGAACCTTTTCTCTCTATATATTTATTCCCTCAGTGGTCTGATCTCCTCCCATGGTTTTCAGTATCACCTTTATGCTGATGACGCCCAGGTCTACCTCTCCGCACCAGAAATTTCAGCAGGAATCTAGGCCCAAGTCTCAGCTTACTTATCTGACAATACTGCCTGGATGTCTCGCCCTCATCTGAAACTAAACATGACCGAGCTTCTTATCTTTCCCCATAAACCCATCTCTCCTCTTTCCCCATTCTCGACCTCTGTGGATAATACTCTCACCCTCCCTGTCTCTTCAACTTGTAACCTTGGGGTCATCTTTGACTCTTCTGTCCCTTTCTCTGCTCACATCCAACAGACTTTATCTATAAGCACCAAAATTGACCTCTTCCTTTCTAAATGCACTACAAAACTCTTACCATACTCTCGTCACCTCATGCTTACATTACCTGGCCATAAATAAAATAAATAGAAAAAAAGCCCTTTTGACCGCTACAATAGAAATGGCTTAGCATGCAGGAAAGGTCCGCGTAAGGATGAGCTAAGCCTATTTGTTAGAACAGCTTAGTAAAAAGGTCCCAAAGTCATACTCCACCTCTGCTCCTATTCAAATCCAGGCTAAAAGCTCACCTTTTTGAGGCTCCTTATAAATCTTAACCCCTTATTTGCCTGTTTAGTACCCATGTTTGTTTACTATAATAAAGGAAAAGATGGCTCTCTGTCTTGAATAGATTGTAAGCTCTGATGAGCATGGACTGTCTCGTTTGGGTTTGTGTACAGTGCTGTGTACCTCTAGTAGTGCTGTAGAAATGATAAGTAGCAGTAGTAGTACTGGTAGTAGCTCATACTTTTGAACCACTGTTAGCAGGTATTATTATAGAGGATTTTCGCATGTATGTGTGTGTAAAATTACCCCACATATAAATGTATATGAGGTGGACTGGCCTAAGGGTATCTCTTGCCCTAGATGATCCTTCGGCTGTGCACCCCATTCCTGGAGTGGCTGAAGACCCTACCCTCTTAGATAGCCAGCATCGCTCTTTCCCCTCCCTGCCCCTGACGTGTCTAACATATCCTTTTTCCCTCCCTACTGCCCCCCCCCCCCCATTCCTCCCCTGGTGTTCAAAACCTCTCCTCCCCTTCCTTATCCTTCCACCAGTGTTCAGCATCATTCTTTCTCTTCCCTATTCCTTCCCAGGTGTTCAGCGTCACTCCTTCCCTTCCCTATCCCTCCCCAAGTGTTCAACCTCTCTCCTTCCCTGTTCCTTCCCAGGTGTTCAACATCTCTCTTTTTCCTTCCCTATTCTTCCATTTCTCCTTGCCTTCCCCATTCCTCTCCTGGTATTCAACATCTCTCCTTTTCTTCCTTATTCTTCCCCAGGTGCTCAGCATTTCAACTTCCCTTCTCTACCGCCCATGTCCAGCATCTCATCTCCCCACAGCTCTCCCTCATTTGTCCACCATCCCTTTCCTTCCTCCTGCTGCCACAACTGCCCTCTTACTTTGCCCAGGCCTAAACTATCACTGCAGCATGAGGCCTTCCAGTATGTTTGCCTTACCCTTCACTACATGCGTGGGATAAGCATAAAGGAATCCTTTGCCGAAGGAATGGATCCTCAGGAGCTTAGTCAAGATCGGGAGGCGGGGCTGGTGGTTGGGAGGCAGGGATAGTGCTGGACAGACTTCTACGGTCTGTGCCAGAGCCGGTGGTTGGGAGGAGGGGCAGGTGGTTGGGAGGCGGGGATAGTGCTGGGCAGACTTATACGGTCTGTGCCAGAGCCGGTGGTTGGGAGGAGGGGCAGGTGTTTGGGAGGCGGGGATAGTGCTGGGCAGACTTATACAGCCTGTGCCAGAGCCGGTGGTGGGAAGCGGGACTGGTGGTTGGGAGGCGGGGATAGTGCTGGGCAGACTTATACGGTCTGTGCCAGAGCCGGTGGTTGGGAGGAGGGGCTGGTAGTTGGGAGGTGGGGATAGTGCTGGGCAGACTTATACGGTCTGTGCCCTGAAGAGCACAGGTACAAATCAAAGTAGGGTATACACAAAAAGCAGCAAATATGAGTTATCTTGTTGGGCAGACTGGATGGACCGTGCAGGTCTTTTTCTGCCGTCATCGACTATGTTACTATGTTACTACCAATTACAATGTTGTATTACGTATTGTGTAGTCATTGCAAGTAGTATACCATGCCATACTTTGTATTGTTTTTGAATATTTTTACTGCTGTAATTGCCTATTGCTCATGTTTGATCCATTCTTACTGTACACCGCCTTGAGTGAATTCCTTGAAAAAGGCGGTAAATAAATCCTAATAAATAAATCCTTATAAATAAATCCTAATAAATTAACTGTTAACGTGACAGTCGAAGTGGTGCAGTTAAGGCCACCTGATGATTAGACGAAGCTAAATGCATCATGTTATTTGCCAGTTAATGCACAGTAAAGCATTTTCAGATGTGCAAGCTGAATGGTAAGATACTGGGAACACCCCCAGCCATTAATACAGAGGTTTATTAAGTCACAACTCATTTAATTTTGGCAGTTACCCTGTGGAAACTGAAAACCTTAGCTCAGGTTTTTAAAAGGTCCAGCTATTCCTAAAATATGTGTGCTATTAAAAAGTCACCTCTCCCCTCTCCAGTCGGTTCAAAACTCTGCTGCCCGTCTCATCTTCCGCCAGGGTCGCTTTACTCATACTACCCCTCTCCTCAAGACCCTTCACTGGCTCCCTATCCGTTTTCGCATCCTGTTCAAACTTCTTCTACTAACCTATAAATGTATTCACTCTGCTGCTCCCCAGTATCTCTCCACACTCGTCCTTCCCTACACCCCTTCCCGTGCACTCCGCTCCATGGATAAATCCTTCTTATCTGTTCCCTTCTCCACTACTGCCAACTCCAGACTTCGCGCCTTCTGTCTCGCTGCACCCTACGCCTGGAATAGACTTCCTGAGCCCCCCTACGTCTTGCCCCATCCTTGACCATCTTTAAATCTAGACTGAAAGCCCACCTCTTTAACATTGCTTTTGACTGGTAACCACTTGTAACAACTCGCCTCCACCTACCCTCCTCTCCTCCTTCCCGTTCACATTAATTGATTTGATTACTTTATTTATTTTTTGTCTATTAGATTGTAAGCTCTTTGAGCAGGGACTGTCTTTCTTCTATGTTTGTGCAGCGCTGCGTACACCTTGTAGCGCTATAGAAATGCTAAATAGTAGTAGTAGTAGGACTTGTGACCTGCATTGGCCACTGTTGGAAACAGGATGCTGGGCTTGATGGACCTTCGGTCTGTCCCAGTATGGCAATACTTATGTACTTAGGATTCTGAATGGAATCTAGTCTTTGGGATTCTATATAGAATGTTGCTACACTTTGAAATTCTGCATGGAATCTTGTTATTCTTTAGAATTCTAGAATCTTGCTACTCTTTGGCGTTCTACATGGAATGTTGCTACTATTTGGGTTTCTGCCAGGTACTTGCCCCTACGTCTTGCCCCATCGTTGGCCACCTTTAAATCTAGACTGAAAGCCCACCTCTTTAACATTGCTTTTGACTCGTAACCACTTGTAACCACTCGCCTCCACCTACCCTCCTCTCCTCCTTCCTGTACACATTAATTGATTTGATTTGCTTACTTTATTTTTTGTCTATTAGATTGTAAGCTCTTTGAGCAGGGACTGTCTTTCTTCTATGTTTGTGCAGCGCTGCGTACACCTTGTAGCGCTATAGAAATGCTAAATAGTAGTAGTAGTAGGACTTGTGACCTGCATTGGCCACTGTTGGAAACAGGATGCTGGGCTTGATGGACCTTCGGTCTGTCCCAGTATGGCAATACTTATGTACTTAGGATTCTGAATGGAATCTAGTCTTTGGGATTCTATATAGAATGTTGCTACACTTTGAAATTCTGCATGGAATCTTGTTATTCTTTAGAATTCTAGAATCTTGCTACTCTTTGGCGTTCTACATGGAATGTTGCTACTATTTGGGTTTCTGCCAGGTACTTGCCCCTACGTCTTGCCCCATCGTTGGCCACCTTTAAATCTAGACTGAAAGCCCACCTCTTTAACATTGCTTTTGACTCGTAACCACTTGTAACCACTCGCCTCCACCTACCCTCCTCTCCTCCTTCCTGTACACATTAATTGATTTGATTTGCTTACTTTATTTTTTGTCTATTAGATTGTAAGCTCTTTGAGCAGGGACTGTCTTTCTTCTATGTTTGTGCAGCGCTGCGTACACCTTGTAGCGCTATAGAAATGCTAAATAGTAGTAGTAGTAGGACTTGTGACCTGCATTGGCCACTGTTGGAAACAGGATGCTGGGCTTGATGGACCTTCGGTCTGTCCCAGTATGGCAATACTTATGTACTTAGGATTCTGAATGGAATCTAGTCTTTGGGATTCTATATAGAATGTTGCTACACTTTGAAATTCTGCATGGAATCTTGTTATTCTTTAGAATTCTAGAATCTTGCTACTCTTTGGCGTTCTACATGGAATGTTGCTACTATTTGGGTTTCTGCCAGGTACTTGCCCCTACGTCTTGCCCCATCGTTGGCCACCTTTAAATCTAGACTGAAAGCCCACCTCTTTAACATTGCTTTTGACTCGTAACCACTTGTAACCACTCGCCTCCACCTACCCTCCTCTCCTCCTTCCTGTACACATTAATTGATTTGATTTGCTTACTTTATTTTTTGTCTATTAGATTGTAAGCTCTTTGAGCAGGGATTGTCTTTCTTCTATGTTTGTGCAGCGCTGCGTATGCCTTGTAGCGCTATAGAAATGCTAAATAGTAGTAGTAGTAGTAGTAAAAGTGCAGGAAACATTTTTAAAAAAGATGAAATAAAACACATAGAAAAATGAAGCATAAATGTCAAAATTACATACCAGTATGAAGATAACATTTGTCCAAACATGGCTCCTGGTACATAAATATCATGAGAAACACATCCCTCGATGAATTCATTAACTATGAAGATCTCAGGCTGCTTTTGTGCTTGCGCTTCGCTAGGCAAATATCTGAAAACAGCATCACATCCCTCCTAAAACGTCTTTGAATTAAACCTCGTTGAACTTCAGAATTTACAGCGCAAACATTTTTGAACATACAAAAATCACTGGGAGGTGATGCTGAGAAGAATGTAACTTTGTCGTGTTTAAAGATAATCTTATTCCACTCAGCACATCAAATAAAACTGTAAAATTTCACAGTTGAAATTACGAGTGGTTGGTGAGAAAACAGCAAAAAAACTCTCGGGGGGGGGGGGGGGGGTTACTTTTTTTTTGCCTCACCCTGTATATCAGCAAGTACATGTGTAATTGCCATTGAAGAATATTCACAAATAAATGGCTTATAAGACGTTTAAATTTGGTAAATGCCACAATATAAATTAAGGTTGACAATTTCTTATCGGATTCTATCTGAGAAGGAAAAGACTTCAGATGTCAGTTTCTTTGCAAAATTAATCACAAAGCATATGCAACATCACTAGTCATAAAAACCTCCTTCTTCCTGTTTATTTTTATTTCATATCTAAACCTGCATTACCCAAGCTGCAAGGCCCTCAAATACAAATCAACTTACGCATCCAGCTTTCCTACGTAAGCACACAATTGTGGAACGCACTACCAAAAGCCTTGAAAATGACGTATGACCACCTAAACTTCCGGAAATCACTAAAAACTAACCTGTTTATTTTTTTTTTAATTTAAATTTCTTTATTAATTTCAAATTAAACAAAGATACATCTGTTTGAATAGATACATCCATTTCAAACTTCAAAGAACATATAAAGAATATTATTACAAAGAAATTTTCTTAAGAAATGGAATTATAGTCCACAAATATAAAATGGTGGATTCAAGACGGTTTAGAGCCAAAGGAAGTTAGCATAAGAAATAAGTGAATTGAAGTATACTAGCAGAGCGGTTCTTTAAATATTTTCGGGACTTGATATTTGGGTTAAGGCCTGGTTCCTCTTCATATCAAGGAAAGACCGCAATTGTTCAGGTTCAAAAAATATATTTTTTTTTCTCCTTAAATATCAACATGCATTTACACGGAAATCGTAACTGGAATATCACCCCAATTGTAAGAGATTCCTGTTTCATATCCAGAAATTTTTTTTCGCCTCTGTTGTGTCCATCGTGCAATATCTGGAAATATAGAGACCTTGCTTCCTTTAAAATCCGGATGAAAACTAACCTGTTTAAAAAGGCGTACCCTACCAACCCAACCTAAATGCCTGATCTCTGCGACAGAACAAAACTTAAGTACGTAATGGACATAACTCTTCCGTTGTACGATTCCCTAATGTGGCTGTGCCACATGAACTTTATCCTAACACAACATCACTTTGTATTTGTTCTAACCGGAGTCAGCAAACGTGTCTCCGGTACCATGTAAGCCACATTGAGCGTACAAATAGGTGGGAGAATGCCTCCTGACAAAGTTTCCCACCTAATCCCCGCTTGCCTCACTGCGAGAATTTAAACATACTGGCCACCTTACTTCACCTACCCCACCCGAGCACCGTCAGAACTTCCTCTTTAGCCCTCCCATGTCCTTCCAGGTTCTCCCAGTCCAAAGTTAATGTTCCCTGTCGAGATGGCTTTTAAATCACTTACACAGATAACACCGCTGAACATATCTATAACTTTAAACAAATTTCTTATCTCTTTAACATTAAACAATGACCCCATTGAGTCCAATTATATGAATTCCCCAGCAATTATTTTTTTTTACAAATCTCAGTATCTATCTGTGGCAGAGAAGTAGTTAAACCAGCAAGTGACTGTTTACCTCACTCAAGGGACCCAGCGTTCACTAGAAGTGAGGAAGAAAGGTGGGTCGGCTGTGGAAACAGCACCTATAGGTATAAAGCTAAGTCTGTTGTCAGAAAAGAATATTTCATTGGCTTATTATTGAAGGAATTTTTAGAGGTCTGTGGTCTTGCATCCATGTTTCCAGAAGAAGAAAAATATATATATATATAGGCAGCCCTTGAGGTGTGCATTTTCGCAGCAGAATAGTCATCTGCTCTGTGTTTGTCAGAGTTAAATATAGCAGTCATTCAGTTTTTATCCTGCTCCACTATACAAAGAAACATTTTTTTAGACTGATGAAAAAGACGACGTGAAATCCACAGGCCTGATTTTTTTTTTCCACAGAGTCTTGGATACTTACAGAAGAGTGAAAAAAATGTATTAAATTCAACCCGCGTTGAGCTGAAGTTGGAAAATATTAGTGTGACCCAACAGCATTCTCTTTATGCCCCCCCCCCCCGGTTCTATAAAAGTCGCCAAAAATTGTGCACGCAAATTTAGGCGTGACCCCGACTTGTGAATGTAATTTAATAGAATAGCAAGCCAATTAGTGCCAATAATTAGCTATTTAACAAGCAATTATTAGATTTAACTGGACTTACAGATGTAAATGTAGGTACGGGATCTGTGCCTAAAATTTACGCAAGGTCCAAAAACGTGAGCATGGAAATAGGAGGATTATGAGCATTTTGGGGCACGATTTTGAGTTATATGTGTAATTATAGAATATGGGTGCTCCACGTGTAAATTTAGCCCTGGGCATTTGCACCACGTTTTCATTTGCGCAAATGGCGGCACCTAAATTTACGGATGACCTCTCCACTTAAGAGCTATTCTATAAACTGCACTGAACTTTAAGCGTGGCTTATAGAATACCAATTAAGCGGAGGGTTTTCAGTGCTGATTTTTCAGGTGCCATTTATAGAATTGCCCGTATTATCTGTCGAGCTTCAAAATATGATAGGGCCACTCCTCTTTTACGCCATCTTCACTGGATCCCGATAGACTTAACAGTAAAATTCAAGGTTCTCATTTTGACATATAAAGCACTTTATACAGCAACTCCATCTTACCTTGCGACCCTAACTATTCCATAAGCACCGAGGCGAACGCTTCGTTCAATCATAGACAATAGACTAGTGATTGCACCACCTTCAAGGGCTAGATGGGAATCAACCCGTGCGTCAGCCCTTTTTTTTCATCCCTAACATTGTGGAATTCTCTACCACAATCAATTAGGTTAGAACAATCATACCCCCTTTTCCGTAAAGCTCTGAAAACTTATTTTTACCAAACAGACTTTGATATGTAATATTGCTTAACACTGCACAAACAGATACTAATCATTAGATAATTATGTATGAATGCCTATGTTATTATCTTCTGTATGGAAGTTTTGTCTGCTCTGTCCTATTGTATAATAGATTTCCTAGTTTAAACTACATAGAGGGGCATAATTGAATGGAGCGCCCAAGTTTTCATGAGGGCGTCCTCACAGGATGGACCGGTAAAGGGGCGGGGCAACCCGTATTATCGAAACAAGATGGACGTCTATCTTTCATTTCGATAATACGGTCGGGGACGCCCAAATCATGAAATTTAGGTCGACCTTAGAGATGGTCGTCCTTAGGTCGTTTTTGAGATAGTCGTCCCCGGTTTTCGGCGATAATGGAAACCGAGGACACCCATCTCAAAAACGACCAAATTCAAGCCATTTGGTCATGGGAGGAGCCAACATTCGTAGTGTACTGGTCCCCCTGACATGCCAGGACACCAACCGGGCACCCTAGGGGGCACTGCAGTGGACTTCAGAAAAAGCTCCCAGGTGCATAGCTCCCTTACCTTGGATGCTGAGCCCCCCAAACCCACAACTTCACACCACTACCATGGCCCTTAGGGATGAAGGGGGGCACCTAGATGTGGGTACAGTGGGTATGTGGTGGGTTTTAGAAGGCTCACATTTACCACCACAAGTGTAACAGGTGGGGGGGGGGATGGGCCTGGGTCCGCCTGCCTGAAGTACTCTGCACCCACTACAACTGCTCCAGGTACCTACATGCTGCTGCGATGGACCCGAGTATGGCATTTGAGGCTGGCATACAGACTGGCAAAAAAGTATTTTTAAAGATATTTTTTGAGGGTGGGAGGGGGGTTAGTGACCACTGGGAGAGTAAGGAGAGGTGATCCCCGATTCCCTCCGGTGGTCATCTGGTCAGTTTGGGCACCTTTTTGATGCTTGGTCGTGAAAAAAAAATGGACCAAGTAAAGTCGGCCAAATGCTCGTCAGGGACGCCCTTCTTTTTTCCATGATTATGGACCTAGTCCGAATCACGCCCCAATTCTTTGTGCATCACTCCGTCATTCGAACTGCTTTTAGGTTTGTTGGTTCTCAATTTGACACACTAAAGACCACTGTCTGGCACATGTTTGTGCATTCATTATAGAGTATATCTAATAGCCCCTGATGCAGCCCTGCTGGGCGAAACACAGCCTGTGTCAAAAAGGGCATTTTTGTAGATGATATTCCATCAATAAAGTTTGTTTGTATTTCCACTGATCTGCTTTGTTTCCATCTTGGAGTTTGCAGATCGGCTGCCTTGCTGTTTTCTTGGACCCCATCTACAGAATATTGCATAGCACTGATTTCCACGTCCCCCCCCCCCCCAGGTGCACATCATCCATCCCCCCTGGGTGCAGCACGACCCCCCCCCCCCCCAGGAGCAACACGACACCCCCCCCCCCCGGCGCAGCGTCCCCCTTGGTGCATTCTTCCTACCTGCTGGGAGCAGCTGCATGGCTGTCGGCTCTGCTGGTTCCCTGCACCCTGTGCTGTTACTTCCTGTTCCGGGGCAGAGAGAGCAGGGAACCAGCGGAGCCGACAGCTGCATGGCTGCTCCCTGCACCCCTCCTGCCGTGTGCACCCGGGGTGGACCGCACCCACCGCCCTGCCCTCGATCTGCCACTGTATGAAGTCCACTGCAATGCCCTCTAAGGTGCCCCACTGCTCTTCTGGGTTGTTTTTGTGGCCAGTCTACTAAGAATGCTGGCCCCCTCTGCCCCATATATCCCAATGGCGTGTTTTCCCTTGGATATTTTCTTGTTTTGTTTTTTTAATGGTCCTAAAAGATCGACACATTGAGCACAAAAGCATCTAGCAAGTGGCCACTTTTGAAACAAAAAGTTGGTTTGAAAATGGCTATGTTCACGATCAGATTTAGACGTCATATCGAAAATGCCCCTCCGTTTTTTTTCTTTTGAAATGCTATATTTCCTTTTCTTAAATGGAGCCCCAAACACCGGGAAACCTGGAAGAAGGACTTGTTACTGAAATATACTGTATGTTCTCCTGAAGAAAAAAAACAAGTAATCATGTTTTAGATCACGTCCAGACTGCATGCAAATTAACTTGGCCCAGCGTTTTTCCCTGTGCGTTCTGCAATGATAGAGGAAAATTTTCCTCATAGGTTCGAGTTAGTGTTCCAATGGCTTGAAGTAATAACAATACATTTTTGAAAAAATATCAATAGATGGCTGGTGCTAGCATAAGCAATGCTTATTGCTTTTAAAGTATGATGTATTCTTATTTCCTCGGGAGTTACAGAGGTGGTGAAAGGATTAATCGTTACGAAGTGATGGTGGTGGGTAGGCTGAATCCTGAGTCCTGTCAGCATAACCGCCTGCAAAAGTATTATCAAGGAGCAAAGAAACCAACAGTCCACAGGCAGAAAATAGAGTTGGAAAAAAATCTTAAGCAGTATAGTAAAAAAATCTTCACTAATGTATAGTTCATTTCCTAAAGTCATCTGCCCGACACAGCCGCATTTCAGCTTGAGCCTTCTTCAGGGGTGTATGATGTTACCCTGAAAAAAGTGCCGTTCTATAAGGCACGTTTAAAGTTAGGCACGGTTTATAGAATAGCACTTATGCAGAGCCGGTAGTGGGAGGCGGGGATAGTGCTGGGCAGACTTATACGGTCTTTGCCGGAGCTGGTGGGGTTTTTTTTGTTACATTTGTACCCCACGCTTTCCCACTCATGGCAGGCTCAATGCGGCTTACATGGGGCAATGGAGGGTTAAGTGACTTGCCCAGAGTCACAAGGAGCTGCCTGTGCCTGAAGTGGGAATCAAACTCAGTTCCTCAGTTCCCCAGGACCAAAGTCCACCACCCTAACCACTAGGCCACTCCTCCACTTTGGGAGGCAGGGATAGTGCTGGGCAGACTTATACGGTCTGTGCCAGAAGCTGGTGGTGGGAGGCGGGGCTGGTGGTTGGGGGGGGCGGGGATAGTGCTGGGCAGACTTACACGGTCTGTGCCCTGAAAAAGACAAGTACAAATCAAGGTAAGGTATACACAAAAAGTGGCACATATGAGTTTATCTTGTTGGGCAGACTGGATGGACCATGCAGGTCTTTTTCTGCCATCATCTACTATGTTACTATGAATCACGCCTAATTTTCGAAGCAGCCATTTGCATCAATTGAAACCTAGTGCAAAAATATCGCCAAAATTGAGTTCATATCCCCCTTATACTTTAACAATGCGCATAAATGCTAGGAACACACCCCGCTCCACCTATGACCTTCCCATTTCCGCATCCCTTTTTGTATTCATGCGTAAAATTTAAGTGTGGATCCCACTCCTAAATTTATGCATGTAAATTCCAATTTAATCTAATTAGTGCCAATAATCTCTTGTTAAAAAGCCAATTATTGGTGCTAATTAGATCATTATTCAATTAACTTGTGTGTGCAAATTGGACACGTGCCCCAGTTACTTTCTTAGAGTTTCTCTGTTCCTAGTGGCCTCACAATCTATGGGGCCCTTTTACTAAACCCCATAAGCATTTACACATGCCCAATGTGTGCCAAAATTGAGTTACCACCCAGCTACAATGTGGCTCTTGCGGTAATTTCATTTTTGGCGTATGTCCGATACGCACATCCCAAAAATAATTTTTATTTTCGGACGCATGTATCGGATGCGTGCCAACTGGCATTTGATGCATGTAGGCCATTACCGCCCAGTTACCGCATGAGACTTTACCGCTAGCTCAATGGCTGGCGGTAAGGTCTCAGACGCAAAATGGATGTGCGGCAATTTTTTTTTTTGCCGCACGTCTATTTTCGGCCAAAATTTTAAAAAGGCATGTTTTACAGGTGCACTGAAAAATGATTCTGCATGCACCCAAAATACGTGTCTACACTACCGCAGGCCATTTTTCACCACACCTTTGTAAAAGGGCCCCTAAATTTTATACCTGAGGCAATGGAAGGTTAAGTGACTTGCTCAGGGTCACAAAGAGCTGCAGTGGGACTTGAACCCAGTTGCCCAGGGTCACAAAGAGCTGCAGTGGGAATTGAACCCAGTTGCCCTGGTCAAAAAGAGCTGCAGTGGGAATTGAACCCAGTTGCCCTGGTCACAAAGAGCTGCAGTGGGAATTGAACCTAGTTACCCAGGGTCACAAGGAGCTGCAGTGGAAATTGAACCCAGTTGCCCAGGTTCACAAGGAGCTGCAGTGGGAATTGAACCCAGTTGCCCATGTTCACAAGGAGCTACAGTGGGAATTGAACCCAGTTGCCCAGGGTCACAAGGAGCTGCAGTGGAAATTGAACCCAGTTCCCCAGCATCTCAGCCCCATTGCACTAACCATTAGGCTAACGCTTCTGAACCAAACAACATAGTGCAATGAAAACAAAATTGTGTTTCATGAACACCCTTAATTTGTGCATCTCTGTCCATGTGTGGTAACACTTGGTATGTAGTGTTGTTACCATTGATCACAACAGTTCATTTATTCAATTCATTTTATAAAATTCTGTTTTCTATGCATGGACATCCTCTTACTTAGTTTCACTGTATATCATGTACAATCCTTTTCTGATTTTGTTGGATTGAGATCATAAAACATGAGCAAATACTGAACATGCCTGGAATAAAACCAGCTACCTACTTTATTTCACAAGATGGCTACCTACATAAACAAATCAGCTAAATTAAGATGCGTAAATTCAATTATCTGCTCATTAAGCAAGCTGTCAATTGATGAATGAGCTGGGACTTCGAAAAAATGCCATAACAGTTTACTTTCAGAGGGTTAGTTTTGGAAGGCTGATGGACTGAAAAACAGGACGCATGAATCCAGAAGTACAAATTATTCTGCAACGTCAACTGAACGGAAGATTTTCAAGTAAATATGTTTATTTCTCTTATTTCAGCAATGCTATGGACGATGCTTCGCATTATGTCAGATACTAAATCGAGACATCCTGGGCCTTTTCTAGACCTTAAAAAAGTACCATGTGCGTCCCACTATCTCTTAAATCTGATTCACATCTGCAAAAGAAGTCAAAAGAACTGAGGTTATTAGTAAACTGATCAAGTAGAAACTGTTGGAATAATGTATTGTATTTTACATGCATTGTCTGTCAGCAATGTTTTTTCTCTGTGATTAATCTGTGACCTCTGATGTGAATTACCTAGAGAGGTCACACCCATGCAACTTCCTGTGGGTGTGATTAGGCACAGCACATGGAGCTCATGGTCTCTCCTAAGCTGAGGATCTATGGTGTGAGCATCAGTGTTGCCAGGTGGGCGGTTTTACCGCCCAATTGGGCGGTTTTCCGCGACCCGCCGCGGGAAATTTTTGCCCGCGGCGGGTTGCGGTTTTTTGGGCTGGTTTTTGTGCTTCGGGCGGTTTTTTTAGGTGGCTTTTTCGGCCGTGGTGGGCGGGGTTAGTGACGTTTTTGGGCGGGGTTAGTGACGTGGGAGGCGGGGTTAGTGACGTGGGAGGCGGAGTTAGTGACGTGGGAGGCGGGGTTAGAGTCGTGGGAGGCGGGGTTAGTGACGGGGAAGGCGGGGCCGGTGACGGCGGGGGCGGGGTTGATGACGGCGGGGGCGGGGGTGATGACGCGGGGCGGGGGTGTCAGGGGCGGGGTTTGAGTTTGGGCGGGTTTTGGGCTGGATTTTGGGCTCCTTTAGGCTGGAAAAATATTTTCCACCTGGCAACCCTGGTGAGCATCCATTACCATCTAAGCACATGGAAAGAGCTGATAATCCAAATGTATAGTATTATGTTATATAAACCTGCCTGAATATCAATCTGACTAAAACTGTGAGTAAACAGATGTTTTGTTAATTCAACTTTAAAGTGACTCAGCAGTGAATTATTCTGGAGTGTATGTGAGAGAGATGAAGAAAAGAAATTAACATTTCTAAAGCTGAAGCTGTGTGTATAAAATCTGCTAATTATTTACTACAAATAATCCAACAAAAGGGTTATGGGCCCAGCCCAGGAATTGAAAAAGGAAGAAGAGAAATATTACCAGGCAGTGAAAAAGCCAAATTTTTTCTCTTAAGTTTTAAAAGAAAGATTCAGTCTGTCTCTCTCTCCCCCCCCACACACCAAACAGAAGGCAAGGCTAAGCAATGGCTGAGGGAGGAAATTCACCATTTTTCCACTCTCTCAAGGTGCCTAAATTAACTGAATATAATTATCAGCAATGGGAGCTAAGATTCAGATGTCTCCTTCAAGGAAAGAAATTAAGTATATGTTTAGACCAAAACAGAACAGCTGAAAATATGGCTGAATGGGACAATGCAAACTATTATGTGAAGTGCATGTTTTTGGAAGCTCTCTCAGAGAAACAAGCCATATTGCTGGAAGCAAAGGATACAGCAAGTGAAATTTTATATAAACTAAGAACTATGTATGCAACTACATATGCAAAACAACAACCAATTTGGTTAGCAGAGTTAAATGAGACCAAATTAAGGGATAAAAGTAAATGTAATGATCACATTATGCATCTTATGTCTTCATTTCAAAAGTTAGAACTTTCTGGAATTCCCATGTGTGATGCATTGAAAAGAGCATTTCTTTTTACCTCACTATCAAAGGAGTTTGATGTTTTTAGGTCTGTAAATGAAGCCATTGAAGGGCAATCTTTTGAACAGGCAGCATCAAAACTGAGGCAGGAATGCATAATTAATGATTCTGAGGAGATGTGTTCTCAAAGACAGTCAGAGAGAAATGAAACAAATTTCTTGGCAAAGAATAGAGGAAGGCGGAGCTATGGGAAAACTCCACCCAAGGGCAAGCTGATTTGCTATTCATGTGGAAAGGAGGGACATGTATCTAAATGGTGTAAGAAAACACAAAACACCCCCTCTAGCTCACCTAAGCCAATGGAACAAAAGAATTTTCCAAGCAGGAAATGTACAAAGGACAATGATAAACATAAGAGCTTTCTAATGGCAGAAAAATCTTTGACTATGGTAAATAATAATTCAAATGAAAGTACTTGGATTTTGGATTCGGGGAGCACATGCCATTTAACCAATTGTAAGGATTTCTTTCAGGAAATGAGTCCAGAAGAAGGAATTCTTCAAACTGCAAACGCAGGGACTACTAAGATCCAAGCAAAAGGCATTGGATTCTTAAAATGCAAAGTGTCTAATGAAGTTAAAGAAATTCCTGTAAGTGATGTCTTGTATATTCCCCAAGCAGTTTGCAATATGCTTAGTGTATCTACATTAGATAAGAAAGGATTTGTGATTCATTTTGAAAACAGTAAGTGCACAATCTCTAAAAATGATGAAGTGTATGCTGAAGCTTTTATGCATAATGATGTTTATAAACTGAGCATTTCAGGTGAAGCCTCACATATGGCGCAAGTAAGGAAGAATGATGGTAAATGTAGTCTGGAAATCTAGCACCGCCGCCTGGGACATCGTGATTTTAAGGTGATCCAGGATCTTCACAGTGAGCAACTTGCCACAGGCATTCAAATAAGTGAAGATACTGGTAAAATGGAGAAATGCATAGACTGTGTTACTCAAAAAGGTGTGAGACCCTCATTTCCTGCATACACAGGAAATAGGAGTAATAAAGTACTGGACTTAATACACAGTGACTTATGTGGACCGTTTAATATCCCATCATTGGGAAATAACAGATTTGTGCTAATATTCTTGGATGATTTCTCTAGATACTGTGTGGCCTATTTGCTGAAAGAAAAAAGTCAAGTCACAGACATGCTGAAGAAATACGTAGCCATGGTGAGCAATAAATTTGAAAGAAAACCAAAGGTTCTTCAGACCGACAATGGTGGTGAGTTCACTTCACAAAGCATGCGCACATTTCTAGAACAAGAAGGCATTCATATCACAACAGTAGCTTATACACCAGAGCAAAATTCTGTTGCAGAGAGAAAATTTAGGTCACTTGTGGAAATGACCAGATGTATGCTGTCAGATAGCAATCTCCCTAAAAGACTATGGGGGGAAGCCATTCTCACAGCAGTGTACCTACAAAACAGAATGCCAACTAAAGGCGCTGAGCGCACACCACATGAGACATGGCATGGTAGGAAGCCAAACCTGTCACACATAAGAACATTTGGAAGTACAGCATATGCTCATGTACCAAAGCAAAGAAGGCATAAGCTGGATTCCACAACAGAAAGGGGCATTTTAGTTGGCTATGCTCCAGGACACAAAGGATATAGAATTTTGAATCTGAAAACTGGCATTGTTGGCATAAGACATGTTACATATTTTGATGAAAACAAAAGGGTTGATAAAGGCTGGATTATCCCAGATGAGCCTTATCATCCAGAATATGAAACTAGAACCATAATAGACATGCCAGTGTATATAAATGCCATACCAAGGCAGATGTCTGAAAGCAACTCATCTGTATCTAACGAGGAACAGGCAGAGGAAGCAGACACAGAAAGGATCATTGCAGAAGACAGTACAGTTGGAGAAGGGGAATCAATTGGAGAAGGACTCTCAGATTTAGAGGATGCGGAAAGGTCAGACCAACCTGTTGTCAGACGCTCATCCAGGGAAAACAAAGGTGTTCCACCCCCAAGACTGTCTTACCTAACAAAGTCAGCAGAAGCTCAAGAGCCCTTAACATGGGATGAGATTGAGAAAATGCCAGCAGAAGAAGCTGCTGAATGGCATAAAGCTGCACAAGAAGAAATTGATGCATTGCATAAAAATAAAACTTGGATTCTTACAAAATTACCTCCTGGCAAGAAAGCTATAGGATGCAAATGGGTATTCAAGTTAAAAAGGAATGCACAAGGAAAAGTGGAAAGGTATAAAGCCAGATTAGTCGCAAAGGGATATCTTCAAAAATATGGAGAAGATTTTGATGAAGTGTTTGCACCTGTAGTGAAACACACGACAATTAGAACACTTCTGAGCATTGCAGTCTCAAAAGGTATGCAAGTCAACCACATTGATGTGAAAACAGCATTTCTTCATGGAGATATAACTGAAGACTTGTACATGGAACAGCCAACAGGTTTCATAAATACAAACAAAGACAGCTAGTGTGTAAATTAAACAAAGGTCTTTATGGATTAAAGCAAAGTGCAAAATGTTGGAATGACAAATTGCATGAAATATTGACAAATTTAGGATTTAAGCAAGGTGAAGCAGATAAATGCTTGTACACTAGGTGCAGAAATGGACAATATGCATACATTTTAGCTTTTGTTGATGATCTGCTCATTGCAAGCGAAAGTGAGCAAGAGTACAAGGACATTGTAAAATATTTAAACCAGAATGTTGAGATAAAAGAACTTGGTAATGTGTCATACTATCTTGGTATAGAAATTGAGAAACAAAATGATGGTTCTTATCTTCTAAGCCAGAAGCAGAAAATAAATGAGCTTATTGAAAGTTTAGGTATGCAAGATGCCCAAGTTGTAAGCACTCCCATGATCACTGATTTTCTGAAGGATGAAACAGTAAGAGAACCTTTACCAGATAACATCCAATATAGATCAGCCATAGGTAAGCTTTTATATCTAACTACCACATACAGGGCTGATATAGCAAATGCAGTAGGAATTTTGAGCAGAAGGGTCAGCTCACCTACCAAATCAGATTGGACTGCAGTTAAAAGGATGGTAAGGTATTTAAAAGGTACCATTGATTGTAAATTAAAGATTTCAGCCAATAGTAATCCAAAACTAATATGTTACTGTGATTCAGAATGGGCAGGGGATCATTCTGATTATAAATCCACAAGTGGATATGTGTTTATGTATGGAAATGTACAAATTTCTTGGGCCAGTCATAAACAAAGTATTGTGAGTCTGTCTTCTACAGAAGCTGAATATGTGGCTGTATCAGAAGCATGCAGAGAACTGATGTGGATTGAAAAACTTTTGCTGGATTTTGGAATAGCTGAACAGAGACCAATCCAGATAATGGAAGATAATCAGAGCTGCATCAGACTGTCACAGAATGACAAGGTTCAGTCACGCACCAAGCACATCGCAACGAAATATCACAACGTGCGAGAGCTGGCGAAAGAAGGGGTCATCAGTCTACACTATTGTCACACCAGTGAGATGACAGCTGACATCATGACCAAACCGTTACCCAGAGAACGTTTTGAGAATCTGCGAATAAAGCTTGGACTTTGTATGAATTAATAATTGCATGACAGTTATGCATGAGAAGGGGTTTGTTGGAATAATGTATTGTATTTTACATGCATTGTCTGTCAGCAATGTTTTTTCTCTGTGATTAATCTGTGACCTCTGATGTGAATTACCTAGAGAGGTCACACCCATGCAACTTCCTGTGGGTGTGATTAGGCACAGCACATGGAGCTCATGGTCTCTCCTAAGCTGAGGATCTATGGTGTGAGCATCCATTACCATCTAAGCACATGGAAAGAGCTGATAATCCAAATGTATAGTATTATGTTATATAAACCTGCCTGAATATCAATCTGACTAAAACTGTGAGTAAACAGATGTTTTGTTAATTCAACTTTAAAGTGACTCAGCAGTGAATTATTCTGGAGTGTATGTGAGAGAGATGAAGAAAAGAAATTAACATTTCTAAAGCTGAAGCTGTGTGTATAAAATCTGCTAATTATTTACTACAAATAATCCAACAGAAACAAGAATGACTTAGGGCTAGGTTTATTAAAGTGTGCAAATCGTTGGATTCCTTCAGTCCATCTCTTTCACTGCCTTAACCGTGTTCTTCCATTAACTCTGTAGCAAACTAACCAGGAGGCATGGTTGTTTCTCTCTGGCCTGGAGACCAGCCCTCCATAATTTCCCTTATTTCTAGTAAGATATGGACTGAGGTTTGGCGATCAACAGTCACTTATATCTGCTGCCGATGTGCTCCCACCGTACCTCTGTCAGCTTGCATTAGGGAATGCTGGGCAGTTGTGGCATTTTGACTTTTCTAGATGTTACTGGTGACATACTTACTAGCTCTGTCAACAACTAGGCATGACACTGAATATACAGGTTGCAGATCACTCACTTACTAAGAGCTGTCCTGAGCAGGGGCGTAGCCAGACACCCAATTTTGGCTGGGCCTTGGCCCAAGACGGGTGGACAGAAGAACTCCGCCTTGTCCCACAAGTGATTTGGTCTCTCCCTCTCTCGCCTGCATGCCATACGGTCTCTCAAACATCCCCCCTCCCTCGCATACCCACTTAAATAGCAGATTTTCACCGGCAGCGAGCAGCAACTAATACACACTGCTCATGTTGGCCCCACAGCTTTCCCTCTGATGCAACTTCCTGTTTCCGCATAAGTGGGAATGCATGAGAGGGAAGACTGTGGGGCTGGTATGTATCAGTCGCTGCTTGCTGCAGACAAAGATCTGCTATTTACAAGGTATGCAGGAGAGACAGTTGTTGGGAGTTTTCGACTGGTGGGGCTTGGGGATCTCTGCCAGCCACATCATAGGTGTGTTGCTACTGGGTGGGCCTGAGCCCAAAGTGGGTGGGCCTGGACCCACCCAGGCCCACCCTTGGCTATGCCACTGGTCCTGAGGGCACTTGATAACTGGGGAACAGGAGATTTAGTAGTGTCTTAAATCCCACATTCTCAAATACCTTCGGGGGCTGATCATCCAGGGCATTCATCTTCCTGATGTACTGTGTCATCACATTCGATGCTGCCTGCCACCTGCTCTAGGTCAGAGATGCTGGAAATAACCCCGTACCCTCCATGACTTGATTACATGGGTAAGACAGATACAGTGCTGCTACTGCTTCTATCTCTGCTGTTTGGTTGCTATCTTTAAGAATTAGAAGCAGTGCATTCTTTCTAGCAAAAAAAGGTGCCGGTACTCAAATGCCAGATCACCCTTCAGGGGTGGGGTGATCACTGAGGGACCCAGCCCACAATAGCCAGGCCCCCTGCAACCAGTCACAGAATCTGTGACAAGGCAGAATTGGTGTGTAGAACCTGAGCTTTTTCATTAAAACTTGGGGTCCATGGGTCAATTTTAGCAGGCAATGGAAAAGGTGCCGGTACTCAGTACCCCCAAGTACCCCCTCAAAAAAAGCCCTGATTAGAAGTGTTTGTCTTCATCAAAGTCATTTTCTAAAGCTGGAACCTTTTCTTTCCCCCTCTCCCTGTGAACGCAGGATAGAAAATAATGCTATATTTGCGCTTTCTTTCTTTCAATTTCCTGCTCAGCTGCCGACATCATCAGCCATAGGATTTAGGAGAGAACTGAGGCAGGGATAAACTTTATTCAGTCACTTGTCAAACCCTTTCAACAGGATTGATGAACTGACTTGTTCTTCTGCTTTTATTACCCTCCCGAAGAGGTTCTGCTATGTTTTTGGTCCTGTAGACCACAATAGGATTCAAAGAATAAATGGTTATGAAGGAGGATTTAGCATATTCTAAGGACACAAAAACCGAAAGTGCTCTCCTTTATTGCATTTTACCATTAGCTTTGAAATGAATGCATGCATGCTCTTACTATCAAATAAGCAGTTTAAAGGCAGGCAAGCTAATCAAGAAATGTACTAAGTTATGGCCAATAAAAAAGGTATCATCTTATTTTCTTTTCCATGTTTTATTTTGTTTGATTTCTATAGATTCTACATGGAATGTTGCTATTCCACTAGCAACATTCCATGTAGAAGTCGGCCCTTGTAGATCACCAATGTGGCCACGCAGGACGTCAGACTCACAGAAACAGAAGCCTGCGCATCCTTCTAAATGGAATGTTGCTAGTGGAATAGCAACATTCCATGTAGAATCTCCAAGAGTAGCAACATTCCATGTAGAATCTCCAATGGTATCTATTTTACTGTCATAGTAATGCTTGAATGTTTTCACTTATATACACTGTCAGCTAGCACATTTGCTTATTTCCGATCTGAGGAAGAAGGGCAACCTTGGAAAGCTAATCAAGAAATGTACTAAGTTATGTCCAATAAAAAAGGTATCATCTTATTTTCTTTTCCATGTTTTATTTTGTTTGATTTCTATAGATTCTACATGGAATGTTGCTTTCCACTAGCAACATTCCATGTAGAAGTCGGCCCTTGCAGATCACCAATGTGGCCGCGCAGGCTTCTGCTTCTGTGAGTCTGACGTCCTGCACGTACGTGCAGGACGTCAGACTCACAGAAACAGAAGCCTGCGCAGCCTTCTACATGGAATGTTGCTAGTGGAATAGCAACATTCCATGTAGAATCTCCAGTAGTAGCAACATTCCATGTAGAATCTCCAGTAGTAGCAACATTCCATGTAGAATCTCCAGTAGTATCTATTTAATTTTTGTTACATTTGTACCCTGCGCTTTCCCACTCATGGCAGGCTCAATGCGGCTTACATGGGGCAATGGAGGGTTAAGTGACTTGCCCAGAGTCACAAGGAGCTGCCTGTGCCTGAAGTGGGAATCAAACTCAGTTCCTCAGTTCCCCAGGACCAAAGTCCACCACCCTAACCACTAGGCCACTCCTCCACTGTTGCTACTATTTGAGATTCTACATGGAATGTTGCTATTCCACTAGCAACATTCCATGTAGAATCTCCAACAGTAGCAACATTCCATGTAGAATCTCCAATAGTAGCAACATTCCATGTAGAATCTCCAATGGTATCTATTTTACTGTCATAGTAATGCTTGAATGTTTTCACTTATATACACTGTCAGCTAGCACATTTGCTTATTTCCGATCTGTCGAAGAAGGGCGACCTTCGAAAGCTAATCAAGAAATGTACTAAGTTATGTCCAATAAAAAAGGTATCATCTTATTTTCTTTTTCAGGTTTTATTTTGTTTTATTTCTATTGATTACCTTTAAAAGTGGACTAACACGGCTACCACACCTCTCTACTCAAGGCAATCCTAGAAATGAGTGCACTTGCGAGGGGGTTCCTATAGAGGCAGTTATGTGCGCTAATCAGGGCTGGCTTATCCATTGGACCAGATGAGACTCTGGCCCAGATTAAAGGCATGAAAATGTCCAGTCTCTGGCCTCACCTGGTCTGTAAGTTAAGCCTTTTCTTCTCCTCCCTGCTGGTCTGGCAGTGCTTTCTCACATTTCTCCTTCCCCCCAGTCAGTGGCGTAGCCCACATTAGGGATCAGTCCCACCCAACAGCAGCACACATATTAGCGGTAGCAGGTGGGGATCCCAAGCTCCGCCAGCTGAAGACTCCCCCCTGCTCTCCACGATATCGGCACCTGCTCATGCTCAGTTTTCCGCGCGTGCCTGCTGCAGACTGCTAAGGTGGAAAGAAGCGTTTTCCTGCCAGCTGAGATTTTTTTTTTTTTTGGTGGTGGGTGAAGGGGAGAACACTTGGTGCCCACCCACTTCTTGTCTAGGCCCAACCAAAATAATATTTTGTTAAGAGCACCCTCAGATATTCCCACTATACAGAGCACACAGAAAAGTTCTGTTGCTTAGTGGTGTGGCATTTCTTCCATCGGGCTGCCTTGCAGTTTGCTTCTCGGTAATATTACGAGCAGGAGGCCGCCTTAACCCTAGTCCCTGGAGAAAGAATTTTGAAACCCGCGGTGTCGGGCGTGTTCAGGGGAAGGCGAACGGCTGGATATTTATTTACAGATACAACAAGATATTGATTAGATAGCATGAAAGAATAATTTCAGATAAGTGTTTATTGATTTTTCGACAAAACAATTGCCACTCATGAACATTGGGGCAGGTTGCACCTTTTTTGAATTAGTATAGATAAGGCTGGTTCGGCATTTACATTATTTGAAAAATGATACCAGTCGGTTAGCACTTAACAGGTGTTTCATCACGTAGAAAATGAGCAACCCGATGAAAGAAGTGCTACATCTACTACTACTACTACTACTATTTAGTATTTCTATAGCGCTACAAGGCGTACGCAGCGCTGCACAAACATAGAAGAAAGACAGTCCCTGCTCAAAGAGCTTACAATCTAATAGACAAAAAATAAATAAAGTAAGCAAATCAAATCAATTAATGTGAACGGGAAGGAAGAGAGGAGGGTAGGTGGAGGCAAGTGGTTACAAGTGGTTACGAGTCAAAAGCAATGTTAAAGAGGTGGGCTTTCAGTCTAGATTTAAAGGTGGCCAAGGATGGGGCAAGTACCTGGCAGAAACCCAAATAGTAGCAACATTCCATGTAGAACCCCAAAGAGTAGCAAGATTCTAGAATTCTAAAGAATAACAAGATTCCATGCAGAATTTCAAAGTGTAGCAACATTCTACATAGAATCTCAAAGACTAGCAAGATTCCATTCAGAATCCCAAGTACATAAGTATATAAGTGTTGCCACAGTGGGACAGAGCGAAGGTCCATCAAGCCCAACATCCTGTTTCCAACAGTGGCCAAAGCAGGTCACAAGTACTACTACTACTACTATTTAGCATTGCTATAGCGCTACAAGGCGTACGCAGCACTGCACAAACATAGAAGAAAGACAGTCCCTGCTCAAAGAGCTTACAATCTAATAGACAAAAAATAAAGTAATCAAATCAATTAATGTGTACAGGAAGGAGGAGAGGAGGGTAGGTGGAGGCGAGTGGTTAAGAGTCAAAAGCAACGTTAAAGAGGTGGGCTTTCAGTCTAGATTTAAAGGTGGCCAAGGATGGGGCAAGACGTAGGGGCTCAGGAAGTTTATTCCAGGCGTAGGGCGCAGCGAGACAGAAGGCGCGAAGTCTGGAGTTGGCAGTAGTGGAGAAGGGAACAGATAAGAAGGATTTATCCATGGAGCGGAGTGCACTAAGCCAGAGAAATTTTCTGTGTGCTCTGTATAGTGGGGATATCTGAGGGTGCGCTTAACAAAATATTATATTGAATTACATCTTATCATATATATCTTGTGGCAGTTTTGGAAAGTTGAATTTGCAATAGGTTTGTTATGTCCTGGTTCCAACAGTGTGTTATAATCACACCTAAACTCATACATGCATACATATCCCTTTTTACTTGTTTTCTATCAAGGAAAATCAGTGTCTGCTTTCATTTATAGAATTGGCTCTCAATAGGCACCTTCTAAATGTATAAATGCAAGCTCACTATTAGAAAATTGTTCTCTTCATGCCCAGAGTATTTCAGCTCTCAGGATGGTTAAGAACTAGCAGTAGGGGCACTGGCAGTTCTCCTTCACTACGATTTCGCAAATATCTGTGAAGTCTAAGCCTGGAAAATGCAGGAAAAAATATAACGGTGGCAATAGAATGGTATTCATGTCACTCTTGGGTGAATTTTGGGCTGCTCTGACAAAAGCAAAATGGGAGTACCTTGGTAAAAACCGATTCTGACATTTGTATCCCGCATTATCCCAAACAGAGTTCAGCTTCAAGGTGACTTACATCACACCATTTTTGCAAAAACTTCATTGGCTACCAGTCCAATACAGGGCTAAATTTAAAACTCTATGTCTGATCTTCAAGGCCCTGAAAGGAAATGGTCCCGAGTATCTGAAGAATAGGCAGATCCTCCACACACCGCCAAGGACACTAAGGTCCTCCCAAGGACTTTCACTAACTACACCCTCTCCAAAAGACACTACACGATGTGATACCCGCAAGCGAGCCTTCTCCGGAGTAGCCCCCACACTCTGGAATGCATTGCCTGAAAGGCTGCGCTTAACACAAGACTATCTCTGCTTTAGGAAGCAGGTGAAAGCTTGGCTCTTCAACCAAGCCTTTAACGGAAGAAGTAACTAACTTGTTAGTCTCACTCTCACACACACAAGGATTGACTCGAGCTGCACATACTGCAGCAGGACATGTTTATCCACTCCTACCCTAGCTGAGATAATATTTAACCATCTCTCTGACCTCATGGACAACTTTCTTTAAATCTGTCACCTTACTTTCTAACTCTTCCTACTTTCTTACCCTTCTATATGTTACATCTTTGGTTTACCCTTCAGTATCAATTATAATGTTCGACTACGTATTGTGTTGACATTGTAAGTAGCTTACTGTGCCATACTTTGTATTGTTAGTTGAATATTTTTACTGCTGTACTTGCCTATTGCTCATGTTTGATTTATTGACACTGTACTCAGCCTTGAGTGAATTCCTTCAAAAAGACGGTAAATAAATCCTAATAATAATTAAATAAATAAATAAGAATAATAAATCCAATTATAAGCAGGTACTGTCTCTGACTCTAGATGGCTCACAATCTTGGTTTTTGTACCTGAAGCAATGGAGGGTTTAAGGGCTCCTTTTACTAAACGGGGCTTACCACTCTTATACAGGAAGTACCGCGGGGCTACCACAGCAGCCTGGCGGTATTTCCCACCCCTAGTGCACCGTCATTTCCGGTTCTACAAAAATATATTTATTTTTGTATTGCTGGAGTGTACCCGGAAGTAATCGGGCAGTGCCGCCCGCTGCCAGGTTACCACCGAGTTAACGCAGGAGCCCTTACCGCCACCTCAATGGGTGGCGGTAAGGGCTCCCCCCTGAAATGGCTGCGCGGCTTTACTTGCCACCTGGCCATTTCCTGTAGGAAAGGGAGACTTCCCTTTTACCAGCTGCGGCAAAAGGGGGCCTCGGCACACCTGTAAAACATAAGCCAACGGCAGCGCCGGCCCCCTTTTGCCGCAGCTTGGTAAAAGGGATCCTTAGTGACTTGCTCAGGGTCACAATGAGCTGCAGTGGGAATCAAACTCAGGAGGCTGGAATCAAAGTCTGCTGCACTAACCATTAGGCCACCCCTCATAAATATTTTGCAGTAGCAGTATTCACATTGATTTTCCAAGTCAAGTTTGTCCTGTCAAAACACTAAGCATATGTTTTAATGGCCATCCACTGTACCTTTCACCATGATGGGGCTCATTTTCAAAGCACTTAACATAGTAACATAGTAGATGACGGCAGAAAAAGACCTGCACGGTCCATCCAGTCTGCCCAACAAGATAAACTCATACGTGCTACTTTTTGTGTATACCTTACCTTGATTTGTATCTGCCATTTTCAGACTGCACAGACTGTAGAAGTCTGCCCAGCACTAGCCCCGCCTCCCAACCACCAGCCCCGCCACCCAATCTCGGCTAAGCTCCTGAGAATCCATTCCTTCTGAACAGGATTCCTTTATGTTTATCCCACTTAGACTTACAAAGTTCCATAGGTTACTATGGAACTTTGAAAGTCTAAGTGCTTTGAAAATACGTCTCCATATGCTATTGTTTAAATATGAAGCGAGGCAGACCTGATTTTGTACTCTGCCATTCTTATAGTCAGGTCATGGAATATGAATAAAGCCCAGATTTTACATGGATCTCTTCGCACTGTAGCAAACTGATCATATGTAGATTTAACCAGTTTCCTACCAACATCTGGTCTGGGTTTACATTTTGAATGTATGATTGCCCTCCAAAGAGTACTTTCCAGAAGGGGTTCATGAGATATGCCAAAATCTATTTTTCTTTAGTAACTCAGGCTTTGGTTCTGTGATTTAACAAAAAGGCCTTAAGGTCATACTACTGCATTGTTTAAAGGGTTTCTTATTCCTCCTGAACAAGGGCACATTTTAAGGGTTTTTAATTTTTCATTTAATCAACGCTGAAACATGCCAAACCTAGGAAGAGCCAAAGAGGAAAGGAAAAAGTTGAGGAAGTCAAGTATTTGCTGACAAATGCCAGCTTAAAAGCTTTGTGGGCACCTCAGAAAATAAAAAAAATTTCTCATAAACATGTGACCAGTTGAATGATTAGAATAATTTTTTCTTATCTATCCAGTTTGCAATTTTATTAATTATTGGTACACAGGTCATTTGCATTTAGGGTCAAAAGCATGTCTGCGGGAAGTTATACTCAATAAAGCTTGAATGTAGCATCTCTAAGAAAAATCTAATTGCATAATTTTAAAGAAAATTCTTCTCTGATTGATTGTTACATTTGTATCCTGCGCTTTCCCACTCATGGCAGGCTCAATGCGGCTTACATGGGGCAATGGAGGGTTAAGTGACTTGGCCAGAGTCACAAGGAGCTGCCTGTGCCTGAAGTGGGAATCAAACTCAGTTCCCCAGGACCAAAGTCCACCACCATAACCACTAGGCCACTCCTCCACTCTCCCTTTTAGACCATGGATAATGTATTACTCGTGTACCGATACAGAATCTAATGCACTTCAGATCATTTTGTTTATAGGCATTACAAATGGAAATATTTGAATTGAGAAAGACTCTTCATTAAAGGCCCCATTTACTAAGCCGCGTGCCAAAATGAACTTATCGCCCGACTACCACGTGCCCCTTAAGGTAACTTCATTTTTGGCACGCGTCCGCTACGTGCGTATAGAAAATATTTTGTATTTTTGGACGCACGTAGCAGACATGTGCCAAGAGGGGCATAATCGAAAGGGGTGCCCAAGTTTTCCTGAGGATGTCCTCGCAGGATGTCCCGGCGAAGGGGCGGGAAAACCCGTATTATCGAAACAACATGGGCGTCCATCTTTCGTTTCGATAATATGGTCGGGGATGCCCAAATCGCGAAATTTAGGTCGACCTTAGAGATGGTTGTCCCCGATTTTCGGCCATAATGGAAACCGAAGACGCCCATCTGAGAAACAACCAAATACAAGCCCTTTGGTCGTGGGAGGAGCCAGCATTCTTAGTGCAATGGTCCCCCTCACATACCAGGACACCAACCGGGCACCATAGGGGGCACTGCAGTGGACTTCAGAAATTGCTCCCAGGTGCAACCTTGTGTGCTGAGCCCCCAAAACCCACTCCCCACAACTGTACACCACTACCATAGCCCTAAGGGGTGAAAGGGGGCACCTACATGTGGGTACAGTGGGTTTGTGGTGGGTTTTGAAGGGCTCACATTTACCACCACAAGTGTAACAGGTGGGGGGTGGTGGGCCTGGTTCTGCCTGCACTGCACCCACTAAAACTGCTCCAGGGACCTGCATACTGCTGTGGACCTGGGTATGATATTTGAGGCTGGCATAGAGGCTGGAAAAATATTAAAATTTTTTTGAGGGTGGGATGGGGGTTAGTGACAACTGGGGGAGTAAGGGGAGGTCATCTCCGATTCCCTCTGGTGGTCATCTGGTCATTTAGGGCACATTTTTGTGGCTTGGTCGTAAGAAAAAAAGGACCAAGTAAAGTCATCCAACTGTTCGTCAGGGAATCCCTTCTTTTTTCCATTATCGGTCGAGGACGCCCATGTGTTAGGCATGCCCCAGTCCCGCCTTCACTATGCCTCCGACACGCCTCCATGAACTTTGTTCATCCCCGCGACGGAAAGCAGTTGAGGATGGCCAAAATCGGCTTTCGATTATGCCGATTTGGGCGACCCTGTGAGAAGGACGCCCATCTTGCGATTTGTGTCGAAAGATGGGCGTCCTTCTCTTTCGAAAATAAGCCTGCAAGTGGCATGTGACGTGCGCTGGTCATTACTGTGCAGATATTTTACTGCTAGGTCTAGGGCAGATGGTAAGGTCAGACACCCAAAATGGACGCGCTGCAATTTTGATTTTGCCGCACGTCCATTTTCGGCAAAAAATTTAAAAGGCATTTTTGGTACGTGTGCTGAAAAATATTTCTGCTCATGCCTAAAACCCGTGCCTACACTACCGCAGGCCACTTTTTACCACGGCTTAGTAAAAGGACCCCTTAGTACAGGGTTACCATATGTCCGGATTTAACTGGACATGTCCTCTTTTTGAGGACATGTCGGGGCAACCGGGCGTGTTTTGCCAATCTGCCCATTTGTCTGGAAATCCGGACAAACGGGCAGATTGCTAACCTCCCCTGCCCTTACTTACTACTGCCCTGGTGGTCTAGTGACCTCTTCCGCCTTCGGGACAGGAAAGAGCCCCCTCTTTCCTGCCCGGAGCGCTGCCCTGCATGCATCCTTCCTGTTCCTGATCTCGGCGCCGATTCAAAACGGCCGCCGAGAGTTGAAGTGACCTTGCGAGACTTCAACTCTCAGCGGCCATTTTGAATCGGCGCCGAGATCAGGAACAGGAAGGTGCATGCAGGGCAGCACTCCGGGCAGGAAAGAGGGGGCTCTTTCCTGCGCCGAAGAGGACACTAGACTACCAGGGCAGTAGCAAGGTAAGGGGAGGGGGGTGACGGGGAGGGGGAGTGATGGGGTGTATGACAGGGGGGAGGGGGAAAACATGACAGTCGGGCGGAGCAAGGGTTGAAAGGGGGCGGGTGGGTGTGAAAGGGGGCGTGGTAGGGTGTGTGGTGGGGGCGGGGGTATGTGTCCTCCTTTTGGGGGGACAAAATATGGTAACCCTACCTTAGTATTTTACATCATATAGTTTACTGGTGAAAGATACCAAGGAAAAAGAGATACAGAAAAAAAGTCATCTGAGATTTGCTTGCTAGAAATGAACTTTTGTTTTCAAATTGGCTGCAGCCCAGCTTTCATCAACCCATTTTCACACACTGGAAGGAACTTCTGAAGTCAAGAGATTCGGTGCTCATTATGACAGTTTTAACACAGTTTGGAAGTTGAAGCTGACATGTTTAGCTTTTTACGCTTTCAAACATAGATTGTTGGAATGAATAATATTGAAAGGAATCCACGTCTGCTCATCTGTCAGCACAGTATCTCTCTGAAAAACATTTGGCACTGAATCTCTAGCAAACAATGCGATCCTATGATATTTCATCCAACAGAGCTTCAGCCCATGTTGTCAGATCAGCACAAAAAAACCTTCATGGAGAATTGGTGTCATATATGATTGATGAGAAGATATTCGGAGCCTAATGACACTGTGCATGTAATGAGGAAATTGAAAATCCACACACTTCCTGAGTGTACTATTGATTCTTGCCCCTGATGTAGACTGTGGGTGAAACACAGCTGTGTTGGGCTTTTACAATTTTTTTTTAAAATAAACTTGTTTTTTATATTTTGTCGCAAGTAGATATCTGCCTATCCCTAGCAGGCTCAAGCATACAGACGTACTGCAGGGACAGAAACAGTGAAATAATTGATACGGTCACCCAAAGTTGGTATTCCAAACTATTTCCCCATTCCATACCCCCTACACACTTCCAGTGGCGTTCCTAGCCTGCATGACACCCGGGGCAGATCGCCGATATGCCCCCCCCCCCGGGTGCAGCGTGGCCCCCCCCCTACGAAATGACACCCCCCCCAGTGCACGCCGCTGGGGGGGGGGTGCCGCGGCGCGTGCCTGTCGGCTGAGTCCGAGTTCGCTAACTTCGCTAACTTCGTTCGTTCGCTGCAGCTCCCTCTGCCCCGGAACAGGAAGTAACCTGTTCCGGGGCAGAGGGAGCTGCAGCGAACGAACGAACGAAGTTAGTGAACTCGGACTCAGCCGACAGGAGCGCGCTGCGGCACCCCCCAGCAGCGTGCACCCGGGGCGGACCGCCCCCACCGCCCCCCCCCCCTTGGTACGCCACTGCACACTTGACAAAACCCAGCATTAAGCAAAATAAGCATGTGCTTAGGCCACCAAGGGAAGGGAGACACCACAGGGTTTTTTCCCCCTCCTAGCTATCATGCCGTTAACTCTTTCAATGCTGACTGCCACACCCATTATCCAACATGAATTTTGGTGATTTTATAATCATTATAAATATATGTGATGCATTGTTTTATAGAATAATGATATTTCTCAGCACTTTTTGAGTCTTAGTACATATAAGTACATAAGTAGTGCCATACTGGGAAAGACCAAAGGTCCATCTAGCCCAGCATCCTGTCACCGACAGTGGCCAATCCAGGTCAAGGGCACCTGGCACGCTCCCCAAACGTAAAAACATTCCAGACAAGTTATACCTAAAAATGCGGAATTTTTCCAAGTCCATTTAATAGCGGTCTATGGACTTGTCCTTTAGGAATCTATCTAACCCCTTTTTAAACTCCGTCAAGCTAACCGCCCGTACCACGTTCTCCGGCAACGAATTCCAGAGTCTAATTACACGTTGGGTGAAGAAACATTTTCTCCGATTCGTTTTAAATTTACCACACTGTAGCTTCAACTCATGCCCTCTAGTCCTAGTATTTTGGATAGCGTGAACAGTCGCTTCACATCCACCCGATCCATTCCACTCATTATTTTATACACTTCTATCATATCTCCCCTCAGCCGTCTCTTCTCCAAGCTGAAAAGCCCTAGCCTTCTCAGCCTCTCTTCATAGGAAAGTCGTCCCATCCCCACTATCATTTTCGTCGCCCTTCGCTGTACCTTTTCCAATTCTACTATATCTTTTTTGAGATACGGAGACCAGTACTGAACACAATACTCCAGGTGCGGTCGCACCATGGAGCGATACAACGGCATTATAACATCCGCACACCTGGACTCCATACCCTTCCTAATAACACCCAACATTCTATTCGCTTTCCTAGCCGCAGCAGCACACTGAGCAGAAGGTTTCAGCGTATCATCGACGACGACACCCAGATCCCTTTCTTGATCCGTAACTCCTAACGCGGAACCTTGCAAGACGTAGCTATAATTCGGGTTCCTCTTACCCACATGCATCACTTTGCACTTGTCAACATTGAACTTCATCTGCCACTTGCACGCCCATTCTCCCAGTCTCGCAAGGTCCTCCTGTAATCGTTCACATTCCTCCTGCGACTTGACGACCCTGAATAATTTTGTGTCATCGGCGAATTTAATTACCTCACTAGTTATTCCCATCTCTAGGTCATTTATAAATACATTAAAAAGCAACGGACCCAGCACAGACCCCTGCGGGACCCCACTAACTACCCTCCTCCACTGAGAATACTGGCCACGCAATCCTACTCTCTGCTTCCTATCTTTCAACCAGTTCTTAATCCATAATAATACCCTACCTCCGATTCCATGGCTCTGCAATTTCTTCAGGAGTCTTTCGTGCGGCACTTTGTCAAACGCCTTCTGAAAATCCAGATATACAATATCAACCGGCTCCCCATTGTCCACGTTTGCTTACCCCCTCAAAAAAATGCATTAGATTGGTGAGGCAAGACTTCCCTTCACTAAATCCGTGCTGACTTTGTCTCATCAGTCCATGTTTTTGTATATGCTCTGCAATTTTATTCTTAATAATAGCCTCCACCATCTTGCCCGGCACCGACGTCAGACTCACCGGTCTATAATTTCCCGGATCTCCTCTGGAACCCTTCTTAAAAATTGGAGTAACATTGGCTACCCTCCAGTCTTCCGGTACTACACTCGATTTTAGGGACAGATTGCATATTTCTAACAGTAGCTCCGCAAGTTCATTTTTTAGTTCTATTAATACTCTGGGATGAATACCATCAGGTCCCGGTGATTTACTACTCTTCAGCTTGCTGAACTGACCCATTACATCCTCCAAGGTTACAGAGAATTTGTTTAGTTTCTCCGACTCCCCCGCTTCAAATATTCTTTCCGGCACCGGTGTCCCCCCCAAATCCTCCTCGGTGAAGACCGAAGCAAAGAATTCATTTAATTTCTCTGCTACGGCTTTGTCCTCCTTGATCGCCCCTTAACGTCTTTGTAGTTAAGCAATGGAAGGGGCCAAAGGACACCATTGTTGGACTGTGCTTAGGGCATCAGTTGGACTTAATCTGGCCCTGACTCCCCCCTCACATACCTCCATGTCACAACGTACTTTAACTATACTTCCACAACTCTCAAATATACCCCCATACAATCCCGTAACTTCCATACACATACACAATACCCTTACACACATGCATATACATCACATTACATACACACACCCAAGCCTGATACCTACATTCTCAAAGCCATGGCTCTGCATGCTTTCCCTACTTACATAAGAACATTAGGGGATCCTTTTACTAAGCCACGGTAAAAAGTGGCCTATGGTAGTGAGGGCCAGGGGCATAGCCAGATTTGGGTGGGAGGGGGGTCCAGAGTCTGAGGTGAGGGGACACATTTTAGCTCCCCCTGCTGACCCCCCCGCCACCTTTGACCCCTCCCCCCCCCGGTGCTGCCGCCACCACCACTTCTGACCCTTCCCCCGCGCCCCTCCCCTTTTGACCCCCCTTCCCGCCGCCGTCGTTCGAACGTGCAGGACGTCAGGACGACTCACACACAAACAGAATCTTAGGCTTCCACCACATCAGCTGCAGCAACGCGCCGGCCCGGAGACCGGCTGAAAAGGACTTCGGCTGGCTGGGGTTGGGGACCTCTGCCAGCACAGGTACCCGACGGTGGTGGCGGGGGAGGGGTGGCTGTGGCGGGAAGGGGGGGTCGAAAGGGTCGGCGGCAGGGGTAGCCATGGCAAAATCTGTGGGGGGGGGGGGGGGACCAGGCCCCCATGGCCCCACGTAGCTACGCTCCTGGTGTGAGCGTATATTTTTGGCACGCACTGGGCCATTTTTTTTTTACCATGACTGGGAAAAAAAGGCTTTTCTGAATGGGGTCAGTAAATGGTTATGCACTAGAATTAAAAGTAGTGCATCGCTGAGCCCTTACCACCACCCAGTGACCTAGCAGTAAGGGCTCACGCGCTACATGTGTGGAACTCATGCAGCATGCGCCAATGTGGCTGCACAGCCGATTATCACCAGGAACACACCCCACATTAGAAAATAGAAAAATATTTTCTATCACGGGAAACAGCATGCGTCAACTTCAAAATTATCACCGGGTGGGTGCGCTAACCAGGCAATAGTGCCGATTTGGAATGCTACATGCGTGTTTGAAAAAGGGCCTCTAGATGAGGCATTCTGGGTTACAGCAAAGGTCCACTGAGGCTGGCATCCTGTCCACAACAGCGGGCAATCAAGACCAAGGGCACCTGGCAAGCTTTCCAGGCGTACAAACATTCTATACATGTTATTCCTGGAATTGTGGATTTTTCCCAAGTCCATTTAGTAGTGGTTTATGGACTTGTCCTTTAGGAAACCGTCTAACCCCTTTTTAAACTCTGCCAAGCTAACCGCCTTCACTACGTTCTCCGGCAACGAATTCCAGAGTTTTATTACGCGTTGGGTGAAGAAACTTTTTCTCCGATTTGTTTTAAATTTACTACACTGTAGTTTCATCACATGCCCCCTAGTCCTAGTATTTTTGCAAAGCATGAACAGACGCTTCACAACCACCTGTTCCACTCCACTGTTTCCTATCTTTCAACCAGTTTTTAATCCACAGTAAGACACTACCTCCGATCCCATGTCCCTCTAATTTCCTCTGTAGTCTTTCATGAGGGACCTTATCAAACATCCACCTGTTCCACTCCATTCATTATTTTATATACCTCTATATACCTCTATCTTTATATACGTCTCTTCTCCAAGCTGAAAAGCCCTAGCCTCCTTAGTCTTTCTTCATAGGGAAGTCGTCCCATCCCCGCTATCATTTTAGTCGCCCTTCGCTGCACCTTTTCCAATTCTGCTATAACTTTCTTGAGATGCGGTGACCAGAATTGAACACAATACTCAAGATGCGGTCACACCATGGAGCGATACAACAGCATTATAACATCCTCACACCTGCTTTCCATACCTTTCCTAATAATACCCAACATTCTATTCGCTTTCCTAGCCGCAGAAGCACACTGAGCAGGTGGTTTCAGTGTATTACGACGACGACACTCAGATCCCTTTCTTGGTCCGTAACTCCTAATGTGGAACCTTGCATGACGTAGCTATAATTTGGGTTCTTTTTTCCCACATGCATCACCTTGCACTTGCTCACATTAAAAGTCATCTGCCATTTAGCCGCCCAGTCTCCCAGTCTCGTAAGGTCCCTCTGTAATTTTTTACAATCCTGTCGTGAGTTAACGACTTTAAATAACTTTGTGTCATCAGCAAATTTAATTACCTCGCTAGTTACTCCCAGCTCTAAATCGTTTATTATAAATGACAAACTTATCATTTTATACTTAGCTATCTATCTATTTTTTTCCCTGGATCTAAAGTACTGGTAAATATAAATTATTTAAATTCATTTGTCTAGTTGCCTCAATAAAATACTAAAAGCAAACTTTCCAACATTCATGTCTTCTATTACCAATCAAAACATTTCCCTTGAGTATCCCTCACCCCCAGATAAATATGTGTTACTAGGAAAAAATGCCCGTTTCTGAGCGGAATGAAACGGGCGCTAGCAAGGGGCCCCCTCCCTCCGTCCCTCGAAGCTACTTGCCTTGTTCGCTGTGGGCCGTTTCGGCCCTCGAGTGTCAATAGCTCCGCCCTTGACGTTATGACGTTTTGACGCGAGGGCGGTGCAGACACTCCAGGGCACACCGGATATCTCGGGCGCCTCAACTTCCGTGGAGGCTTCAGAACGTTGGGGTTGCCTTTTATATATATAGATATTCAGGGCTTTTTTTGAGGGTATACTTGGGGGTACTGAGTACCGGCATCTTTTCCATTGTCTGTTGAAATTGACTCATGGTCTTCAAGTTTTAATGAACGAGCTCAGGCTCTACACACCAATTCTGCCTTGCCATAGATTCTGTGACTGGTTGCAGGGGTCCTGGCTGTTGTGGGGTGGGTCCCTCAGTGATCACCCCACCCCTGAAGGGTGATCTGGCATTTGAGTACCAGCACCTTTTCCACTGTCTACTAAAATTGACCCATGGACCTCTAATGAAAGAGCTCAGGCTCCACACACCAATTCTGCCTTGCCATAGATTCTGTGACTGGTTGCAGGGGGCCTGGCTATTGTGGGGTGGGTTCCTCGGTGATCACCCCACCCCTGAAGGGTGGACTGGCATTGGAGTACTGGTACCTTTTTTGCTAGAAAAAATGCACAGGTTAAATTTACCAGTACTTTATATCCAGAACAAAAATATTTAAAGCCTAATCTCAGTAGAACTCCAAGTCAGAGTTGAACAGTAGAAAAACAGAGGAGTCGAAGTCAAAGGTTCTAGACCTGGTTCTAACACATTAAAACTTTTATGAAAAGTATGAAACAAGCCAATTCTGGTTACCACATCTCAAAAAAGATGTGGAGGGGCATAATCAAAATGGACGCCCAAGTTTTGTTGAGGACGTCCTCGCAAAACGTCCCGATGGAGGGGCGGGGAAATCCGTATTATCAAAACAAGATGGACGTCCATCTTTCCTTTCGATAATACGGTTGGGGACGCCCAAATCTTGAAATTTTGGTCGTCCTTAGAGATGGCCGTCCCTAGACTTGGTCATTTCTGATTTTCGGCGATAATGGAAACTAAGGACGCCTATCTCAGAAACGACCAAGTGCAAGCCCTTTGGACATGGAAGGAGCCAGCATTTGTATTGCACTAGTCCCCCTGACATGCCAGGACACCAAGTGGGCACCCTAGGGGGCACTGCAGTGGACTTCATAAATTGCTCCCAGGAACATAGCTCCCTTACCTTATGTGCTGAGCTCCCCAAAACCCACTCCCCACAACTGTACACCACTACCATAGCCCTTACGAGTGAAGGGGGGCACCTAGATGTGGGTACAGTGGGTTTGTGATGGGTTTTGGAGGGCTCGCTGTTTCCTCCACAAACGTAACAGGTAGGGGGGATGGACCTGGGTCCGCCTGCCTGAAGTGCACTGCACCCACTAAAACTGCTCCAGGGACCTGCATACTGTTGTCACGGACATGAGTATGACATCTGAAGCTGGCATAGAGGCTGACAAAAAATATCTTGAAAGATATTTTTAAGGGTGGGAGGGGGTTAGTGACCACTGTGGGAGTAAGGGGAGGTCATCCCTGATTCTCTCCGGTAGTCATCTGGTCAGTTTGGGCACCTTTTTGTGCCTTGGTCATAAGAAAAACAGGATAAGGTAAAGTTTTCCAACTGCTCGTCAGGGTCGCCCTTTTTCTTTCCATTATGGGTCGAGGACGCCCAAGTCCCGCCTTTGCTACACCTCCGATGCGGCTCCTTGAACTTTGGCTGTCCCTTCAATGGAAAGCAGTTGGGGATGCCCAAAATCAGCTTTCGATTATACTGGTTTGGACAACCCTCTGAGAAGGACACCCATTTTCCGATTTGTGTCGAAAGATGGGCGTCCTTTTCTTTTGAAAATGTGCCTGATAGTGGAATTAGAAAAGGTACAGAGAGTGAAGGGGAGGAGTCAAGTTGGCGGCAGGCTCTCACTGTGCTGCTGAGAGCGTCAAGGCAGCTAGTTGGAACCTTCTCTTACGATTTCTTCTTTGTTCTAATTGGTTTTACGAATATGCCACATTCCAAAAAGAAGGGGGTCGTTAAGGCTGTGTCCCCACCAGCCTTTGAGATTCCCCCTAACCAACAGCGGATCGATCGTTTCGCAGTTGAGCCCTCGCGGTTGGTTGCTGGGAGTGGAGGCTCCATATTGAAAGAGGGTGGAGGAGTGTCTTCCTCATTGGAGCATAAAACCCTAAAGGAATCAGGTGAACAATATGTTTTACTACGATCATACCATAACAATAAAATTTAAGATAATTTTTCAGTGCTCAGCCCCAAGTGACATCAATAGAAGATCATCTACTGTACAATGATCACAGTTAATATAAAACAAAGATTTAGGGGCTACTTTTATTAATTAGCTATTCCATACAAATGTAGAGTTAGGAGTGGAGTGGAGTTAGGAGTGGAAGAGTGGCCAGGTGGTTAGGGTGGTGGACTTTGGTCCTGGGGAACTGAGGAACTGAGTTCAATTCCCACTTCAGGCACAGGCAGCTCCTTGTGACTCTGGGCAAGTCACTTAACCCTCCATTGCCCCATGTAAGCCGCATTGAGCCTGCCATGAGTGGGAAAGCGCAGGGTACAAATGTAACAAAAATAAAATAGATACTATTGGAGATTCTACATGGAATGTTGCTACTATTGGAGATTCTACATGGAATGTTGCTATTCCACTAGCAACATTCCATGTAGAAGGCTGCGCAGGCTTCTGTTTCTGTGAGTCTGAGACGTCAGACTCACAGAAGCAGAAGCCTGCGCTGTCACATT
Organism: Microcaecilia unicolor; assembly: GCF_901765095.1. Lineage (NCBI taxonomy): Eukaryota > Metazoa > Chordata > Amphibia > Gymnophiona > Siphonopidae > Microcaecilia > Microcaecilia unicolor. The sequence continues at coordinate 334,790,158 of NC_044036.1, read as the reverse complement.
GGTGATCTGCAAGGGCCGACTTCTACATGGAATGTTGCTACTATTGGAGATTCTACATGGAATGTTGCTATTTCACTAGCAACATTCCATGTAGAAGGCTACGCAGGCTTCTGTTTCTGTGAGTCTGACGTCTTGCACGTACGTGCAGGACGTCAGACTCACAGAAGCAGAAGCCTGCGCGGCCACATTGGTGATCTGCAAGGGCCGACTTTTACATGGAATGTTGCTAGTGGAATAGCAACATTCCATATAGAATCTCAATTAGTAGCAACAGTGGAGGATTGGTGGACTTTGGTCCTGGGGAACTGAGTTTGATTCCCACTTCAGGCACAGGCAGCTCCTTGTGACTCTGGGCAAATCACTTAACCCTCCATTGCCCCATGTAAGCCGCATTGAGCCTGCCATGAGTGGAAAGCGCGGGGTACAAATGTAACAAAAATAAAATAGATATTATTGGAGATTCTACATGGAATGTTGCTACTTTTGGAGATTCTACATGGAATGTTGCTACTATTGGAGATTCTGTGCAGGCTTCTGCTTCTGTGAGTCTGACGTCCTGCAGCTTCTGTTTCTGTGAGTCTGACTCACAGAAGCAGAAGCCTGTGCGGCCACATTGGTGATCTGCAAGGGCCGACTTCTACATGGAATGTTGCTAGTGGAATAGCAACATTCCATGTAGAATCTCAAATAGTAGCAACAGTGGAGGAGTGGCCTAGTGGTTAGGGTGGTGGACTTTGGTCCTGGGGAACTGAGGAACTGAGTTTGATTCCCACTTCAGGCACAGGCAGCTCCTTGTGACTCTGGGCAAATCACTTAACCCTCCACTGCCCCATGTAAGCCGCATTGAGCCTGCCATGAGTGGGAAAGCGTGGGGTACAAATGTAACAAAAATAAAAACAAAATAAATAAGGACAATCAAAGTATGTCTTTTTTTTACACCTGAACAATTGCAGGCCTACTTGGATTTGACGAAAGTGGTACAGTCTTTCCCCCCTGTTTACTAAGCCGCACTAGTGGCTGCTGTGCGATAATACCAACACAGCCCATTCACTTTGAATGGGCTGTGTCGACATCGCTGCACAGCTTAGTAAACAGGGGAGTTAGTTTGCTTTTGTTAGTTTTAAGACGTGAGGGTGTGTCTGTTAAGTCTTTTCTTGTTTTTCGTTTTTGTAGTTCAGGTATCTCCTAAGTTTTCTTGTTTCTCCCTCCTCTTTACAGTACTGATCTATGGAAGAGTGATTTATACTTCCTGATTTAAGTTAGATGTTTCCATTCGCACATATTACTGTATTTCTTGAGCAAGAGTAATGTTGTAATTTATTCTTTAAATTGCATAAATAAACTTAAAGAAAAGGTACGGAGAAGGGTGATGAAAATGATAAAGGGGACGGGACGATTTCCCTTTGAGGGAAAGGCTAAAGCGGCTGGGCTCTTCAGCTTGGAGAAGATATGGCTGAGGGGAGATATGACAGAGGTCTGTAAAATACTGAGTAGAGGTGAATTGCTTGTTTACTCTTTCCAAGAATATTAGGACTAGGAGGCACGCTGTGAAGCTACTAAGTGGTAAATTTAAAACAAACCAGAGAAAATATTTCTTCACTCAACATGTAATTAAACTCTGGAATTCGTTGTCAGAGAATGTGGTAAAAGCAGTTAGCTTAGCAGGGTTTAAAACAGATGTGGATAATTTCCTAAAAGAAAAATCCATAAGCCATTATTAAGATGGACTTGGGAGATTCCACTGCTTATTTCTAGGATAAGCAGCATAAAATCTGGTTTACTGTTCTGGGATCTTGCCAGATAATTATGACCTCTATTGGCCACTGTTGGAAACAGGATTTGGGACTTGATGGACTTTTTGCTCTGTCCCAGTATGGCAACACTTACGTTCTTATGTTTTTAGGCCCCAAAATCAAGAAAAAGTCTGAAAAATCCCAAAAACAGAACGAAAACACTTTAGCTGTGCCCATCCCCAACAACTGAATAGATATAGTTATAAAACAAACACTGGCGATAGCCTCAATGTTTCTTTAGAAATTTATGTATATAATTAGACAACTCAGACTTGGCTGCAATTAGATGGATTAATATTTTTAGCAAAACCACAGTAACTGTACAGCAATAAAACCTTTCTGCTGTATAGGCCTAAAGCAAGCTTCGGCTTTTCCATCATTAATAAAGCCAAAAGGCAGAGGTGGAGAACATATGGTGTCAATACACTTTAATTAAGTGTAATAATTCCCCTTTTCCTGCGTTAGACAGGCTAAGACAGATTTGTCTTTGGAGATTTATTTATTTCTGGCTGGTGTATTTATTGCTTAGCTTTGCTGGACTCATGTGTAAAACAGCAGTGCCCTCTTTAGGACTGCCCTATGAAAAAGTCTCTGCGTTATGCGAACATGGCTGGGGTTGCACTTCGGCATTTGTCTAGGGTGCGTGCTTGGTGTTGCGGCTAACGTGTCCTACTGCATGCAGAAGTGGCCGAGCCAAATCTGTGAGCCGCAACGAGCTTTATTAGCGAGACAAACATATTAAATAATTCTAGAAGATGCGGGCTTTTCAATTTTGAGGATTTTGGTTTTTAAATTTAATTTAAAGAATTGCCTTATAGAAAACTTTCACCAGGGCTTACAGTAGAATGTTAAGAATATAGTTTCATTGCAGATGATGACACCAAAGAAAAAGAGTTAGAAATGGGAAGCACGTTATCCACTCAGCAGCATGATTAACTGAACGCTTCTCAGCTGCATTAAAAGTTACACCTCAGAATCTTTATTATTATCAAAAAATTCGACAGATTTCTGAGAAATATGTTGCAGAAATTCTGGATCCGAGAGTAAAGAAATATTAAGTCTAGAGGCCCGCGAACAACCACGGAGATAAGTCTTGAAAAAAAATCTGGTTTAAACTGAATGAAATGGATATTACTCTTCAAAAATCTTCAGATGAGTGCATAAGTAATGCCACACTGGGAAAAGACCACGGGTCCATCGAGCCCAGCATCCTATCCACGACAGCGGCCAATCCAGGCCAAGGGCACCTGGCGAGCTTCCCAAACGTACAAACATTCTACACATGTTATTCCTGGAATTGTGGATTTTTCCCATTTAGTAGTGGTTTATGGACTTGTTCTTTAGGAAACCATCTAACCCCTTTTTAAACTCTGCTAAGCTAACCGCCTTCACCAAAGATATCTGCTTTGTCTCTCAAATTTGAAGATATGGTAAAAACAGTGGAAGTAGTGAAGGAAGATTTATCATCTCGGGTCAATTTGATTGAAAATGATATCGAGCAATTACAAGAATTTAATTCAACAGTGGCTAAAGATAAATTGGCTCTTCATAGAAAAATTGAGCAGGTAGAAAATTACAACAGGCGTTTGAACCTTCGTATCTCGAATTTCCCAAAAGTACCAGGATCATTACCTATAGACTTATTCAAAAGGTACCTGTTTGAATATTTAAAATTCCTCTGAATCTTATTCCTCCGATTAATAAGATTTACTATCTTCCTAAAAGACCTGGGAAAAACGATGGGGAAGCCAGACCCGAAGTTGAAAATATTGACTTGAATAATATTTCTGCAATTCTGGAACAATCGATAGATAACGCACCAGAGAGAGCTACGTTATTAGTCTCCTTTGTATTTGAACAAGACCTCAATAACACCTTAAGACTTTATTTCAAACATTCTAAGGAACTATTTGCAGGTGGTAAAATTTGGATTCACCCAGACGTTACTAAGGTGACTCAAGAAAGGAGAAAGATTTTCTTGGCTAAGAAACGACAAGTGTTGGATCTTGGGGCCACATTCTTCCTTGCTTATCCATGTAAATGCTCAATAAGATTAGGAGAAACTAACCAGCTTATAATTGAAAAAGAAAAAACGCCTATATTGCGACCCAAATCGGGAGATAGACGTTTATCTCACAAAAACGAATAAATCGGTATAATGGAAAGGCAATTTTGGACGTTTTCAACTGCACTCCATCGCGGAAGCGTACAAAGTTGACAGGGGCGTGTCGGAGGCATGGTGAAGGCGGGACTGGGGCGTGGTTATCACCCGAACAGAGATGGGCGCCTTTCGCCGATAATGGAAAAAAAGTATGCGTTTGTAGCTAGAATTTAGGGCACTTTTCCTGGACCCTGTTTTTTCACGAATAAGGCCCCAAAAAGTGCCCTAAATGACCAGATTACCACCAGAGGGAATCGGGGATGACCTCCCCTGACTCCCCCAGTGGTCACTAACCCCTTCCCACCACAAAAAATGATGTTTCATAACTTTTTATTTTCACCCTCAAATGTCATACCCACCTCCCTGGCAGCAGTATGCAGGTCCCTGGAGCAGTTGTTAGGGGGTGCAGTGGACTTCAGGCAGGTGGACCCAGGCCCATCCCCCCCTACCTGTTACAATTGTGCTGCTTAATGCTTAGTCGTCCAACCCCCCCCAAACCCACTGTACCCACATGTAGGTGCCCCCCTTCACCCCTTAGGGCTATAGTAATGGTGTAGACTGGTGGGCAGTGGGTTTTGAGGGGGATTTGGGGGGCTCAACACACAAGGGAAGGGTGCTATGCACCTGGGAGCTCTTTTACCTTTTTTTTTGTTTTTGTAAAAGTGCCCCCTAGGGTGCCCGGTTGGTGTCCTGGCATGTGAGGGGGACCAGTGCACTACGAATCCTGGTCCCTCCCATGAACAAATGCCTTGGATTTATTCGTTTTTGAGCTGGGCGCTTTCATTTTCCATTATCGCTGAAAAACAAAAACGCCCAGCTCACAAATTGTCGAATAAAACATGGACGTCTATTTTTTGCGAAAATACGGTTCGTTCCGCCCCATCACGGACCCGTTCTCGGAGATAAACGCCCATGGAGATAGACATTTTCGTTCAATTATGCCCCTCTAAGTATATATTTTATACACCTGAACAATTAAAAGTTTTTCTAGATTTGAAAATACCTAAATAATGTTGGACAAGTAATAAGCAGACTCTCCACACGAAGTCTTAATTTATGTTACATTTTCCTAAGATACTCCTATATTTCTTTCTCACGTCCCTCTAAAAGTGGTCTAAGAAAGCTGAAGTATATATACATATATTTCTTATTTTTGTAATTTTTCTTATTAATATTTTCTAAGGCTGTGTTTCTGTTAACAAGTGAATGACTTGTAAAGATAAATAATTTTAAAAAAAGAAGACGTATTAAGTCTCCAAGTAGAGCAAGATGTTTTATTGGAAGACCAAATAAAGTCACAGGATATCGCTGCATGGTCAGAGGTCGATATTTCATGTATCTGAGCATCGGATAACATAGGAATCAAGTCCTTAGTACTCAAAAAATAATCAATTCTTGAAGAGGTGTGGTGAGGCGCAGAAAAAAAAGAGTAATCTCTAGCTGTTGGATAAAGTAATCCCCATAAATCAGACCATCCATTGGATTGCATAAGAACATTTAGTGAGTTGTGAACTTTGAGTTTGGCAGGTCTGCAGTGTGAAGAGCGATCCAGATAAGGATCAATTGGGAAGTTGAAGTCTCCTCCAATTATCTATATAATAAAACTCACCCTCGACGTGCTGAAGACCCTGACGTCACTGAAGCCAAGCCACTGACGTCACTTCCTTCATGAAGGGTTCGTGGTGGTGAAGCCACCGAAATCACCAAGTCTCTTGGCCCCGCCCTCGCGTCAAACGTGATGATGTCGAGGGCGTAGCAATGGCGTCACACATCGAGGGCGGAGCAATGGCATCAGTGGCTTCACAACGACGAAGGGGTGGGGTGGGGGGGTTGGGGAGGAAAACCTTGCTAGCGCCCGTTTCATTTGCTCCAGAAATGGGCCTTTTTTACTAGTAGTGTGATAATTGAGAGCATTTGAGCCAGAAATGTTAATTTTATGAAAGAAATTAGGGTCATCCATATTTGCAGCAAATTTATGTTGGTCTTGCCCAGGGCTTTTTTTGAGGGGGTACTTGGGGGTACTGAGTACCGGCACCTTTTCCATTGTCTGCTAAAATTGACCCATGGACCCCAAGTTTTAATGAAAAAGCTCAGGTTCTACACATCAATTCTGCCTTGTCGTACGTTCTGTGACTGGCTGGAGGGGGCCTAGCTATTGTGGGGTGGGTCCCACAGTGATCACCCCATCTTTGAAGGGTGGCCAAGCATTTGAGTACCGGCACCTTTTTTGCTAGAAAAACTGCACTGGTCTTGCCAATCTCAACAAGGCACTATCAAACATATTACATTTGATTGTAGATGCATTCAAAAATTCTGGAAGAACGTAGGGTCTGTCCTAGTAGATATATTCCATCTTTCTGGTCCATTACTATATAAATATGTGATACTTAAAGATCAGTATTTTAAAAGCACTTTAAAAGCTACATGAATGCGCACTTGTTAATACCATGTTGAATTTAGCTTTGAGAGTAGTCTTTTCACATTGGAAAATTCTACATCAAGCAACTTATCAAGAATGGTGGAATCTGTTATTTCAAACTTATAAATATGAAATATATTTTGCCAAAAAATCATCTCGTTTTGCTTTGTTCAAAGAAAAGTGGTCTCCTTTGATATCTTATTTTCAAGTTGTAAATTGAGAAGTGTTCTTGTCTTCATAGTGTATTACATGCATGAATCCAGCACCTGTTTTCTTTCTTTCTTTCTTTCTGTATTTCCCAATGTTAAGTCAAATTGTATGCTACATTTACTGTTTACTCAAATTGTATGATAAGGAAACTTTAAAACAAGACCTTTGAAGTCAGACTGATTAAGGCAGTTAGCTTAGCAGAATTTAAGAAAGGTTTGGGTGGCTTCCTGAAGGAAAAGGCCATAGAATGTTATTAAATGGACGTAGGAAAAATCCACTATTCCTGGGACAAGCAGTACAAAATGCTTTGTTCCGTGGATCTTGTCAGGCGATTGTCGGAGACAGGGTGCTGGGCTAGATGGAGCTTTGGTCTGTCTCAGTGTGGCGATGCTTATGTCTTAAATATTTAGACACCCATCAGACAGGACTTAACAGAGATCTGGGTTTTCTAGCCCATTATAAACCATAAAATTGTACTGCTTTGTCACCCTCCTGTCTCCATGCATATCTCCCTGTCCCTCGTCCACCCGACTCTTCCTGTCTCTCACCTATCCACCCCCATCCTGTGAGACTGTCACTGGAATGCTTTGATGTTTCACTTATATATACTGTCATCTACCAACATTTGCTTATTTCCAATCTGAGGAAGAAGGGCAACCTTCGAAAGCTAATCGAGAAACGTATTAAGTTATGGCCAATAAAAAAGGTATCATCTTATTTTCTTTTCCATGTTTTATTTTGTTTGATTTCTATAGATTCTACATGGAATGTTGCTATTCCACTAGCAACATTCCATGTAGAAGTCGGCCCTTGTAGATCACCAACGTGGCCGCGCAGGCTTCTGCTTCTGTGAGTCTGACGTCCTGCACGTACGTGCAGGACGTCAGACTCACAGAAACAGAAGCCTGCGCAGCCTTCTACATGGAATGTTGCTAGTGGAATAGCAACATTCCATGTAGAATCTCCAGTAGTAGCAACATTCCATGTAGAATCTCCAGTAGTATCTATTTAATTTTTGTTACATTTGTACCCTGCGCTTTCCCACTCATGGCAGGCTCAATGCGGCTTACATGGGGCAATGGAGGGTTAAGTGACTTGCCCAGAGTCACAAGGAGCTGCCTGTGCCTGAAGTGGGAATCGAACTCAGTTCCTCAGTTCCCCAGGACCAAAGTCCACCACCCTAACCACTAGGCCACTCCTCCACTGTTGCTACTATTTGAGATTCTACATGGAATGTTGCTATTCCACTAGCAACATTCCATGTAGAATCTCTAATAGTAGCAACATTCCATGTAGAATCTCCAATGGTATCTATTTTACTGTCATAGTAATGCTTGAATGTTTTCACTCATATAAACTGTCATCTACCAACATTTGCTTATTTCCGATCTGAGGAAGAAGGGCAACCTTCGAAAGCTAATCGAGAAACGTATTAAGTTATGGCCACTAAAAAAGGTATCATCTTATTTTCTTTTCCATGTTTTATTTTGTTTGATTTCTATAGATTCTACATGGAATGTTGCTATTCCACTAGCAACATTCCATGTAGAAGTCGGCCCTTGCAGATCACCAATGTGGCCGCGCAGGCTTCTACATGGAATGTTGCTAGTGGAATAGCAACATTCCATGTAGAATCTCCAATAGTAGCAACATTCCACGTAGAATCTCCAATAGTATCTATTTTATTTTTGTTACATTTGTACCCTGCACTTTCCCACTCATGGCAGGCTCAATGCGGCTTACATGGGGCAATGGAGGGTTAAGTGACTTGCCCAGAGTCACAAGGAGCTGCCTGTGCCTGAAGTGGGAATTGAACTCAGTTCCCCAGGACCAAAGTCCACCACCCTAACCACTAGGCCACTCCTCCACTGTTGCTACTATTTGAGATTCTACATGGAATGTTGCTATTCCACTAGCAACATTCCATGTAGAAGTCGGCCCTTGCAGATCACCAATGTGGCCAAGCAGGCTTCTGCTTCTGTGAGTCTGACGTCCTGCACGTACGTGCAGGACGTCAGACTCACAGAAACAGAAGCCTGCGCAGCCTTCTACATGGAATGTTGCTAGTGGAATAGCAACATTCCATGTAGAATGTCCAATAGTAGCAACATTCCATGTAGAATCTCCATTCCATGTAGAATCTCCAATGGTATCTATTTTACTGTCATAGTAATGCTTGAATGTTTTCACTCATATAAACTGTCATCTACCAACATTTGCTTATTTCCGATCTGAGGAAGAAGGGCAACCTTCGAAAGCTAATCGAGAAACGTATTAAGTTATGGCCAATAAAAAAGGTATCATCTTATTTTCTTTTCCATGTTTTATTCCTATTCATTCTCCTTTGAGAACTTACAAAACAAAATCTGAGCACAGGAGGATGAGGGGAGGTTCATTTATAACACTGTTCGTTGTATCATTTATGTCATTTGCCTTCCAAAAGAACACTAAAACATAACAAAGAACCATATGCGTTATATTGCATGTGTTAAAAATATTTCAGTATAAGCTATTTGTAAAAGTTAGCGAGGTGTATTGTGTTAATAAAAAGCAAATGGGGGAAACAGGTTTGCTTTCTTGTGGACAGAACCCAGTAATACAGCATGGGTTAAAATGAAACAAATGATATGTATATATATATATGGGAAAATGAAATTATGTAAATGGCATAAATCCAATAGAAAATGACTTAACAACATAAAACAAACTCCCCTTTCCATGACCACTGCTATGTTATTTGATTTAAAGTTAGATGGTGAATGGCAGATGTGGGATCATTAGAGTCATGGCGATAGACATTCAAAGCAATTTATGCAGTTTAACTTCAGAATTAACTGTATAAATTGTTGACTTTGAAATTTCATCCCTGCCTATTTTGACGTCCAGCCAAAAGTTATGCGGTTAAGTCTGCAAGGGATCAGCAGCATTCTGGACTGTGCTGATATCCAGTTCTGTCCTGTTCACTGTATCTGCTGAAGTAGGATCGTATAATGAGGCTAATTCTATAACAGGAGACCTATTCTATGCTATGTTTGTGGTGCCTATTTCAAGGCTAGACCAAGTGAAAGAAGCCAGAAGATGTGAACAGTGGTGTAAAATCCCCTTACTTACTACTGCCTTAGTGGTCTAGTGACTTCTTCCGCCTTCATGGCAGGAAAGAGGTCCCTCTTTCCTGCCCTGAGCACTGCCCTGCATGCTTCCTTCCTGTTGCTGATCTCAGCGCCGATTCAAAATGGCCACCGAGAGTTGAAGTGACCTCGTGAGACTTCAACTCTCGGTGGCCGTTTTGAATCGGCGTCGAGATCTGCAATAGGAAGGATGCATGCAGGGCAGCGCTCCGGGCAGGAAAGAGGGACCTCTTTCCTGCCATGAAGAGGTCACTAGACCACCAGGACAGTAGTAAGGTAAGGGGAGGGGGGTGACGGGGAGGGGGGCTCATGGGGTGTGTGACAGGGGGGAGGGGAAAATGTGACAGGGGCGGAGCGAGGGCATGAAAGGGGGCGGTGTGTGGTGGGGGCGGGGCATGTGTTCTCCTTTTTTGGGGACAAAATATGGTAACCCTAGTTAAATCACAACTTCACATCTTTGCAGTCATAAGAATAGCCATACTGGGGCAGACTGATGGCCCATTTAAGTCCAGTATCCTGCTGCCAACAGTGGCCAATCCAGGTCACAAGTCCCAGGCAAAATCCCATATAGTAGCAAGATTCCGGAGTCCCAAACAATAACAAGATTCCGGAATCCCAAAGAGTAGCAAGATTCCATGTTACCAAGCCCATGACTTTCCCCGTGTCTGTGTTAATAGCAGATTATGGACTTTTCTCCAGGAACTTGTCCAAACCTTTAAAAAAAAAAATTCAGATACACTAACCACTGTAACCACATCTTCTGGCAATGAGTTCCAGAGCTTAACTATTCTTTGAGTGAAAAAGAAAAAATCTCCTTCCTTTTCTTTTAAAAGTATTACCATGCCAATTTATTGAGTGTCCCCTAATCTTAGTATTTTTCAAAAGAATAAACGATTCAGGGAGAGGGTTGAGTTAAACTTGCATCCTGTGGCAGCACCTGATCCATAGAGTCATAGTAACATAGTAACATAGTAGATGACGGCAGAAAAAGACCTGCATGGTCCATCTAGTCTGCCCAAGATAAACTCATATCTTGAATTTGTACCTGTCTTTTTCAGGGCACAGACCGTATAAGTCTGCCCAGCAGTATTTCCCGCCTCCCAACCACCAGTCCCGTCTCCCATCACCGGCTCTGGTACAGACCATATAAGTCTGCCCTCCCCTATCCTAGCCTCCCAACCACCAACCCCTCTTCCCCCCACCTGCTCCGCCACCCAATTTCAGCTAAGCTTCTGAGGATCCATTCCTGCTGCACAGGATTCCTTTATGCATATCCCACGCATGTTTGAATTCCGTTACCGTTTTCATTTCCACCACCTCCCGCGGGAGGGCATTCCAAGCATCCACCACCCTCTCTGTGAAAAAATACTTCCTGACATCTTTTTTGAGTCTGCCCCCCTTCAATCTCATTTCATGTCCTCTCGTTCTACCGCCTTCCCATCTCCGGAAAAGATTTTTTTGCGGATTAATACTTTTCAAGTATTTGAACGTCTGTATCATATCACCCCTGTTCCTCCTTTCCTCCAGGGTATACATGTTCAGGTCAGCAAGACTTTGGTCATACGTCTTGCAACGCAAATCCCATACCATTCTCGTAGCTTTTCTTTGCACCACTTCCATTTTTTTAACATCCTTCGCAAGGTACGGCCTCCAAAACTGAACACAATACTCCAGGTGGGGCCTCACCAACGACTTGTACAGGGGCATCAACACTTCCTTTCTTCTGCTGATCACACCTCTCTCTATACAGCCTAGCAACCTTCTTGCTACGGTCACCGCCCTGTCACACTGTTTCGTCGCCCTATGCTAGGGATGTGCAGTCATCTAGCATGATATAGAAAGCACATTCAACACTTCCTGTTCTATTTCTTATCACCTCTCAATCACCCTAATTCGATTAGGGGCCCTTTTACTAAGCTGCATAGGCACCTTTGCGCGTCCAATGTGCGCCAATTTGGAACTTCTGCCTGGCTACCGCATGGCCTGGGCAGTAATTTCATTTTTTATGCACGTTCACTACGTGCGCCGGAAAATAAATTTTATTTTCAAGTGCACGGCGCTGACGATTACCACCCGGTTAACACATGAGACCTTACTACTAAGTGAATGGGTGGCGGTGAGATCTCAGGGCCAAAATGGATGCGCGCCAATTTTCCTTTTGCCACATGTCCGTTTTCGGCCAAAAAAAAAAGGCCTTTTTTTGCAGGCTCACTGAAAAATGGACCTGTGTGCGTCCAATACACACGTCTTCACCAGCGCAGGCCACTTTTTGACACACTTTAATAAAAAGATCCATTAGTGTGGGAAAACACATTCAACCATATAGCAGTATTTTGTCTATTTGCAGATGTTAACCTATTAGCTAATTTTTTTAAAATATATTTTCCAGAGAAATTGTCAGCTTAAATGCCTGAACTTTGCAACACATCAAAACTAAAGTACGTTATGGTCACAACACAACCCTTCCGCTTCATGATTCCCTAATGTGAATGTTCCACAAGAACTTTATCTTACCACAACATCATTTTGTATTTGCTCACTCCAGAGTTTGCGAACGCCTCTCCGGTACTATGTAAGCCACATTGAGCCTGCAAATAGGTGGGAAATTGTGGGATACAAACAGGGGCGTATCTGGACTGGCGGTAGGGGGGGCCAGAGGGAGGGGGCACATTTTAGCCCCCCCCCCCCGGCGCCACCAATCCCCCCCGCCATTTCCGGACCCCCTCGCCACTGCCAGACCCCCCCCCCTCGCCACCAATGACACTCTCCACCCCCTCCCACCGCCGCCAACCCTCCCCCGCTGCTGTCACTTATCTTTGCTGGCGGGGGACCCCAACCCCCCGCCAGCCGAGGTCTTCTCTTCCATGCAGGCTGCAAGTTGCAATGCTTCCTGTTCTTCTGAGTCTGACGTCCTGCACGTACAACGCGCAGGACGTCAGACTGAGTTCCAAATTCTGAGTCTGACGTCCTGCACATTGTACGTGCAGGACGTCAGACTCAGAAGAACAGGAAGCGTTGCAACTTGCATCCTGCACGGAAGAGAGGACCGGCTGGCGGGGACTTTGGGTCCCCCGCCAGCAAAGATCGGTGACGGGTTGGTGGCGGGCGGGCAGGCGAGAGGTGGAGAGGGTTGGTAGTAGGGGGGTCCAGGGCGAAATCTGCGGGGGCCCAGGCCCCTGTGGCCCCACGCAGATACGCCCCTGGATACAAATGCAACAAATAAATGGGTGAAGAGTGGACGTGGAAGGGTTAACCAGTTAGCATGTTAGGATGACCGCATGCTAACCAGCTGACACTGGGTTAACATGGGAGGACTTAACACCTCCTAAATAGGAGGCAGAAGTGCTCTCATGTTAACTTTTTGCAAGCACCAAACACTAATGGAAAAATTAGCATATGGGCCGCAAAAAGAAAATGCTTTAAAAATATAATATACTATATATATATATATATATATATATATATATATATATATATATATATATATATATAATGTGGAGGGGCATAATCGAAAGGGACGCCCAAGTTTTCCTGGGGAAGTCCTCACAGGACGGCCCCATGAAGGGGCAGGGAAACCCATATTCTCGAAACAAGATGGGCGTCCAGCTTTCGTTTCGATAATACGGTCGGGGACGCCCACATCCTGAAATTTAGGTCGACCTTAGAGATGGTCGTCCCTAGACTTGGTCGTTTCTTATTTTCGGCGATAATGGAAACCGAGGACGCCCATTTCAGAAACAACCACATCCAAGCCATTTGGTCATGGGAGGAGCCAGCATTTGTAGTGCACTGGTCCCCCTGACATGCCAGGACATTAACCAGGCACCCTAGGGGGCACTGCAGTGACTTCACAAATTGCTCCCAAGTGCATAGCTCCCTTACCTTGTGTGCTGAGCCCCCAAAACCCACTACCCATAACTGTACACCACTACCATAGTCCTTACAGGTGAAGGGGGCACCTAGATGTGGGTACAGTGGGTTTCTGGTGGGTTTTGAAGGGCTCACATTTACCACTACAAGTGTAACAAGTGGGGGCGATGGGCTTGGGTGTCCACCTGCATGAAGTGCACTGCATCCACTAAAACTGCTCCAGGGACCTGCATACGCCCCCAGGAACTTTGGTCATCCCCGCGATGGAAAGCAGCTGGGGACGCCCAAAATCGGTTTTCGATTATGCTGGTTTGGGCAACCCTGGGAGAAGGACGCCCATCTCCCGATTTGTGTCAAAAGATGGGCGCCCTTCTCTTTCGAAAATAAGCCTGATAATATACAAACTCTGCCGAGAAGTGCTGTTTGGTTGGCATTGTGTTCCGAAATCCGAGCTGATTGCCTCAGTGCCATCAAGAGTGGGGGTGGCACTTCCAGTGCTGCTCTTCTGCCCAGCTGAGCGGCTGCTTTTCCTCTCAGGTCGCATGCTCGATTTTGAAACCGAGCATGCCCTGAGAGAAAAAGCAGCCGCAGAGGCAGGCAATCGGCAGAAGAGCAGTTCTGCAAGACTTCTTCTGCTGGCAGGACCTCGGGAATCCTGCCAGCCGATAAGGTATTTTGTTGCAGAGATCTGGGGGGGGGGGGGCCCTGCCCCGGGCCTGGTGCAGTCTCTCGGCAGCCCTGGATTGCCTTGTGGCTTCCTTGGTTTTCCAGTGGTGTATTCTGAATACTACTACTACTACTTATCATTTCTATGGCGCTACTAGATGTACGCAGATGAACACTATTGCAACCCCTGAGGCAGGCGTGACACCGAAACACGGACCGTGTTGGGTCCTTCATGTCCAAGCGGCAAATAAAGCATCTTCTAAAGCACCATCTTCTGTGTTGAATTGTCCTTTGGTGAGCATCTACTCTTTCGTTCTTGTAGTGCATAGTAAAGGTCCTTTAAAGGGCGGTAAAATCTGGGTATAACATGTCCTGATGTTGGACCTTTCCACACACTAAGCCCACATTTTATCTGGTCTTTTTTGAAAGCATTTTCTTTTTGCAGGTTGTGCGCTAATTTTTCCATTTGTGTGCAAATAAAGAACCTTCTAAAGTACCATCTTCTGTGTTGGATTGTCCTTCGGCCAGCCTCGACTCTTTCGTTCTTGTACTGTACACGTAGAGGTTTTTCCTGTTTGCTGTGCCTGCTCCTTTACTGTGCACATTCTTTTGCTCCGTTCGGAAAAGTTTATTCCATTTTTGCTTCATCCTAAAATAATTTCCAAACTGAACTTTCTTCTCTGCCTGGCAATGAAAGTCAAATTAAAGAGACCCCGCATCAAATGAAAGACTGGAAGTCTCAGAGGTCCACTAGCATCACTGTTCGCTTTCGGTCTCCTAGGGCTATATTTTCCAGCTGATAACCTTTAAATAACCTTAATTGTCTGTGTATTTAAAATGCCTGCTAGAGAAGGGAAAATTGAGGAAGGCACTTATTACAAAGAGGCACCCGGTACATGTGGTATTATTTTCGCAGTCATTCGGTGTGTTGATACAAAGTGTTACTCCCGAGTCAGAGACCATCTGTGTGAGTAGTTAAAGTGAAAACTGATCTGTCTTTCCAGTGTGCCTGAAATGATGACCGATTAGCGGAATGATTAACCAGGCCAGTATCAACAGAGCCGTCCCTGCGTCAGTATGAATGTTACATCGTCACACACACACACACATGTGGGGGTCTGCCCTAACTAGATAATCAAAATGAGGAGACTTTTCAAACAGCCCCTTAGTCTGATAAATAAGTAAATATATAAAGCTATTCGTGGGTGCAACCATCTGTCTTCATCTTTGAAGTGGAAGAGTTGCCTAGTGGTTAGAGTGGTGGACTTTGGTCCTGGGGAACTGGGTTGAATTCCCACTGCAGGCACAGGCAGCTCCTTGTGACTCTGGGCAAGTCACTTAACCCTCCATTGCCCCATGTAAGCCGCATTGAGCCTGCCATGAGTGGGAAAGCGCAGGGTACAAATGTAACAAAAATAAAATAGATACTATTGGAGGTTCTACATGGAATGTTGCTACTATTGGAGATTCTGTTGCTACTATTGGAGATTCTACGTGGAATGTTGCTACTATTGGAGATTCTACGTGGAATGTTGCTACTATTGGAGATTCTACGTGGAATGTTGCTATTCCACTAGCAACATTCCATGTAGAAGGCTGCGCAGGCTTCTGTTTCTGTGAGTCTGACGTCCTGCACGTACGTACGTGCAGGACGTCAGGCTCACAGAAGCAGAAGCCTACGCGGCCACATTGGTGTGACTCTGGGCAAGTCACTTAACCCTCCATTGCCCCATGTAAGCCACATTGAGCCTGCCATGAGTGGTAAAGCGCGGGGTACAAATAAAAAAGAAAGTACTGAAGGCGCACTCACGTGGTTTTTGACATACTTCCTTGCATGATAAGCAGTTAAAGAAAGAGAACAGTTTACAAAGTATTTCTAAAATGTAGAATAAATGCTTTTGGATTCAATGTTATTTATTTTGTAGGATTTATTTACCACCTTTTTGAAGGAATTCACTCAAGGCGGTGTTCAGTAAGAATAAATCAAACATGAGCAATAGACAATTACAGCAGTAAAAATATTCAAATAACAATACAAAGTATGGCACGGTATACTACTTACAATGTCAAGAGACTTTTGTTGCAGATTCAGGTAAAATATAGCGCCTGACTCATTAAGTGATACTTTAGCTTCAGTGATCAACATTTTAGCTCCTGGATGCAAAATCCTTTAGCTTGAGTTTTACTGTGTAGGTCCCTAAATGATACATCACCTACTCCCCGAGTCTACTCTTCAATGCTCTCTCCTAAAGAGACAACAGTGGACCGTAACAGTGTCTGAGCTCAGCATTCTTTGTCTCTCAGGAGCTTTTCCAAAAGGAAGTTGCTGATTGTTGCCTTCAGACAAGACAAGCAACTTGTGACAGGCTGACAGACTAATGCTAAACTGGCCATGATTCCTTCCATTTCCCAGGGAAATAATATCTCAGCGTGCCGCACCAGGATTCAACATCTCTTACATAAAGATAGAGCAAAATGTGGCATATGGCTGAAAACATGTTTACAGTATAAGATCCTTGCGTGATCGTTATCTATGTATTGCTCGCTTGCATTTCTGGTCGGAAGAATTGTATTTCCAACCTAGTTATAGGATTTTACTTTGGATTAAGCAGATCTTGGGAGTAAGGAAGCTATATAAATATTTTTTTTTTCTCTGATGACTTGTCCATTAAATTGCTTCTTAAATTAGGACAATTATTGTTATAATTATTATTTTGTGGTTTTTGCCTGCCAGGTGTTCTTTACTGGGTTTGGAACTAAATATTGAGACCTTCCCTAGGATATTCAGAGGTATAAGCGCACCATGCAGGCAAATCCAAGCAGCGCAGTCTTCTGTAAGTGACAGATTGCGGGGTTTGTCAATGCCCAGCCCGCAATCTCGGAGTCATTTTTTGACTCCTCCCTCTCCTTCTCTGCCCATATCCAGCAGACAGCTAAGACCTGTCGCTTCTTCCTCTATAATATTAGCAAAATTCGCCCATTCCTCTCTGAACAGACCACCCGAACCCTCGTCCACTCGATCGTTACCTCTCGTCTTGACTATTGCAACCTTCTCCTCACTGGCCTCCCGCTTAGCCACCTATCCCCCCTTCAATCTGTCCAAAATTCCGCCGCATGTCTTATCTACCGCGTGAACCGATACTCTCATATCACCCCTCTCCTCAAGTTGTTTCACTGGCTCCCGATCCGCTACCATATACAGTTCAAGCTTCTCCTATTGACCTTCAAGTGCACTCAATCTGCAGCCCCCCCCCCCCCATTACCTCTCTACCCTCCTCTCCCCGTATGTTCCCACCCGTAACCTCCGCTCTCAGGACAAATCACTCCTTTCCGTTCCCTTCTCCACCACCGCTAACTCCAGACTCCGCCCCTTCTGCCTCGCATCACCTTATGCCTGGAACAGACTTCCTGAGCCCATACGCCATGCGCCCTCCCTGCCCATTTTCAAGTCCTTACTCAAGGCCCATCTCTTCTCCCTTGCTTTTGGCGCCTAACCACCTTCCCATTCCTGATACCTACACTGACTACATAGTTTGTTACCTTTAGATTGTAAGCTCTCTTGAGCAGGGACTGTCCTTCCCCATGTTTAAACTTGTACAGCGCTGCGTAACCCTGGCAGCGCTATAGAAATGCTAAGTAGTAGTAGTAGTATTGCGATGTCATTCCACATGTTTCGATATTTCTCCAAGGGTGTCAATTATTGCTCAGTGTCCGGAAAACAATGGAACCGATTGCACAGTTCCAAAATGCTTTGCAATTGCGTAAGCGCGACATTGGCACACCCTTGCATTGGCGTGCTCCCTTATGCATAACTTGGCATGCACCAAGTGACGTGCTTATTCTAGCAGACACATGTTCTGCATTCTGTGGACCTTTCGTCTTTTAGCACGGAAATTAGACATTTGGTGTGCTAATTCATTGGCTGCTTTTGCTGTATCCTCAGGCCAGTGGCGTAGCCACAGGTGGGCCTGGGTGGGCCAGGGCCCACCCACTTAGGGCTCAGGCCCATCCAACAGTAGCACATGGTAATGAAAATGCTGCTCTCCACAATACTGGCACCTTCGCATGCTCAGTTTTCAGCGCACGCCTGCTGCAGACTATCAAGCTGGAGACTGGAAAGAAGCATTTTCCCACCAGCTGAGATATTTTTTTGATGTGGGGGTGGGGGATAGAACATTTGGTGCCCACCCACTTCTTGCCTAGGCCCACCCAAAATCTGCTGTCTGGCTACGCCCTTGCCTCAGGCGCCCATCAAGCTTTGAAAATATTACTTGACTCCTGAAGCAGGCGCGTGTGGTGCCGAAACTGAGGACTGCATCGAGTCGCATGAATAAACTTCACATGTTGGTACACATTGGTCTATGCCCTTCTCCTTTCTTTTATTTCAATTCCAGTAGGAATCCAGAATTGTACCCTCACAGTCTTCCCTACTAACAAATTGATGGGGCCCTTTTACAAAGGCATGGTAGGCTGTACATGCATGCAGCGTGTGCCAGAAATGAGACTACCACCAGGCTAGCGCACCCCCCTGGTGGTAATTTCAGATTTGGCACGCGCCCTTACCACTGGGACACATTATTTTTTTTATTTCCTACTGTGTACGGCGTTCTGGCATTAATCAGCAGTTGGCACGCATCGACTGGTCACCATTCATGTAGGTATGAGCCCTTAGCCTGTATGTCTAGCCCCATCTTTAGCCGTTTTCAAGTCCAAACTCAAAACCCACCTCTTTACCACTGCTTTTGACTCCTAACTCACTTGCCCTGTCCTTTATCCTCTCCTCCTTATTCCCTTACCCTTAATTGTTCTGTCTGTTTACCTGTCTTATCTAGATTGTAAGCTCTTTGAGCAGGGACTGTCTTCTGTGTATGGTGTACAGCTCTGCGTATGCCTTGTAGCGCTATAGAAATGATAAGTAGATAGATAGATAGATCAATGGGTGGCATTAAGGGCTCAGGCCATAAATAGGCAAGCACTGGCTTCCATTTTACCGCAGACCTTTTTCCCGGCCCATTGAAAAAAAGTCCTTTTCCCAAGACACTGTAAAAACTGGCCCAGCAAGCGCCAAAAACACGTGCCCATGCTACCACAGGCCACTTTTTTTTGCCGTGGCTTAGTAAAAGGACCCCTGAATAAATTGTAAAGTCTTGCATCTTTAATATATTCAACTCCTGAACAAAGACCCAGAAGCACATCGCTACTCAGATGAGCGATTTCTGCCAGACCCATTCTTTAGATGCAAGGAGCTCACCCAAAGCTGCATGCCTCACCCGACGTTTTTCCCCTCTTTTTTTTTTTTTACTGCAGTACAAACAAAAGGATATGACATTGCTGGAATGTTAAACACACCGCAGTTGCCAAAACAAACCAAAACAGATGTGCAGGAATTTATTTATTTATCCATTTGAATATTTACCCTCTCTTCTTGTGGATTTAGCATGGAAATAAGCTGGACCCAGTACGGATCAGCTTCAGATAACCTTTCTATCTAACTGGACCCATCTGAAATTGTTTCTGTAACCGAGCAACCGAAGTGGTTTCATAACTCACCGCACTAGAATGAGCTTGGATTTCCTATCAGCAGGGAACCCAGAAATTCAGCCAGTGAGTTTCACATCATCATCCTATGCACTTCCATTCATTTTAGAATTACGTTCTGTCAGCTTGCATTTTCCCCCAGCTGCTTAAAAAGAAACGCATGCTGAAGGACAGGGCTTACGATAATTGTTTCATGGGGGTGGAGGGGGGGGGGGGGGGGGGAGAGACTGTAAATTTTACAAGGCTCAGAGCCTTACAGCGACTTTGAGCTTCCAGCAGTGCCAGCTTCCTTCTGCCCCTCAGTAGCTGAAGCTTGCAGGAGAACAAATTTAGGAAAGAACTATGAAAACATGTTAACTCTAGAAATGTCATGAACGTCACCATAGACTAACACCTAAGGATGTGTGAGAAAAGAAATTGGGGATCAATATTTAGGGGATTTATCTGGGTAGAAGCAGCACCTACCTGGATAAGTCCAGTTGACCGGGTCATATCCGAATTTTCAGCGTCATTACCCAGATAATAAGACTAGAAATATGGAAAGCTCTCTATAAGGATCTACCTAATTTAATGGGGAAATAATGCCCATAAATGCCACTGTAGTAGACATTTATACATGTCAAAAGCAATTCATTTGAAGGGTGCAGGTGATGGGATGGCCTGCAAGGGACCAGTAGGGAGGAAAATACAGTAATACCTCGGTTTTCGTTGACTTCGGTTATCGTCAGCTTCGGTTTTCGTTGATTTTTTCAGTGAAAATTTTGTCTCGGATTTTGTCGGTTGCCTCGGATTTCGTCGGCTTGCCCACGTGACCTCGCTGCTAATTTTGCGAAAACAAAGGGCGACCCACGCGTTGTCCTGCTCATTGTGGCATTGTTTCTCGTTGTGTGAGCATCACCCCGCGCGTCTAATGCAACGCACGTAAGATAAAATCACATGTGCTCAAATCTCATTTTCCCTGTTAAGTGTTTCCCTTGCTAATAAGTTAACCCTTTCCCTTTAGCTCCATCATGGGACTATATTTATTCTCTATAAAATGTGTTTTTGGTATGTATTTTGGAATGTCTAGAATGAATTAATTGGATTTACATTGATTCATATGGAAATAATTGCCTCGGTTTTCGTCGGTTTCAGTTTCGTTGATTCTTTTTGGACGGATTATCAATGCAAACCGAGGTATCACTGTATACACCAGGATTTATAGTAAATAGACCTGGGAGGGGACCTACGGGAGGATGAGGCGGTATTTACTGATTGGAGGATGGCCTTCATATGGGGAACTTCAATTGGGGAGTCTTTGAGATTAGGGAGGGCCTTTGTAGAGGGGAGGTGCTTGAATTGGAGAGTCTTTTGGGCAGGAGGCTTGTATTTGGGGGTTTTCAGGAGGGTGGTCAGATATAGGGAAGCCTTTGGGAAGGGGATCAGATATGGGGGGGTTCTTTAGGAGGAGGGTACATGATTGGGGAGTATCATGGGAGGGTCACTTTCACTGTGGCTGGCCCCTTTAAGAAGTATCTGGGAACATTGGGCTGCTACTTTGTTGGCCAGTGCTCCCGAGGAGAGTGAATAATACTAAATGCAAGTTGATTGCAAGCAGGATTATTCATGTAACATATCACAGTAACATAGTAGATGACGGCAGATAAAGACCTTATGGTCCATCCAGTCTGCCCAACAAGATAAACTCATAGCATAAGGTATGATGTGATACTACATATGTATTCTTGATCTTGATGTGTCCATGCCATTTCCAGGGCACAGGCTGTAGAAGTCTGCCCGGCACTGGCCTTGTCCTCCAATTACTGAAGCTGTCATCAAAACCCTACTCCAGCCCATCCAAATCTCTCCAACCACGATCAGGGCAAAAACCGTAGAAGTCTGCCCGGCACTGGCCTTCTTCTCAATACTGAAGTTGAATCTGTCCAACCACGATCAGGGCATAAACCGTAGAAGTCTGCCCGGCACTGGCCTTATTCTCAATACTGAAGCTGAATCTGTCCAGCCATGATCAGGGCACAGACCGTAGAAGTCTGCCCGGCACTGGCCTTGTTCTCAATACTGAAGCTGAATCTGTCCAGCCATGATCAGGGCACAGACCATAGAAATCTACCTGGCACTGGCCTTGTTCTCCAGCTACTGAAGCTGTCATCGAAGCCCCACTCCAGTCCGTCCAAATCTCTCCAACCACGATGAGGGCACAAACCGTAGGAGTCTGCCCAGCACTGGCCTTGTTCTCAATACTGAAGCTGAATCTGTCCAGCCATGATCAGGGCACAGACCATAGAAATCTACCTGGCACTGGCCTTGTTCTCCAGCTACTGAAGCTGTCATCGAAGCCCCACTCCAGTCCGTCCAAATCTCTCCAATCACGATCAGGGCACAAACCGTAGAAGTCTGCCCAGTATTGTGGAAATGCAGCTCACATTTCCATGCCAAACGTTGGGCACGGAAACCCGGTGCAATGCCAGAATCCAATACCAAACATTTTGGCACAGAAATGGGGAGCTTTTATAACCCCGCACGCAATTTTTAGAAATGCCCTTGCCACTCCCCCTTTTGAGTTTTATACTAGGAGATTTAGGCACAGGGGGTTATAGAATAGGGAATGGGGAAATGCATGCGCAAATTTCAATTATTGCCAATTAACTGCAATAATTGCTAGCATCAATTAATTGCAATTAATTTGCTCATCAGCTAATTAATGTGCACACAGATTGATTTTGGCACTGAAATACTGGCACCATATATATAGAATTCAGGGGTTAGTATGCAAATGAAAGAGGTATCAATGTGGGAAAGCATGGATGGGGCATAGGCAGGGGCTCCCCACTTTCACACAGAATTTACACAATACTATCAGTTACATTCTAAAGAGCTGCATTTATGTGCGCAAATTTACACCTGCTATTGACTGTAAACATGTAGAGGCTGATTTACACTAGTATCACAACACAACACGAGCAAACCCGCCACTATAAACACCCCAAACTATACCCCTCCTGTTTCAGATAACCTGAAAATACTTGGAGTTACAATCGACCGAAATCTCACACTAGAAAGCCATGCGAAAAATACAACAAAGAAAATGTTCCAATCAGTGGAAACTCAAAAGAGTAAAACCTTTCTTCCCAAGGGAAATATTTCACAGCCTGGTACAATCAATGGTGCTAAGTCACCTAGACTACTGCAATGCACTCTATGCTGGCTGTAAAGAACAAATCATCAAGAAACTTCAAACAACCCAAAACACAGCAGCCAGACTCATATTCTGGAATGACAATGTCATAACAAAACTATGTAAGCCACATTGAGCCTGCAAATAGGTGGGATAATGTGGGGTACAAATGCAATAAATAAATAATATTTGGAAAAACGAAATACGAAAGTGCCAAACCCCTAAGAGAAAAACTACACTGGCTCCCACTTCAAGAACGTATTACGTTCAAAATCTGCACTCTGGTTCATAAAATCATTTACGGAGAGGCCCCGGTCTACACGTCAGACCTCATAGACTTACCACCCAGGAACACTAAAAGATCAGCATGCACATTCCTGAATCTCCACTACCCCAGCTGCAAAGGACTAAAATACAAATTAACATATGCATCCAGCTTCTCCTACATAAGTTATGGAATGCATTACCACTCGCCGTGAAAAAAATGCGCAACCTAACTAACTTTTGGAGATCACTGAAGACCAGCCTGTTCAACAAGGCATACCACAATGATCCATCCTAATTACCAGACAACGAAACCCAAGCCTGAACTGGATAAAACCTAACTCTCTTTACTCGACTACCAAGGTCTACTCTACCAGGAATGAACTTTAACGCAATACCACTTTATCTCGTATTCCGAATATGAACTCTTTATACTTGACTTCTTAATCTACTATGTCAATCATGATCTTTAATGTAATACCACTTGTATCTCTCACTCCGGAAATGGCGATCGCCATGACGGAACATTGTAAGACATATTGAGCCTGCAAATAGGTGGGATAATGTGGGGTACAAATGCAATAAATAAATAATATTTGGAAAAACGAAATACGAAAGTGCCAAACCCCTAAGAGAAAAACTACACTGGCTCCCACTTCAAGAACGTATTACGTTCAAAATCTGCACTCTGGTTCATAAAATCATTTACGAAGAGGCCCCGGTCTACACGTCAGACCTCATAGACGTACCACCCAGGAACACTAAAAGATCAGCACGCACATTCCTGAATCTCCACTACCCCAGCTGCAAAGGACTAAAATACAAATTAACATATGCATCCAGCTTCTCCTACATAAGTTATGGAATGCATTACCACTCGCCGTGAAAAAAATGCGCAACCTAACTTTCGGAGATCACTGAAGACCAGCCTGTTCAACAAGGTATACCAACAACGATCCATCCTAATTACCAGACAACGAAACTCAAGCCTGAACTGGATAAAACCTAACTCTCTTTACTCGACTACCAAGGTCTACTCTACCAGGAATGAACTTTAACGCAATACCACTTTATCTCGTATTCCGAATATGAACTCTTTATACTTGACTTCTTAATCTACTATGTCAATCATGATCTTTAATGTAATACCACTTGTATCTCTCACTCCGGAAATGGCGATCGCCATGACGGAACATTGTAAGACATATTGAGCCTGCAAATAGGTGGGATAATGTGGGGTACAAATGCAATAAATAAATAATAAATAATATTTGGAAAAACGAAATACGAAAGTGCCAAACCCCTAAGAGAAAAACTACACTGGCTCCCACTTCAAGAACGTATTACGTTCAAAATCTGCACTCTGGTTCATAAAATCATTTACGGAGAGGCCCCGGTCTACACGTCAGACCTCATAGACTTACCACCCAGGAACACTAAAAGATCAGCATGCACATTCCTGAATCTCCACTACCCCAGCTGCAAAGGACTAAAATACAAATTAACATATGCATCCAGCTTCTCCTACGTAAGTTATGGAATGCATTACCACTCGCCGTGAAAAAAATGCGCAACCTAACTAACTTTTGGAGATCACTGAAGACCAGCCTGTTCAACAAGGCATACCACAATGATCCATCCTAATTACCAGACAACGAAACCCAAGCCTGAACTGGATAAAACCTAACTCTCTTTACTCGACTACCAAGGTCTACTCTACCAGGAATGAACTTTAACGCAATACCACTTTATCTCGTATTCCGAATATGAACTCTTTATACTTGACTTCTTAATCTACTATGTCAATCATGATCTTTAATGTAATACCACTTGTATCTCTCACTCCGGAAATGGCGATCGCCATGACGGAACATTGTAAGACATATTGAGCCTGCAAATAGGTGGGATAATGTGGGGTACAAATGCAATAAATAAATAATATTTGGAAAAACGAAATACGAAAGTGCCAAACCCCTAAGAGAAAAACTACACTGGCTCCCACTTCAAGAACGTATTACGTTCAAAATCTGCACTCTGGTTCATAAAATCATTTACGAAGAGGCCCCGGTCTACACGTCAGACCTCATAGACGTACCACCCAGGAACACTAAAAGATCAGCACGCACATTCCTGAATCTCCACTACCCCAGCTGCAAAGGACTAAAATACAAATTAACATATGCATCCAGCTTCTCCTACATAAGTTATGGAATGCATTACCACTCGCCGTGAAAAAAATGCGCAACCTAACTTTCGGAGATCACTGAAGACCAGCCTGTTCAACAAGGTATACCAACAACGATCCATCCTAATTACCAGACAACGAAACTCAAGCCTGAACTGGATAAAACCTAACTCTCTTTACTCGACTACCAAGGTCTACTCTACCAGGAATGAACTTTAACGCAATACCACTTTATCTCGTATTCCGAATATGAACTCTTTATACTTGACTTCTTAATCTACTATGTCAATCATGATCTTTAATGTAATACCACTTGTATCTCTCACTCCGGAAATGGCGATCGCCATGACGGAACATTGTAAGACATATTGAGCCTGCAAATAGGTGGGATAATGTGGGGTACAAATGCAATAAATAAATAATAAATAATATTTGGAAAAACGAAATACGAAAGTGCCAAACCCCTAAGAGAAAAACTACACTGGCTCCCACTTCAAGAACGTATTACGTTCAAAATCTGCACTCTGGTTCATAAAATCATTTACGGAGAGGCCCCGGTCTACACGTCAGACCTCATAGACTTACCACCCAGGAACACTAAAAGATCAGCATGCACATTCCTGAATCTCCACTACCCCAGCTGCAAAGGACTAAAATACAAATTAACATATGCATCCAGCTTCTCCTACGTAAGTTATGGAATGCATTACCACTCGCCGTGAAAAAAATGCGCAACCTAACTAACTTTTGGAGATCACTGAAGACCAGCCTGTTCAACAAGGCATACCACAATGATCCATCCTAATTACCAGACAACGAAACCCAAGCCTGAACTGGATAAAACCTAACTCTCTTTACTCGACTACCAAGGTCTACTCTACCAGGAATGAACTTTAACGCAATACCACTTTATCTCGTATTCCGAATATGAACTCTTTATACTTGACTTCTTAATCTACTATGTCAATCATGATCTTTAATGTAATACCACTTGTATCTCTCACTCCGGAAATGGCGATCGCCATGACGGAACATTGTAAGACATATTGAGCCTGCAAATAGGTGGGAAAACGTGGGATATAAATGCAATAAATAATAAATAAATAGTATTCTATACTGGAATCTTGGTGAGCAGATGCCATTAAGGAATTAACGCTCAACGTGCCGCATCTGGGTACCTAACTTTCACACCCAGTTACAGAATTGTCCCTTTTATGGAGAGGAATTCCTGGTGGAAGGGTTTGGTACTCTGTGCACTGTTCCCTCTAAGCTAAGTGGGTGTCCTTCAACTGCATTGATACCAGTAGGGGGCGGTGCTTCAATGTTGTGTTTTCAATCTCTAGGGACAGGCAGGTTCCCTGGAGTCTGCAGAGCTTACTTGTCCCTCTCTGTTAAATATGTGATAATGAAACAGCACCTCCCACTGGCAGGAGGACTGCAGGTGGAGGACTCCCGCTTTTAGCTTAAAGCAGCCATTCCCAACCCAGTCCTCAGGTGGCACACCTAGTCCCACTGAGTTTTCAGGATATCCACAATGAATATGCAGGAGATAGATTTGCATGCACTGCCTCAACTGCATGAAAACCTAACTCATGAATATTCATTGTGGATATCCTGAAAACCTGATGGCACTAGGGTGGCCCTTTTACTACACCGCGTAAGCGTCTACGCGTGCCCAAAGCGTGCCAAAATTGAGTTACCGCCGAGCTACCGTGTGCCTCTCGCAGTAATTTCATTTTTGGCGCGCCAAGCAGCATTTCATGCGTGTAGGTCATTACCATCCTGTTTACCGCGTGAGTCTTTGGCTGGCGGTAAGGTCACAGACCCAAAATGAACATGTGGCAATTTTCATTTTGTCAAAAATTTCTAAAAAGGCCTTTTTTACAGGTGCGCTGAAAAATGGATTGGCGTGCACCCAAAACCCACGCCTACACTACCACAGGCTATTTTTCAGCGCACCTTTGTAAAGGGACCCCTAGGGGGCCCTGTTGACTGGGTTGGGAATAGTTGGCTTAGAGGGAATAGTGTCTCTGTGGTTACTTCTGAATTTTCAAGATGTGCATGAATTTTAACTCAGAAAGTGAACCCACCCAAGTTAGCTGGTGTAAATGTACACAGGTACTTTTCTGGGATAATGTTTCTGAGCGAAAGGATATACTTTTAACTTTTATGGGCAGTTATAAATGACTCCTTCAAAATATTTTTTTAAATGTTGTATTTTCAAGTCTATAGATATCAGGGACATAGCCAGACCGCAACGGGAGGGGAGCCAGAGCCCAAAATGGGGGGGGGGGGTACATTTTGACCCACCTCCCCACACCGCCACTGCTGCACAATGGTACCTTGACTGGCGGGGGTCCCGAACTCCCACCAGCTTAAGCATTTGTCCTGGCTGGTCTCGCATTGCCTGCCCTGCTCTGTTCTCAGTCGCGCCGTGCACGCTCGTTTTAACGAAACTGAGCATACATGAAGTGTTGCGCATGCTCAGTTTCTCTAAAACGAGCGTGCAAGGTGCAACTGAGAAGAGCAGGGTAGGCAATGCGGTAAGACCAGCGCGGGACAAACACTCCAGTTGGCTGGGGTTGGAGACCACCGCCAGCAAAAATGGGGGCCCCAGAGCCAATTTGGGAGGCCCAGGCCCCCATGGCCCCCTGTAGCTATGCCACTGACAGATATTATTTTCCATAAAATTCTAACAAACAAAAAGCCTACGCAAAGGTTCGCAGATACCAAGTGCCCATGGCAAGTTTCAAAGTGAAAGAAGATACTTTGGAATATGCAGCAGGACCCCCCCCCTCCATTAATTCATAATGTAAAAAAAAAAGGCAGATGTCAAGACGTATATGGAGTCTGATTTTTACAAAATATGTGCATGCAGCAAAACACTTTGAAATACACTGCCCAAGATGCTTTTTCATCGACCAAAAGACATGTTTTCTAAGTTAGCATGCGAGTCAAAACCCATAAAATTGAAGAAGAAGCCTTCTCGAAAGACACTGCTGTTGAACATGAGCACTTGAGTCTGGATATAGTTCACTGCAATTCTCTTTTCACTTATTTCCCCTCTTTGACTTAAAATAGTTGTAGCAGATTGCCCATATAACCTTCCCTTTGTGTGATGTGGTCGGTCTCATTCTTCAATCAGTGGGAACATGGAAGAACCAAATAAGCTAAAATCTTCTTTGAAAGTGATTTGAGAGCCAAGGAGGAGGTTTGGGGATTTTGATAGGAGCATAATGAATTCAACACTATTGTCATTAGCAATTACAAAAAATGGGATGTGGGAATTATTGCCTGTTATTTTTGCTTCTGTATATCATGTGTCTCATCTCCCCTTACGTTCCCGCCCGTAACCTCCATTCACAGGATAAATCCTTCCTCTCAGTACCCTTTCTCCACCACCGCCAACTCCAGGCTCCGCTCATTCTGCCTCGCCTCACCCTATGCTTGGAACAACCTTCCTGAGCCCTTACGCCAAGCCCCCTCCCTGCCCGTCTTCAAGTCTTTGCTTAAAGCCCACCTATTCAGTGCTGCGTTCGGCACCTAACCCTTACCGTTCAGTGAATCCAGACTGCCCCAATTTGACTGCCCCTATCGGACCGACCGTTCACTTGTCTATTAGATTGTAAGCTCTTTGAGCAGGGACTGTCTCTCTTTGTTAAATTGTACAGCGCTGCGTAACCCTAGTAGCACTCTAGAAATGTTAAGTAGTAGTAGTAGTCTCCAAGTCATGTTGTTCAAATTGACTAGGAACACTGTAACTGATAAGCAGATCCCCATTTTACATAGGATGTAGAGAACAGAACGGAAACATCCATGGAAACAGAGAAAATATAGGCAGATAAAGACCATATGGCCTATCCAGTCTGCCTATCCATGCCATCTACTCTCCCTATCACTCCCTTAGAGATCCTATGGACTTGTCCCAAGCTCTCTTGAATTCAGATACTGTTTTCAACTCCACCACTCCCACAGGAGGCCGTTCCGTGAATTCACCACCCTTTCCATGAAGAGTCTATCCACTTTCACCTCCTCATTCCAGAGCTTCCTTTCAGTTGAAAGACACTTGCCTCCTGTGCGTTTATACCGCGTAGGTAATTAAATACAGTGCAATCCACTTAAGTGCAAGGGTCTGGGACCAAAGAAATACATGCAGTTAACTGGAGCGTGCACTTAACCATTGTGGCCCAAAGAAGCTTGACATCTAATAAACATATGTACAGTACTGTTTATTATACGTACAGTATTCAGTCTCCGTTAACTGACGTTATACAGTCTCCATTAACTGACGTTAGGCTTACTTGAAGTAATCAGTCATGGTCCTCTGTACAATATTGTGTCTGTGAGTTCCTTAGACTACGTCTGCCAGATTGTAAAATCTGTCATAGCACTGACATCCAGTGGCCTCCAGATAGGCCAGCACGGTGTTGAGACTCTCCAGCGCTCTTGCAAAAGTGACAGGAGGTTGTTGAATTTCGTCAGCATGTGCCTCGCTGCTCATTTCATCATCTTTCATCATCAGCCGTTGCATGCGTGTAGGCGCATATCTCGACATCAGTGCTATCGTCAGCTGTTTGTAGATGGTAATCAACAGCTACGTAGTGATGAAACTCCTCTTCAGTAACAACGGGGCTGTTTGCTCTTTCCAATGACGGGTGGTTCCAACTTCTCACTCCCATCCATATTGCAGCAAAGGAGGATCATCAGTCAGTCCTTCAATATTTTATTTCCTGTAGTTTTGCCTTGTTTGAATGCAAGTGTTCCATCAGGAATCGCTCGCCAGTAGAGACCGTTTTCGTCAGCATTGAAAATGTCACGAGGTGCAAACTCGTTCAAGATGGTAGGAAGAAAAGAAACAACCCAATTTTCAGCACCAAAGTCATCAGCGTCTTATTTTTCAACATGCTGTTTCTTGAATTTTATGTTGTTCCTCTCCTTCCATCTTTCCAACCATCCAACAGTGGCTTTGAATTCAGTTAGTCCAAGACTTTCAGCTAGCTGATTAGCTTTCTCCATAAGCAGTGGACCACTGACAGGAAACTGTCTGCTCCTGACACGAGAAAACCACCGAAGAAGAGCATTTTCTACATCCTTAGCTTTTCCCGCCCGTTTACGTTTCCTGTGTGGATTTCTACTGTTTTGCCAGTCTTCCAAAAGCTGATCTTTCTGCTTCAAGATACGTGAAATTTGACTGGGATTGACACCATATTCTTTAGCATGACTTTGTTTTCGTTCAGCCAGTGTTAAAGTCTTACAGTTGCGCGATGATGACGACGACTCCAGTGTACACCCTAACAACTTTCTTTCACTTATTCTGCCTGTGGCAGTTAACCAGTGAGATTTCAAATTTATCGGCTTTGTCACGTGCCAATCGGCTTCCGTATTCTGTGTGCGCTTATGCGGAGTCTTTCCTGCAGAGGAGCGGTCTTAAACCATGCATATAAGCGAATCTTGCACTTATCAGTGGTGCGCTAAACCGAAGTTTGTCCCCATAGAAATTGATGGCGCCAAAAAATGGGACTGAAGTACGGCATACAGTTAAACAGAGAATGTGCTTATCCAACGTGCACTTAAATGGAGTGCACTGTATCTCCATCATATCTCCCCTCTCCCGGCTTTCTTTGAATGAATAAGATCACTGAACATTTTTGTAGCTGTACTCTGGACTGACTCCATCCTGTTTATATCTTTTTCAAGGTGAGGTCTCCAGAATTGTACACAATGTTCTAAATGAGGTCTCACCAGAGTCTTCTACAGAGGCATCATCACCTCCTTTTTCCTACTGGTTATTCCTCTCCCTGTGCACCCAAGTATCCTCCTAGCTTTTGCCTTCTCCTTTTCTACATGTTTGGTCACCTTGAGATCATTACATACAATCACACCCAAATTTCTTCACGCCCTAAACTGTACCGTTCCCTCGAGTTTTTGCAGCCCAAATGCATGGCGCTGCACGTCTTAGCATTAAGTCTTAGCTGCCAAATTCCAGACCATTCCTCTAGTTTCACTAAGTCCTTCCTCATGTTATCCACACCATCAGGGGTGTCCACCCTACTGCAGATTTTGGTATCATCCATGAAGAGGCAAACCTTACCACTCGGACCTTCAGCAATATCGCTTACAAAAATGTTTAAAAGAATCGGCCCGAGGACTGGTAATATCCTTTTCCTCAGAATGAACTCTATTTACCGCTACCCTCTGCTACCTCCCACTCAACCAGTTCCTAACCCAGTCAGTCACATTAGGGCCTATTCCGACTGCACTCAGTTTATTTATTAGCCGTCTATGCGAAACCATGTCAAAGACATTGCTTAAATCTAAATACAATCTAACACTCTCCCTGGATCCAAATCTCTAGTTAGCCAGTCAAAGAAATTAATCAGATTTGTCTGACAAGACCTGCCTCTAGTGAAGCCATGTTGCCTCTGGTCCTGTAGTCCATTGGATTCCAATAACTTTGCTATTCTCTGGTTTAATAGCGTTTCCATTCATTTACTTACCACATTAGTCAGTCTTACCGGCCTATAGTTCCCACTTAGCAAAGATAAATGTAGAAAAAAAAAAATAACTGACTCGGCAGCTTCCACATGGAGGTGTTGGGCATTTACACATGGAAAGGGTCTAGGAGTATCTGCTCACACACTTTTTCAAATGCACATGTTGAAAAATGTCTTACGGCAAAAACGTGAAGCATACCTATGCGAAGGGTTTCAGAAAGAAAAACGACCTACCAGAGGAATGCCCCTAAATAGTTGTATTTAAAGATGCGGAGAGACTAAACCAGTCCAAAGGACGGAGTTGATTCATTGGATTTGCGGAATCAGTGCCAGAGATTAATATGTCATTTTTTTAAAATTTACGCATTCATTACTCATGATTACCAAGGTGAGTAAATTGGATTCCATTTGTATGTTTTTCCTGACACATAAATCTGTCTGGACGTGGGAGAGTCTGAATAACATCGGAACTCAGTCCCCAGAGGATTCATTTTTCACCCATCAGTTCTGGCACGGATAAGGAAAAAGAAATGACCCGAATGCAGCAAGGGATTCCTCTTCCCACCTGCTGAAAATCTGTACAATTGTGCTGATTTCTCTAATGAAATCCTTCTGCACTAGAGCAGTGGATGTTAAAATAGATGTTATGCTTTGCTGTCATTCAGACAGGCAATTAAATTATGAACATTTGTGTGCTTTTAAATCACCACAAGCCACCACAGGACGATCATTTTTTCCGAAATGAAACTGCACATTGAGTCACCAGATACAGCAACCTACCGCAGGCGGAAGCGTGGGTTAGGCCTTGTGCCTGTGGCAGCCACATGGCTTGGCGCACCACCGGTGCTCGGTCACTCTCTCAGAAATGGTCGGGGAAGTCATTTCAGCTCATTCTCTTTCTGACCTGGCGGAGAGAGTGTAACTCCTAACAGCTAGTCCAGATTCATTGGGGGCAGTTTGGTAAAGGCTGCCTAAAGTTAACTACTAAAATGCTAGATGCCATTGCCAAGCATGAATTCTAGATCGCATTATAAAATACAGGAGCAGCGGAATATCTTTTTGGTTGGAGGGGGCCAAACAAACCAATATCCAGCTGTATCCCCCAAGCTCTTTGGTTGCTGATACTGTGTTAGGCACCCCATTCCACTGCCGACGGAATGCAAGAGTAAGGTTAAGGTTTATGTATTTATATTTTGCATATATCTAGTCAAATCACATCATGTATATACATAATTTAAATGAAACATTAATATAATACCACTTAAAATATAGCACAAATCAGTCAGATAAGTCACATACGGGCCTGATATTCAGCTCTTGTGCTGTCTGCTGCTGGCGTTAAACCTGGAATTTCAATGCCTGGCCGTATCCAGCAACTGGCATTGAATATTCAAGTTTATTTTTGCCGCTAAAAAGTTAACTGGCTATGCCGATATTCATTGCTAACTGGTTTACTTTTTAACGGTCAAAGATAGGCCTATTTTGACCACTTAACATGGCCGGTTTGGTGCTGAATATCTGTACCTAATCGGCTATGTTGTGCTAACCAGGATATTCAGCAGGAGATAACTGAAGGACACTTTTACCAAGTTGTGGGAAGAAGGGCACTGCACTGTCAGCGGGGGTCATTTTTCCTACGCGCCAGGGCCCTTTTTCCCACAGCGGGTAAAAAAAAACCCCAGCATACATGGCCATGCAGTAAAAGAACTCTTACCGCATGGCCATGTGACAGGGAGCCCTTACCGCCACACATTGAGATGGCGATAAGGGCTCCCAAGCTAACCTTGCGGCAACTGGAAGCACGTGGCAATGCCCGATTACCACCGGGTTACCGCCGAGCAAGTCATTTCCGGGGGGGGGGGGGGGGGGGTTCTTTTTCACCTGGAAATGGCACGCACTCAGGGCAGGACTACCGCTGGCAGCTGTGTTGGGCCTGTGGCAGTCCCGAAAGAGCGAGCGGTAAGCCTGCGTTGGACTTACCGCCACTCTGTAAAAGGGCCCCTGAATATCTCCCGCTGAATATCCATGGTTAGGCATTTAAATACTATTTAACCGGCCAGGAGCCTTCTACTACTACTACTATTTATCATTTCTATGGCGCTACAAGGCATACGCAGCGCTGTACACCATACACAAAAAAAGACAATCCCTGCTCAAAGAGCTTACAATCTAGATAAGACAGGTAAACAGACAGAACAAATAAGGGTAAGGGAATAAAGAGGTGAGGATAAAGGACAGGGTAAGTGAGAAGTGGTTAAGAGTCAAAAGCAGTGGTAAAGAGTTGGGCTTTAAGTTTGGACTTGAAAACGGCCAAAGATGGGGCCAGACGCACAGGCTCGGGAAGTCTATTCCAGGCGTGGGGTGCAACAAGACAAAATGAACGGAGTCTAGAATTAGCCTAGCAGATGAATCATCAAACAATGTTGACGGAAGTTGCCAGAAGGTTTTATGAGAGCCTATGAAAGAGGGCATTTCCAGGGAGTGCTGGGTAGCGGACTTTCTGGAGAATTTGAGGAAAAAGAAAGGAAAGAGCGAGAGAGGAGTTTTCTGTTTTACGGATTATTTTCAGATTCATTGCTGTTGACCATTGACCTAGAGGCGTATTTTCAAAGCACGTAGGCTTACAATTTACGTTGGGGGGACATTTTCAATATGACTTTTAAGTTCAACTTTGGATGCTTTGCACAAAACATCCAAAATCCAAATGGGAAATAAGGTCATTTTTGAAAAAAGAGAAAACATCTACCTTTTATTTTTCAAAAATACTATTTCAAACAAGATTTTGTGCTTTACACATTTTGTTTTTTGGTCCACTTTTGAAAAAACAAAAACAAAAAACGAATAACTGTAAAACGTAGAGATTCGTGCCTTTGGGATTGTAGGAGGAGCCAGTATTTTTAGTAGACAGATCTCCCAGACATCCTTGGAGAGCAATGGAACAACCCTTGAGGGCACTTCATGAAAATGTTCCCAGGTGCACATCTCACCTTTGCTCCCTTATCTTGTACCTTTGAGCCCTCCAAAACCCACCCAAACCACACTGTCCCCCACTGTACACCACTACAATAGCCATTATGGGTGAAGGGGGCACCTACAGTAGGGGTTTGGTGAGTTTAGGAGGAGTCACAGTTTCCATCACAAGGGTGAAAGGTCGAGGGAGATAGGGACCTGGGTCCCCCACTGTGTACTTCACCAACTACTATACAAGTCCAGGGACATGCATGCGGTTCAAATCCCACTGCTGCTCCTTGTGATCTTGGGCAAGTCACTTAACCTTCCATTGCCTCAGGTACAGGCTTAGAATGTGAGCCCCCCAGGGAAAGGGAAATAGCCACTGTACCTGAATGTAACTGACCTTAAGCTACTACTGAAAAGAGTGTGAGCAAAATCCGAATAAATAAATAATAGACCTGACTTTTACCTCTGAGGCTCTCATAGAGGTTAGTAAGTCATATTTTTATTTACTTTTTTTGTGGGGGTGGCAATGACCACTTGGGGGGTTATTGGGAGGTCACCCATGATCCCTTCAATGGTCATCTGGTCATTGTGCCTTATTCGTTCTGAAAACAGGTCTAGACCAAAACGCTTTGGTCAGGGCCGTGCCTAGGGTCTCTGGCGCCCCCCTGCAGACTATCAGTTGGCGCCCCCCCCCCCCCCCCCCCCGTGAAAATGATCACCCCCCCCCATGAAAATGATCGCTTACCACTTGCCACACTGAAAGGAATTGTCAGCAGTATTCTTAGAAACAAATTGCTATACATTGCAAAATAAGATAGCAGATGTAAATTCTCAAAGTGGACATATTCCAAACGCTAAAATGAAAATAAAATAATTTTTTTCTACCTTTGTTGTCTGGTGACTTTCTTTTTTCAATCATGCTGGTCCAGTATCTGATTCTGCTGCTATCTGTCCTCTTAACTCCATTTCCAGGGCTTCCTTTCCATTTATTTCTTTACTTTTCTCCTTTCTTCTTCATTTCTTGCTCTATATCCAGTTCCAGCAATTTCTCCTCTCTCCCTGGGTCCTGCCCTCCCATCCATGTCCATTCTTGTCCCTCTCTGCCCTTCCCTCCTCCATCCATAGCCAGTAATCCTCTCTCCCCTCCCCTTCCAGCAATTTGTCCTCTCCCTGGGCCCTGCCCTCCCATCCATTCAGGGTCTGCCCTCCCTCTCACTCCCCATTCCATCCAGGATCTATCCCCCCTCTCTCACTGCCCCCTCTTTTCGGCTCCCAGTTCCCACCTGCGGCTGCCCCTAGTTCCAGATCCATTGATTATCCCATCCACCCCTGCCCCAGGCATGACCCCATTCTCCCTCCTGCTCACTTTTCAGACCCCAGTTCCAGCTCCATGCCCCTTCTCCCATCTGTCTCCCACCCAGTCCCTTCTGCCCATCCGAGTCCCCCTCACCCCATCTGTCTCCCACCCAGTCCCTTCTGCTATCCAAGTGCCCCCCACCCTCACCCCATCTGTCTCCCACCCAGTCCCTTCTGCCCATCTGAGTCCCCCTCACCCCATCTGTCTCCCACCCAGTACCTTCTGCTATCCAAGTGCCCCCCACCCTCACCCCATCTGTCTCCCACCCAGTCCCTTCTGCCCATCCGAGTCCCCCTCACCCCATCTGGCTCCCACCCAGTCCCTTCTGCCCATCCGAGTCCCCCTCACCCCATCTGTCTCCCACCCAGTACCTTCTGCCCATCCGAGTCCCCCTCACCCCATCTGTCTCCCACCCAGTACCTTCTGCTATCCAAGTGCCCCCCACCCTCACCCCATCTGTCTCCCACCCAGTCCCTTCTGCTATCCAAGTGCCCCCCACCCTCACCCCATCTGTCTCCCACCCAGTCCCTTCTGCCCATCCGAGTCCCCCTCACCCCATCTGTCTCCCACCCAGTCCCTTCTGCCCATCCGAGTCCCCCTCACCCCATCTGTCTCCCACCCAGTCCCTTCTGCTATCCAAGTGCCCCCCACCCTCACCCCATCTGTCTCCCACCCAGTCCCTTCTGCCCATCCGAGTCCCCCTCACCCCATCTGTCTCCCACCCAGTCCCTTCTGCTATCCGAGTCCTCCCCCACCTTCACGGTCACCCCATCTGTCCCCCACCCTCACCCTGCCTCGTCTTCTCCCTGCTACCCATCTTTAAAAAGAAATTGCCGACGCGATAGCGAGCGCAGCACCTCGTGTGCAAGTAAAAGAAGCGAATCCGATCATCTCATTGGGCCTTCCTTCACTGTCCCGCCCTAGAGGAAATAGGAAGTTGCGTCAGAGGAGGGCGGGACAGTGAGGGAAGGCCCAATGAGATGATCGGATCCGCTTCTTTTACTTGCACACAAGGTGCTGCGCTCGCTCGGCAAATAAATTTAAAGGGCTGGTGCGGGAGGGGGGGTGCCAGGATGAAGAGCAGCGGGAGCGGCGGCACCCCCCTCTCTGGTGCCAAAAGATTTAAAGTCCTCGGCGGGGCGAGGGTAAGCACCGCGGCAGCGCCCTCCAGAGGTGGGCGCCCCCCTGCGGCGCTTACCTCGCTTACCGCATCGGCACGGCCCTGGCTTTGGTTTTAATCCTGAATGTTTTTGTTTTGTTCCATTATGGCTGTAAAAGGTCCAGGTGTTAAGCACGCCCTAATCCCGCCGTCGAACCACCCCCGACATGCCCCCTTGTGAATTGGACACACTGCAGATGAATTGCATAGATAAATGTCAGCAAAATATGTTTCAAAAATACCGATTTGGATGTTTTGAGAAGAAAAACATCTAAATGGTGCTTTATGACACTTTCTGAACGTTTTTCTCTTTTGAAAATGAGCCCCGTGAGTAACCTATGGAACTTGTTTGTCTAAGTGCTTTGACAATGAGTCCCATACTGTACTAGAGATGTATGTATTTAAGACGAGATTCTTTCCTATCATAAATTGTGGACTTCTTTCCTTGTTTTATATACACTTGTAACCCGCCATGACCTTTTCTAGCTATAGAGTGCAATTTTTTTAAATAAAAATAAACCTTTGACAAAGCCATTGCTAAAATAATGATTTCTCCTTTTAAAATGTACTCGATATATATTACACTGTGAAAGACAATGAACGATGCAATATTTCCTATGTTTCCCATTATCCTTATTGCTACCCCATATCCATTCCTCTCCTTCTTCCTACGCCTACCTCCCAACGCTCATTTCCTCCTGTGTTCAATTTACTTATCCGTTAACCCCATTAATATTGCATTTACTACAAACTGTATATTCTTCTTACGACTTTGTAATTCTTTATATTGTTACTATGTAAGCCGCATTGAGCCTGCCATGTGTGGGAAAGCGTGGGGTACAAATGTAATAAATAAATAAATAAATAAATAAATAATGTGTGATTGAATGAGCACTGGTCACTAGCTAGCTAGTGACTATATCAGCATGGGGTAAAATTCTCAAAAGGTCACTTATGCCATCTCAATGACTGGCATAAATACTCATGCCTAACCTGTGCACATAACTGACTGACAAGCCCCTGACTCGCTTATGTTCCAGCTCCACTCCCTGCCCCCCCCCCCCTTTGAAGTTTCACTTCATCTAAACTCAGCTGTATAGAAGGAAGGGATCCTCAGGAGCTTAGCCTAGAATGGGTGACAGAGCTGGTGGTTGGGAGGCGGGGCTAATGCTGGGCAGACTTATACGGTCTGTGCCGGGGCTGGTGTTTGGGAGGCGGGACTAGTGCTGGGCAGACTTATACGGTCTGTGCCGGGGCTGGTGGTTGGGCGGCGGGGATAGTGCTAGGCAGACTTATACGGTCTGTGCCAGAGCCGGTGGTGGGAGGCGGGACTGGTAGTTGGGAGGCGAGGATAGTGCTGGGCAGACTTATAGGGTCTGTGCCAGAGCTGGTGGTTGGGAGGCGGGGTTGGTGGTTGGGAGGTGGGGATAGGGCTGGCCAGACTTATACGGTCTGTGCACTGAAGAGGACAGTACAAATAAAAAAGTAGCACATATGAATTTATCTTCTTGGGCAGACTGGATGGACCGTGCAGGTCTTTTTCTGCCGTCATCTACTATGTTACTATGTGTACTCCCTTGATCTTTACACTCTGTCCTGAAGGGATATCCTGAAAACCTGACCCATTGGTCGCCCTTGAGGTCTAACATTAAAGACCAAGGAAGTACATTGTACAGTTGAGTTTAGGTGAAGCCTCAGGTCTCAAACTTATACACAGCTACTGACTGTGAGATTGGATTCTACATCGCTCTCCCAGCACACACAGATACCCAGACAAGTCGTCATACTTACATTCTCTCAGATCGGGCAGAAACTGTGGAGAAAGTCTGCTACATCGAGTTTGACAAATTGTCCTCATGAAACAGGAAATTCATGGCTGAAATCTTGAATTGTTTGTACATCTATACTGACTTCATTCACTTCTTCTGATCATTCTGCGGCTGCAGCGCCTCCCTTAGAGAATTAGACACCTTATGGCATTGACATATCTATGATGTCTTTCTAACATGTCAAGGTCTTGAGTGATTGCTTGAGCTCAAGCTGAGTTGTATTTCAGATAGAGAAGGGATTTCCTTGCCCCGGGGAAAAAACAATCTGCAAGAGTAATTTTGTAAGGCAAAACAGCGTCTTCAACACAGACAAGACTTTTGTAAAACAGCTTTCCTAATTTGTAGTTAGGCTTATGAACGTAAGAACTGCCATACTAGGTTAGCAAAGGTGTATCTAGTCCAGTTTCCTGCTTCCAGGAGTGGCCAAATCTGGTCCCAAGTACCTAGCAGAATCCCAAGAAGAAGCAAGAATTCATGTTACCAACCCTCCGGGATAGGCAGTGGCTTTCCCTGGATCTTCCTTAATAACAATTTATGGACTTTGCCTCCAAGAATGTATCCAAATCTTTTTAAAACCCAGGAACGCTAACTGCTTTTACCACTATCCTCTGTCAATGTGTTCCAGAGTTGACTATGCATTGAATGAAAAACCTATTTTCTCCTATTCATTCTAAAAGTATTCCTATGAAAGATAGAAACATGATGGCAGATAAAGGCCATATGCCCCATCTAGTCTGCCCATCCTCTGTAACCCCTAATTCTTCCTTTTCCTAAGCGATCCCATATGCTTCTCCCATGCCTTTTTAAATTCTGGAACAGTCCTCGACTCCACCACCTCCACCGGAAGGCCATTCCACGCCTCCACCACCCTTTCTGTGAAATAATACTTCCTTAGGTTACTCCTAAGCCTATTCCCTCTTAACTTTGTCAAATGCCCCCTCATTCCAGAGCTCTCCTTCATTTGAAAAAGGCTCTCTTCCTGTACATAAATGCCCTTGAGATATTTAAACGTTTCTATCATGTCTCCTGTCTCCCTCCTCTCTTCCAGCGTATACACGTTGAGGTTCTTAAGCCTGTCCCTATAATTTTTGCATTCAAGACCGCTTACTAATTTCATAGCCGCCCTCTGGACCGACTACTACTACTACTACTACTACTATTTAGCATTTCTATAGCACTACAAGGCATACGCAGTGCTGCACAAACATAGAAGAAAGACAGTCCCTGCTCAAAGAGCTTACAATCTAATAGACAAAAAATAAATAAAGTAAGCAAATCAAATCAATTAATGTGAACGGGAAGGAAGAGAGGAGAGTAGGTGGAGGCGAGTGGTTACAAGTGGTTACGAGTCAAAAGCAATGTTAAAGAGGTGGGCTTTCAGTCTAGATTTAAAGGTGGCCAAGGATGGGGCAAGACGTAGGGGCTCAGGAAGTTTATTCCAGGCGTAGGGTACAGCGAGACAGAAGGCGCGAAGTCTGGAGTTGGCAGTAGTGGAGAAGGGAACAGATAAGAAGGATTTATCCATGAAGCAGAGTGCACGGGAAGGGGTGTAGGGAAGGACGAGTGTGGAGTGATACTGGGGAGCAGCAGAGTGAGTACATTTATAGGTTAGTAGAAGAAGTTTGAACAGGATGCGAAAATGGATAGGGAGCCAGTGAAGGGTCTTGAGGAGAGGAGTAGTATGAGTAAAGCGACCCTAGCAGAAGATGAGACGGGCAGCAGAGTTTTGAACCGACTGGAGAGGGGAGAGGTGATTAAGTGGGAGGCCAGCAAGAAGCAGATTGCAGTAGTCTAAATGAGAGGTGACAAGGGTGTGGATGAGGGTTTTGGTAGAGTGCTCGGAAAGAAAGGGGCGGATTTTACGGATGTTGTAAAGAAAGAAACGACAGGTCTTGGCAATCTGCTGGATATGAGCAGAGAAGGAGAGAGAAGAGTCAAAGATGATCCCAAGGTTTCGAGCTGAGGAGACAGGGAGAATGAGAGAGCCATCAACAGAAATAGAAAACGGGGGGAGCGGGGAGGTGGGTTTGGGGGGGAAAATGAGAAGCTCGGTTTTGGTCATATTTAATTTCAGGTGGCGTTGAGACATCCAGACAGCAATGTCAGACAAGCACGCTGAAACTTTGGTTTGGATGCAAGGTGAGATATCAGGAGTAGAAAGGTAGATTTGGGAGTCATCAGCATAGAGATGGTAGGAAAAGCCATGGGATGAGATTAATGAACCAAGGGAAGAAGTGTAGATAGAAAAGAGGAGGGGACCAAGAACAGAACCCTGAGGTACGCCGACAGGCAGAGGGATAGAAGTAGAAGAGGATCCACCAGAGTGAACACTAAAGGTGCGGAGGGAGAGGTAGGAAGAGAACCAGAAAAGGACAGAGCCCTGGAATCCAAGTGAGGACAGGGTATCGAGAAGTATGCTGTGATCGACAGTGTCAAAAGCAGCGGAAAGATCAAGAAGAATGAGGATGGAATATTGACCTCTGGATTTAGCCAGTAATAGGTCATTGGAGACTTTAGTAAGCGCAGTTTCGGTTGAGTGGAGAGGGCGAAAACCAGATTGTAGTGGGTCAAGAATAGCATGTGAGGAGAGAAAATCAAGGCAGCGGCGGTGAACAGCACGCTCAAGTAATTTGGAGAGAAAAGGAAGGAGGGAGATGGGTCGGTAATTAGAGGGACAAGTAGGGTCGAGTGAAGGCTTCTTAAGGAGAGGTGTGACCACAGCATGTTTAAAGGCAGTAGGGACAGTCGCAGTGGAAAGTGAGGACTCCATCCTGCTTATATCTTTCTGTAGGTGCGGTCCCCAGAACTTATATGCATGCAGCCTGTATATATACAAGTTTACTCAGATTGAGTTTTACGGGGGGGGGGGGGGTGCAGAAGCGAGAGATATTTTATTACCTCTGTGACATAAATGCACAGAAGACAAATCTCTTTCAATTGAAAGGAAGCTCTGGAACTAGGGGGGCATAGGATGAAGGTGAAAGGGGATAGACTGAGAAGTAACCCGAGGAAATACTTTTTCATGGAAAGGGTAGCGAATTCATGGAACAGCCTCCTGGTAGAGATGGTGAAGAAAAAAAAAACTGTATCTGAATTCAAGCAAGCTTGGGACAAGTACATAGGATCTCTAAGTGAGAGGAAGGGATACTAAATGATATGGATGGTCAGACTGGACAGGCCATATCATATGGCCTTTATCTGCCATCAATTTCCATGGTTATCTGTGTCTACAGTATTTGCATACTTTATTAATTATATGCGCCTTATTTAATCTAATCCAAGCATTTCTATTCGCTTTACTAACAAGGCTTACAGTGGATCCCATGGCTAAGAGAAGGTGAGAAACTCCCACCGAATTACAATAGATTAGCCAAACCAAACCTAACTAGCAGCCGACAGGTCCATGAAATATTTGTGAAACAGAAACATTTTTATTACCTTTCTAAAACTGTAATAACTTGTAACCTCTCTAAGCTCCCTGGGTGACTTATTCCAGAGCTCAGAACCCCAATTGATAATAGACCTATGATGATATTTCAACACAGGCAATACAGCCTGTATATATAAATTCAACTGGAAACATTTGTGCATGACAAAAATGCATATCCAGAAATTTCCTGAAGTAATTTTCAAGGTGGAAGTTAGCACATCTTTTCTTTTAAACATTCTCTGCTACCCAACAGAGAAGCTGGTGCCGGAGGGTGTAATGACTTGTCAAAGATCACAAGACGAGAACTGTGTGCATATAGTTCCAATTGGTTTACATTTATTCATTGGCGTAGGCACAGGTGGGCCTGGGTGGGCCAGGGCCCACCCACTTAGGGCTCAGGCCCACCCAACAGTAGCACACATTCAGCAGTAGCTGGTAGGGATCCCAAACTCCACCTGCTGAAGACTTCCCCCTGATGGTAACGAAAACGCTACTCTCCACGGCACCTGCACATGCTCGGTTTTCAGTGCATGCCTGCTGCAAAGGTGGAAAGAAGTGTTTTCCCGCCATCCGAGATATTTTTTTGGTGGTGGTGGGGGGGGGGGGGGGGAGACAACACTTGGTGCCCACCCAATTCTTGCCCTTGCCCACCCAAAATCTGTTGCCTGGCTACGCCCCTGCGTTTATTCCTCTACGGAAATTATTTTTGGATCAAGGAAACAAATAGGCAGGCGATCTGCAATATTTAACATTTTTACTACTATTTAACACTAGTAAAAAAAGGCCCGTTTCTGGAGCCAATGAAATGGGCGCTAGCAAGGCTTTCCTGTGGCCCCCCCCCCCCCCCACCCGTCGTCGATGTGGGTGAATTGCTCCACCTCCGCCCTCAATGTCATAACGTTTGACGCGAGGGCGGGGCCCAGAGACTGTGATTTTCGAGGCTTCAGAGCTTCGAACATACGAACCTTGGCTTCAGTGACGTCAGCAGCCAATAGAACGTTGAGGGCGAGTTTTATATATATAGATTTCTAAAGCGCTACTAGGGTTATGCAGCACTGTACAAGTTAACATAGAAGGACAGTCCCTGCTCAAAGAGCTTACAATCTAATGGACAAATGTACAGTCAGTCAAGTAGGGGCAGTCAAATTGGGGCAGTCTAGATTTCCTGAAAGGTATAAAGGTTAGGTGCCAAAGGCAACATTGAAGAGGTGGGCTTTGAGCAAGGATTTGAAGATGGGTAGGGAGGGGGCTAGGCGTAGGGGCTCAGGAAGTTGATTCCAAGCATAGGGTGAGGCGAGGCAGAATGGGCGGAGCCTGGAGTTGGCGGTGGAGAAGGGTACTCAGAGGAGGGATTTGTCCTGAGAGCGGAGG
Source organism: Microcaecilia unicolor (assembly GCF_901765095.1). NCBI lineage: Eukaryota > Metazoa > Chordata > Amphibia > Gymnophiona > Siphonopidae > Microcaecilia > Microcaecilia unicolor. Next base: position 334,746,151 of record NC_044036.1, on the reverse strand, counting down.
TTCTGGGCGGGAACGTAGGGGGAGATGAGGGTGGAGAGGTAATGAGGGGCTGCAGACTGAGTGCATTTGTAGGTGAGAAGGAGAAGCTTGAACTGTATGTGGTATCTGATCGGAAGCCAGTGAAGTGACCTGAGGAGAGGGGTGATATGAGTATATTGGTTCAGGCGGAATATAAGACGTGTAGCAGAGTTCTGAACGGATTGAAGGGGGAATAGATGGTTAAGTGGGAGGCCAGTGAGGAGTAGGTTGCAGTAGTCAAGGCGAGAGGTAATGAGAGCATGGATGAGAGTTCGGGTGGTGTGCTCAGAGAGGAAAGGGTGAATTTTGCTGATGTTAAAGAGGAAGAAGCGACGGGTCTTGGCTGTCTGCTGGATATGTGCAGAGAAGGAGAGGGAGGAGTCGAAGATGACTCTGAGGTTGCGGGCGGATGAGACGGGGAGGATGAGGGTGTTATCAACTGAGATCGAGAGAGGAGGAATAGGAGAAGTGGGTTTTGGTGGAAAGACGATAAGCTCGGTCTTGGCCATGTTCAGTTTCAGGTGGCGGTTGGACATCCATGCAGCAATGTCGGATAAGCAGGCCGATACCTTGGCCTGGGTCTCCGCGGTGATGTCTGGTGTGGAGAGATACAGCTGGGTGTCATCAGCATAAAGATGATACTGGAAACTATGAGATGAGAGGAGGGATTTGTCCTGTAAGCGGAGGTTCTGGGCGGGAACGTAGGGGGAGATGAGGGTGGAGAGGTAATGAGGGGCTGCAGACTGAGTGCATTTGTAGGTGAGAAGGAGAAGCTTGAACTGTATGCAGTATCTGATCGGAAGCCAGTGAAGCGACCTGAGGAGAGGGGTGATATGAGTATATTGGTTCAGGCGGAATATAAGACGTGCAGCAGAGTTCTGAATGGATTGAAGGGGGGATAGATGACTAAGTGGGAGGCCAGTGAGGAGAAGGTTGCAGTAGTCAAGGCGAGAGGTAATGAGAGCGTGGATGAGAGTTCGGGTGGTGTGCTCAGACAGGAAAGGGCAAATTTTGCTGATGTTAAAGAGGAAGAAGCGACAGGTCTTGGCTGTCTGCTGGATATGCGCAGAGAAGGAGAGGGAGGAGTTGAAGATGACTCCGAGGTTGCGGGCAGATGAGACGGGGAGGATGAGGGTGTTATCAACTGAGATCGAGAGCGAAGGAAGAGGAGAGGTGGGTTTTGGTGGAAAGACGATAAGCTCGGTCTTGGACATGTTCAGTTTCAGGTGGCGGTTGGATGCAATTTATTCATCACACATATAAATGATAAATTATAAAAAATGAGAGCTTGTTTTGCCCTAACCAGGGCTGCATCAGGGGCTTCAATATCAAACTGACCATTTATGTTGTGCTTTGAAGATTTGTCCTCTATGCTATAATCTGCCCTTGCGATCTTGTGGGATGTACAAGTTGACCAGTTAAGATGAGACTTACAGAACATAAATCAAGACTTGTTAAATGAATCATTACAGCCCCACTGGTACAGCGCTGGATGGAGAAAAACACTCCATCCAAGATATACACTGGTGTATACTGGACACCGTTGAAATGGGACGGGAGGGTGGCAATGCAGAAAATCTTTTGACTTATAAGGAACATTAATGGTTCTTTACACGTAACATGGTGAGTCTGTTTGGATTGCATATGGAACTTGAATGGATGTGAATAATAGGATTAAGTCATTTACTATGGGAGGTTTAAGGTCATAGGATTGAGCCATTAGAAATCTTTAAATAAATGCAGCTCAGTTGAATCATATGAAGTTGCTCTTAAGGTATTTTTTTTTTTTAATAAATTTAAGTTTTATTGATTGTTATAACAAAGGTAAACAACGTAACATACTCATAACATCTTACATACATATCGCGGTTAAACTATACAACGTGTAAAGTTCCCTTCCCCCCCCCCCCACACCCCCTCCAACCCCTCCTCCCCCCTAGTACTTAGTCTCGGGAACCTACTTACTGCTAACTGAGTGGTTACAAGTAAATACATCAGAACCATATCATACCATCCTCAATGAGCATTAATAAGCAAGCTTCTACCCCTTGGGCTGAGCACCTGAAGATAAGGCATCCATATCTGAAGAAATTGTTTCCTACATTTAGGCGATAATTTTGAATCTCTAGCCTCCCAAGAAGCTAATTGGTGCACCTGATTGCGCCAATGCCAGTAGGCGGGCGCTTCCGGCAAGGTCCAATATTGCATTATACACTTTCAAGCCACCAAACTCAACTTTCTACATAACAGAGTTGCTGGAGCACACAAAGGGGAAAAAGCTCTTGGTCGATCAAGCAAAAACTGGCCCTCCGTTCCCTGTATTTAAATTAAAATTAAAACATATATCTTAGTTTTCATCATTTTGACTGTAATAATTTCTTCATAAGGTATTTTTTTATGAAGAAATTATTACAGTCAAAATGATGAAAACTAAGATATATGTTTTAATTTTAATTTTTATATCAAGGTGTATAACTACAATATTTGTTTTTCAAAAGACTACTGTCCTGAAGCAGACAGGTGGAATATATCTATATCAGCAACAGGTTCTCCTGAGCACTGAAGATAAGTTTCCATTTTGTACTGATCGTTCATCCATTTTACTATACCGTCTCAAATTGTGCTTACAAAACAGAAACGCTTTACACATTAATATAAAAATAGTAACAAAAACATAAATATAAAAGAACTCTATCAAGTTGATAGGAAAGCAAACTAAAACAGCCATTCATTAAAAGATAAAACACCAATTTTGCTAAACAGCCATTCATAACAACAACATGACTAACACATACATTTTACTGCATAGTCAATTCTAACTAGTATTGCCATTTTATCACAGATTATTTTTGACTGTCTCCTGGAATAAATACGTTTTCAAAAATTTAATGTACGACTCTTCCAATCTAAGATGTTTTGGGAGACAATTCCAGAGAGAGGGGGCCAAGAAAAAATATGCTGAATTTCTGGTGGACTCCCATCTAGCCTTTTGTGGAGAGGGGATAATCAATCTGTTATCTGTAAGAGAACGAAGAGTTCGCCTGGGCGAATATGGCAGAATAAGATTCGATAAGTACGATGGAAGGAGTGAATATAGTACTTTGTGAGTCAGTGTAGAGATTTTAAATTTTATTCTGGCTTCAACTGGAAGCCAGTGAAGTTGATATAAAAGTGGCATCATTCTATCATATTTATGCTATATGTTGCTATATGCTATATGTTGGAACATATGTTAGCATTGCTTGCACTAAAAATTAAAGACCTATGAAGAAATAGGTATGCACTATACTCCTTTCTTGAAGAATAGACAATGGGAGAGATTGGTCCTATACATTAACATTTAAAATTGATGTGATTTGAGTAATTAATATGAAAATTTGTGTTTGAATAGCTGATACTTTAATATAACAGTGATATGAAAATATATTAGTTGTGTTAATTGCGCTGGGAATTGTTTGACATAAATTTCCCTGATTCGCAGCATCCAGCTTTTTCACATCTGTTATAGTGAAATAATTCTAGGTAGAGCATAATGTAACAAGCAAAGGAATATTATTTTTTTTCCAAAATGTATGGACTGCAATCCAGCCAGAAAGGCTGCCCAATGAGATGTACAAATAAAATCATAAAACATTAAAAAAATAAGAAAAACCATTCTTCACCTCTGCTATATAAAAATTTCATCTCTACAGGAACACTACAATTTTACGTGGAGGGGCATAATCGAAAGGGACGCCCAAGTTTTGTTGAGGATGTCCTCGCAAAACGTCCCGATGGAGGGGCGAGGAAACCCATATTATCGAAACAAGATGGACGTCCATCTTTTGTTTCAATAATACGGTCAGGGACGTCCAAATCTTGAAATTTAGAGATTTGGTTTTTCTGATTTTCGGCAATAATGGAAACCAAGGATGCCCATCTCAGAAACAACCAAATGCAAGCCCTTTGGTCATGGGAGGAGCCAGAATTTGTAGTGCACTGGTCCCCCTGACTTGCCAGGACACCAACCGGGCACCCTAGGGGGCACTGCAGTGTACTTCATAAATTGCTCTAAGGAACATAGCTGACCACTGGGGGAGTAAGGGGAGGTCATCCCCAATTCTCTCCATGGTCATCTGGTCAGTTCGGGCACCTTTTTGTGGCTTGTCATAAGAAAAACAGGACGAGGTAAAGTCGTCCAAGTGCTCATCAGGGACGCCCTTTTTTTTCATTATGGGTCGAGGACGTCCAAATGTTAGGGACGCCCAAGTCCCGCCTTCACTACACCTCCGACACGCCCCCGTGAACTTTGGTTGTCCCTGCGACGGAAAGCAGTTGGGGACGTTCAAAATCGGCTTTCAATTATACCGATTTGGACGACCCTGTGAGAAGGACGCCCATCTTCCAATTTGTGTCGAAAGATGGGCGTCCTTCTCTTTTGAAAATGAGCCTGATAGCATTCTGAAATGTAAAAAGTTGGTTTCATGTCTGATCTCATTGAGGATTTTATTCCACAATATTAAAGTAAATGCTGAGAATATAGATACTTTGCTTTTGCAATACATTCAGCAGAGGGCATTGATAGCAAAGCTCCCTAACTAGATCTCAATTGACTTATGCATTTAGAAATGGATTTGGAGATGTCACAGTTTCATATGCAAGAATCCTAAGAGAATTCCAAATTTGTTGTGTTCCTCATCTCACAGCCAATGCCCAAAACATTCTTAGCTCCATCACAACTCTGCAATTTGTTGCCGGAGAACGTGGTGAAGGCGGTTAGCTTGGCAGAGTTTAAAAAGGGGTTACACGGTTTCCTAAAGGACAAGTCCATAAACCGCTACTAAATGGACATGCGAAAAATCCACAATTCCAGGAATAACATGTATAGAATGTTTGTACGTTTGGGAAGCTTGCCAGGTGCCCTTGACCTGGATTGGCTGCTGTCGTGGACAGGATGCTGGGCTCGATGGACCCTTGGTCTTTTCCCAGTGTGGCATTACTTATGTACTACTTATGTACAACAAAATCAGAGATTAGCAAAATAAAAAATGTACCCATCCACCCAACTTCCAGGAGTTGGTTGACTGATAAATTGTATATTCACTGAGATTAATTCATGCCAAAGTGCAGGGTAAAGTTCGTCTTACTTAAGAAATGTGTTTATGATTGGATTTTACAGAACATTTAGCAACAGTGCTGCTTTCTTAAAGTTGTCTAATCCTGGAGCTGTCTTAAACTGGAGGAGTAGCCTAGTGGTTAGTGCAGTGGACTTTGATCCTGGGCAACTGGGTTCAACTCCCACCTCTGCTCTTTGTGACTATGGGCAAGTCACTTAACCATCCATTGCCCAAGGTACAAATAAGTACCTGTATATATGTAAACTGCTTTGAATGTAGTTGCAGAAAGGCGGTATATCAAGTCCCATTTCCCTTAAAAGTAACAAGGCTTTGAATCACTCTTTTAGATTCTATGAGATGTAGCTTATGGAACTGAGCATTCATAAAAGTATGATTAACAGATTTTTTTTTTAAAAAGAAATATACCTTCTCCTTCTTTTTAAAGATCTTTTCTCTAATAGGTGACAGCCAAGCTACATTAGTCACTAAGGGCCAGATTCTATATATAGCACTTAAAAAATCTGTGCGGCAAACATTTCCACCCTAGGCGTATTCTATAAGTGGTACCCAGATTTAGGCGTGGTATATAGAATACACTTAGTTGATATCCCAGCACCTTGCAAATCCATGTTAGTGTTCCCCTTGAGGCATAGTGAAGAGGCTCAGAACCCTTGACCTACCTATCCTATTCGATTACTAAACCTAACACATATGGTTGGCTTATGTTCAGAGAAAAAATATCCGCCAGAAGGCGGAGAACTCTAGACGCCCCACGGACAACAACAAGAAATGAAATAAAAGTGGGAGGATGACCAAGGATTCCAAAGACTGAAAGGATATATAATAATAAAGATGTTTATTGAGGTATAAAGACTCGACACAACGTCGTGTTTCGGCCGTTAGGCCTGCATCAGGAGTCTTAATGCCGAATGCTTTTGAGAACTATTTGATGAAGGCAAATCCTCAACAAAGGGAGGTCTTTAGAAAGACCGTTGTGAAGGTGAGCGTGCTTCGTTGCATTCTATACAAGCGTTGTGTCAGAGGAGACAACGAAGCACGCTTACCTTCACAACGGTCTTTCTAAAGACCTCCCTTTGTTGAGGATTTGCCTTCATCAAATAGTTCTCAAAAGCATTCGGCATTAAGACTCCTGATGCAGGCCTAACGGCCGAAACACGACGTTGTGTCGAGTCTTTATACCTCAATAAACATCTTTATTATTATATATCCTTTCAGTCTTTGGAATCCTTGGTCGTCCTCCCACTTTTATTTCATTTCTGGCTTATGTTCAATCATAACAATCTACCTCAGTTTTCTTGCCCTTCCTCCTTTGGCCTTAACATGCACTTTTTCATACTTACACCAACCGTAGCCGAAATATTTTTTCGCCAAGATTGCTGGGGATGTGTGCTGTAGAATGTCAGAAATACAAAGCCTTCTTCAACTATATAAAAAAATCTATATTTGCAGTCCCTGCTATTGACACGGTCAGCCCGATGCTTCTAAACTAAACAGAGACAAGATGTGGTGAGTCAAAAACTTCAGGAAAAATTGTTGCTTTTCAATTTTGCAACTGGAGATTCAGCTACAGCCGAAATGACATGAAGGCTCAGAAACAGGATGCGATACACTGGGCTTTAGTCTTTTCGGGAACCTTGGATATAAACTTCCCATGAAGAACCCTACGAACGTCCAGGACCACAGGTCTCATGAAATCAGTGCATTAGATTTGATGCTTTGAAATCCAATCATGACAGTTCTTATATTTCTGGAGACAGATTCTTCAGTGAAAATAAAATCAAAGCATTATCCTTAATATAAACTGGCCGCCTGTGTGTTTATGCAGTTGGTGCTGGGCATTCAAGACTGGCACATTACCTCTCGCAGTGGAAACACAAATTATGCCCATTCCAATCATCCCTTCCAAATGGTACATTCATCAGGAAAGGGATGGAGGCAGTGTAGCTACTTGCATTGGCGAACTCACCGTTACTAAATAATTAGCACTGCTCAGTTGCTAAACATGTTTCCTATGCTCAAGTTTTCCAGTCCTGTGGGATCGATAAAGTGAGTGTATCTTGCTGTAATGCAAAATAAGCAAGAATTTTCGTAAAATAAAAGCAAAACAAGTTTGTTTTTCAAATAATAAAACACAGTAAGAAATAGTTAGGTCATAGCAGGCTTAGGGGCTACTGATATAATATGTTATTTCACCACTAACTTGTGCTGTTTTAGCATAGGTCCCATTTTATGCAATAAGACCTATAACTAGGGTTAAAAGTATAATAACACATCTTAACAGTAGCCCATATTGATAACTTCCCCCTTAATTAAAGAAAAAATAAATGTCTCTAGAAATCAAAATCACTAATATGTAATAAAAGTAAATCAAGTATAGGACAATCAAGCCATTGTGACATCATTGATGAAGTTGGCTCTTAGGCATTGCTGGAATGAGGCATTATGACATCACAGTATCAGCTCTGGTTAAATCACTACTATATGTAATAAAAGTGAGCCAAGTATAGGACAATCAAGCCATTGTGACATCACTGATGAGGTTGGCTCTTATTGGTGGAATGAGGCATTATGACATCGCAATACCAGGGACTGAAGCTCTTCACACTAAGGGGGAAGTTATCAACCTGGGCTACTATTAACATGTGTTATTTTAACTCTAACTTGTACAATGTTAGCACAGGTTCCCACCTAATTACTTATAACTGGGGATAACAGTAAAATAACACATCTTAACAGTAGCTCATCTTGATAACATCCTCCAAAGTAGTAAATGTGGGTCTAAGAACAGGTATGGCAGAAGTAAAGCCTATTTAACTGTAATCAATTTCAGAGGTCCTAGTTAAGGGAGAAGAAAAATATTTTAGTTACTAATTCTCTTGCTGTAGTGAACTAGATTTTTTGTAGAATGTAGTTTTTTGTAGTTCTCTTGCTGTAGTGAACTAGATTTTTTGTAGAATGTGTGATTTCTTTTAGCTTATATTTTTTTTATTAAATAGCCAAATACAACATTTTAACAGTGCCAACATAATGCCATAATCCAATAAATTCATTGTATGCCAACATTGCGTGTGATTCCTTTTAAAGGACACACAGAAAAAATGTTGTGTACTACCTAGGTTTTCCAAGGTTCCTCAGACCTCTTCTTCAGATCTGGAATCTCGTTACAAGTTCATTTAGTACAGATTGGTTTTATTGGTCATAATGTAACGTACAAAGACTTCAACATGGTCCTAGACCAACAAGACTACCAGAGCTCCAGATTACCATCGTGGAGAGCAATCAATCACTTGACAGAGCAGGTTGTAGAATAATAATGGAAACCATTTGAGAATTAGCATTCTTCTGACATAATGTTAAAGGAAAAGTTATCAGCAAACTCTGACAGGAGTTAACTGCTCAAGGGTGGAGTGGGATGGAGTGGTGGACTGGCCTAGTGGTCGGACCACCTGGATGACAACCAGGGAAACCTGGTTTGGATCTTTCTGCTGCTCCTTGTGATGTTAGGTGAGTAACTTAATCTTCCATTATCACAGGTACATGGATTGTAAGCTCTATGGGAACAAGAAAATACCTACTATTCATGAATATAACTCACCTTGAACTACTACTAAAAAAAAGGTGTGAGTAAAATCCAAAAATAAATAAAAAATGAGATGGGTGTCTCACATCAAAAGTAGGGGAGTTATCTTACATGCAAGTCCCAGTCTGTTGCTCATAGTTAAAAATTTTTCTAAGACCATTGATCTAGTTGCATTTTGCTTCCAAGACCTATTTTGTTAGGCAAATATATGGATCATCTCCCTAAGGGGTCTGTCACTAAGCTGTTGTAGCGTTTTTAGCTCATGGTAGAAATCAGCTGCTGGTAAACTCCATGATGCCCATTGTATTGCTAAGGGCATCTAGGCATTTACTACCAGTTGGTTTCTACCATGAGTTAAAAATGCTTCTGTGGCTTAGTAAAACACCCTCTAAGTTATTTGCTAAGTGGGGGCACATAGTTTACATAAGTACACAAGTATTGCCATACTGGGAAAGACCAAAGGTCCATCGAGCCCAGCATCCCGTTTCCAACAGTGGCCAATCCAGGTCACAAGTGCCTGGCAGAAACCCAAATAGTAGCAACATTCCTGTAGAAACCCAAAGAGTAGCAAGATTCTGGAATCCTAAAGAGTGACAAGATTCCATGTAGAACCCCAAAGAGTAGTAAGATTCTAGAATTCTAAACAATAACAAGATTCCATGCAGAATTTCAAAGTGTAACAACATTCCATGTAGAACCCAAAGAGTATCAAGATTCCATTCAGAATCCCAAGTACATAAGTAATGCCACACTGGGACAGACCAAAGGTCCATCAAGCCCAGCATCCTGTTTCCAACAGTGGCCAATCCAGGTCACAATATACCTGGCAAGATCCCAAAAAACTACAAAACATTTTATACTGCTTATCCCAGAAATAGTGGATTTTCCCCAAGTCCATTTAATAACGGTCTACGGACTTTTCCTTTAGGACGCCGTCCAAACCTTTTAAAACTCTGCTAAGCTAACCGCCTTTACCACATTCTCTGGCAATGAATTCCAGAGTTTAATTACACGTTGAGCGAAGAAACATTTTCTCCGATTCGTTTTAAATTTACTACATTGTAGCTTCATCGCATGCCCCCTAGTCCTAGTATTTTTGGAAAGCGTGAACAGACGCTTCACATCTACCCGTTCAACTCCACTCATTATTTTATAGACCTCTATCATATCTCCCCTTAGCTGCCTTTTCTCCAAGCTGAAGAGCCCCAGCCGCTTTAGCCTTTCCTCATAGGGAAGTCGTCCCATCCCCTTTATCATTTTCGTCGCCCTTCTCTGCACCTTTTCTAATTCCACTATATCTTTTTTGAGATGCGGCAACCAGAATTGAACACAATATTCGAGGTGCGATCGCACCATGGAACGATACAAAGACATTATAACGTCCTCATTTTTGTTTTCCATTCCTTTCCTAATAATACCTAACATTCTATTTGCTTTCTTAGCCGCAGCAGCACGCTGAGCAGAAGGTTTCAACGTATCATCAACGACGACACCCAGATCCCTTTCTTGGTCCATGAGCCTGCAAGGTGGTCTTTTACCTTCCCTTTTGAGTTATGAATAATTTTGTATTGTGTGAAATTTGTCCTTCCCCTCTTTTTCCGTTCTCATTTTTTCCTCTCTGCTCTATGAATATGTAGTTCCTTTTCTGTGACTCTCTAATGTGCTTTAATGTACTTATATTTACGACTATTATAAACCACTTAGATGGTATCTGCGTTAGGTGGTATATCAATGAAAATCTTGGGAGTCACAATAGATCATTTCCTCACCCTTGAAAACCAAGTCTCTGAGATGACCTCACGTGTCTTTGGAAGCTAAAGAGATTGAGGCCATTTTGCTCTAAATCTGTCTTTCGTACTTTGGTAAAATCCCTTGTCCTCACCAAATCTGACTATAGGAATTCCATCTATGCCGGACTTAAAGGTGGTCTTCTTAAAAAATTACAAACAGCTCAAAATACTGCTGCTCATCTTATATGTAGGTCTCCCAAAGCCACTCCTCTTTTATATGAGCTACATTGGTTACCCATAAGAGGTAGAATATCTTTCAAATTATGTGTTTTCATTCACCAAATCCTGTTTGGTCAAGCCCCATCATATATGAATAATCTTTTTGAATTACCCCCTCGTAATGCTGTTTCATCATCTGGAGAATAGCTTATCTTACATCTCTCTATCTGTAAGAATGCGATATATAAAACAATTCACTCTACTAATTTCTCCTATCAAGGCACCAAAATGTGGAATTCTCTTCCTAAATCAATCAAGTTTACAGATGATGACTTAACTTTTGGAAGTCTTCAAAAAAACGCATTTCTTCAGTCTGGACTTTCTGAATACCAAGAACTCTATTTGAATTTTACCCACAACCCTTTTCTTAATCTCGTTTCCCATCTAGTCCTGCCTAATTATGCTCTCACCTATCCATCCTTAATTATTTGCTTGTCCTTGAGATAGTCTAAATCCCTGGTTACTTACTGCACATGTATTAATTTGCTTCTTGAAGTTATTGTAATTTGTGTTATATTCTGTACATTGTTATACTTTATTCGATTTGCTTGTTGTAAGCCACATTGAACTTGAGTCTATTTTGGCCTAATGTATGGGTATAAATGTCATGAATAAATAAATAAATAAATAAATCTTATACAGAAAAATAAAGTGCATACCGCATATAACGTTGGGCTCCTGCAAAAATTTCCATATTTCCATTTTTAGCTATTGGTGCTCAAGAAGATAAATTAGTACAGCAGGGGGATATGAACCATGTGCTAAAATCATCAACAAATAACGAGATGGTATAAATGACATCTCTTCAGAGAGCTTTAAAAGCAAAGCTGGAGGGTTATTTTTCTAGATGTTAGCTCCAAATGAGGAGCAGGCCACTCGTAAACCAGGTTAGAATGAAGTTATAGGGGCCCTTTAACAGAGCAGCGCTAAGCCCAATACGGGCTTACCGCTCACTCTTCCGGGTCTACCGCCGGTGGTTGTCCCACCCTGAGCACGCACCATTTCTAGGGGGAAAAGAAAACGCCTGGAAATTGCTTGTGCAGTGGTAACCCAGCCAGCAGCGATCCTTGGTCGGCTGTCACCCGGGGCGGTTCGCCGCTGCGCACCCCCCCCCCCCCCGGGTGCAGCACGACATCCCCCCTAGAGTGCATTCTTGCCTGCTGGGAGCAGCCTCGCGGCTGTCGGTTCCGCTGGTTCCCTGCTCCCTCTGCCCCGGAGCAGGAAGTAACCTGTTCCAGGGCAGAGGGAGCAGGGAACCAGCGGAGCTGACAGCCGTGCGGCTGCTTTCTGCACCGCCCCCCAGTGGCGTGCACCAGGGGTGGACCGCCCCCACCGCCCCACCCTCGGTACGACACTGAACCTAGCATTGCCGTGCACTGCCTGGTTACCGCCGGGTTAGCGCGGGAGCCCTTATCGCTACCTCAGTGGGTGGCAGTAAGGGCTCCCCGTCGCATGGCCATGTAGTAACAATTCTCAGTCATGTGTGTCTGGGGGCTCTGGCGCACGGTAATAATGGCCCCCGCCACTAACGCAGAGCCCTTTTCCCCTCAGCTTGGTAAAATGACCCCTAAGTAACCTGCTGTCTAAAAAGTCTAAATTCACAAAAATCATATCCAGTTTATGGTCTAATTCATGAAAGCTTTTATCCTACTTTGTACCTATAGGAAGAAAGGTAATTCTACAATAGGGCACTAGAATAACAGGCCTATTTCAAGTCTATTCTACAAAGAAAAGTAGACGCCAATTCCCAGATTCTATAAATGTTGTGTAGATTTTCACATGCAAAATTGAGCGCTAACCTGAGGTGTGCGCACAACTAAATGGGTTAACTAGCCAATTAGCCTCAATAATTGGGTTCAAACAACCCATTATTTGCGTTAATTGGCTACAGTTTTAATTTGCGTGCACATCTTGCTAAGCGCGATTCTATAAAGATCTGCTTACAAATCTTAAAGCGTTCATCTCAAAAGGGGGTATGGCTATAGGAGGGGCATGAGTGGGTCAGGGGCATTCTGTACCTAAATTATGCACCAGGATTCAGTCCAGATTTCAGTTGGTATAAATCATCACGCTCAAAGTTTCGTGCAAATCCTTGCACCCAAAGTTTGGTGCAGAAATCCACTCTAAGTGCTAGTCTATAAATGGAGTCCAAATCGGAGCGCCGTTTATAAAATAGCGCACTGCATGGATTTTTTCTGCGCCATTTTTTGAGCGCCGTGAACTGAAATCTAGTCTTATATGCATTCCTCAGACATAAATGTCCATGGTTTTATTTTAGATCTGATTATGCAGCTTTTAAAGAGCAAATTTATAAAGACAGTCAGGGGTATCTACGAATCTTTATAACATAGATACACCCCAACTGCCGTCCCAATCTAGGGACAAGTCAATCCCAGTGGTCCCCAACCTGGGGTCCATAAGCAGAAGCGTAGCCAGGTTGAGGACTCGGGAGAGTGGAGAGCGGACTGCCTATGGTGATGGCACCTATTTTTCACAGGTCGCATGAAAAATAAGCACCAGTGCAATCGGAAATCCATTTGGGGGAGTGGTCAGTCCCCTGGTGATCCACCTAGCTCTGCTTCTGTCCAGGACCACACAGCTGATGGACAAAATATGGTGATCAGTTTATTTGTTTTGTCTTTATTGATTTTTATTGTTTTGATGTGTTTTGAAATGTTTTGTTATGTATGTTTGATTTGTACATTGCTCTGGACAAGGGTGGTATGTAAGGTAATAAATGAAATGAAACGAAATAAGATGAATTCAAGAAGTTTGAAGGACACGGAGAAAAGCAAAAAGAGAATGTTGGGAGGGAGAAAGACTGCTAGGGAGGGGTTAATGAGAGCTACTGGAGGGAAGGAGAGAGAAAGAGACCACAACTGGTGGAGACTGGTTTGGAAAGAGAGAGATTAATAGAGAATGGAGAACAGAGATAAAGAGGGCTAGTGAGGACAGGCTTGTAGCTGAGGGGTAGGGATCCGAGAAGAGTGACGGAAATAAATTTAGGGTCTGTGAACTCTTTGAAGGTTAATAAGGGATTCACACAACCAAAAGGGCTGGAAACCTCTAGTGTAGCCTGCTTTCCTTCCTACCTAGTTTGCTGAAAATGTCTCTGATCTGTGTAACATAGACAGAAAAGGAGGAATAATTAAATTATGTCCACTCAGAATTTATCATGGCAAGCTAGTTGACTCAGGACACCCAGGAGTGGAGGAGTAGCCTAGTGGTTAGAGCAGGAGGCTGACAACTAAGAAGTATTTTTTCACGGAGAGAGTAGTGGATGCTTGGAATGCCCTCCCGCAGGAGGTGGTGGAAATGAAAACGGTAACGGAATTCAAACATGCTTGGGATAAGCATACTACTACTACTACTACTACTATTACTACTACTATTTAGCATTTCTATAGCGCTACAAGCATAAAGGAATCCTGTGCCGAAGGAATGGATCCTCAGGAGCTTAGTCAAGATCGGGAGGCGGGACTGGTGGTTGGGAGGCGGGGATAGTGCTGGGCAGACTTATACGGTCTGTGCCAGAGCCGGTGGTTGGGAGGAGGGGCTGGTGGTTGGGAGGCGGGGATAGTGCTGGGCAGACTTATACGGTCTGTGCCAGAGCTGGTGGTTGGGAGGCAGGGCTGATGGTTGGGAGGTGAGGATAGTGCTGGGCAGACTTATACGGTCTGTGCCAGAGCCGGTGGTTGGGAGGAGGAGCAGGTGGTTGGGAGGCGGGGATAGTGCTGGGCAGACTTATACGGTCTGTGCCAGAGCCGGTGGTGGGAAGCGGGACTGGTGGTTGGGAGGCGGGGATAGTGCTGGACAGACTTGTACGGTCTGTATCAGAGCCGGTGGTTGGGAGGCAGGGCTGATGGTTGGGAGGTGAGGATAGTGCTGGGCAGACTTATACGGTCTGTGCCAGAGCCGGTAGTTGGGAGGCGGGGCTGGTGGTTGGGAGGCGGGGCTAGTGCTGGGGAGACTTACACGGTCTGTGCCCTGAAGAGCACAGGTACAAATCAAAGTAGGGTATACACAAAAAGCAGCAAATATGAGTTATCTTGTTGGGCAGACTGGATGGACCATGCAGGTCTTTTTCTGCCGTCATCTACTATGTTACTATGTATGTTACTATGTAAGGCAGGGTTCAAATCCCCCTCCTCCCACAATGCTTCACACTTACAAGTCAAGATTCAGCCACTACAGTCAACATGTTGGCCTAATGGCCAGTGCAGGGAACTGGGTTCAATTTAGCTCCTTGTGATCCTGGGCAAGTCACTTAACTCTACATTGCCCAAAATACAAAAACACCTTAGATTTTGAGCCCACTAGGGGCAGAGAAAGTACTGGCATATAATGTGCACTGTATACATCTAGTAATGCTATAGAGGAGAATCTAAAACTACCTCCTAGCTTTTTTTTACTACAGACTATCCATGTTATGAAACTGATAGCCTGAGTTATGTTGATGTGACAATTGTTTTCCTGATTTTGTATGTTTGAAATTGTACATTTCAAAAGCATATTTATGCTCCCTAGTCCACAAAATCATTCACGGAGATGCACCAGCCGATATGTCAGACCTGATAGACCTACCACCCAGAAATGCCAAAGGATTATCCCGCACATTCCTTAACCTGCACTTCCCTAACTGCAAAGGTTTGAAATACAAACTAATGCACGCATCAAACTTTACCTACGTGAGCACACAGCTATGGAACGCATTGCCGTGCAACCTAAAAACGATTTGCGAACTAACGAACTTTCACAAACTACTGAAGACCCATCTCTTTAACAAGGCATACCACAAAGATCAACCAATGTGAATATACACAACTACTTCACATATAATCAGAACTGTCTTACAATTTCTGCTTGTTATACTAATATCATGTCTTATCATTATCATGTTGCCCAAGATCCTTCTATAACACAAAATGTCTATTTTCTAATGTATTTCCACCATTCATGATGTATTGTAAGCCACATTGAGCCTGCAAAGAGGTGGGAAAATGTGGGATACAAATGCAATAAATAAATAAATAAATAATTAAAAAGGAAATTGAGTTAGATATGCATCTCTTACACAAGTGCTGTTAAGCCCAATTAAAAAGAAAAGAAAAGAAGGCTTTTAAGATGACTTCCGAGGAAGTCCAAAGAGATCCTGGCTAGGATGTGTGTGTGTGTTTTTTTAATTCATATCCATGTTTTACTGCATAACAGAAAGTAGGCTCCATTGGTTTTGCACAAGAATTTGTGTTTAACCTTTGTAAACTTGAAAAGTATTAACAATGTTTAATTTTAACATTCAATATTTGTATTTTCTGATTGTATTTTTTGTGCTGCTCGCTGCAAAGTAACTAACATGCTCAACATCTCGGCGAGGTGGTCTTCAGAAAGTACCGATAAATAATCCCAAACAGTTTCTGCTGTCTTCTTGTGATTTCTAAAGATTGATTTGAGTGACTGAAGATGTTATAATTGCTTTCTGCTGTAGTAACTGAAAAAGATTAACAAGATTGACAGCGAGGTCTCTTGGCATGAACATCAGAAGGTTCAAAATCTTCACGAAGGTTAGCATGACCTCTGCTGGCTCGCAGAACACAGTTTAATTGTTTCTCTGTCGAGGACTTTGAGGTACTTTTGTCTGCCATTAGTTCTGGGCAATCCATTAGTGTCAACAAAATGAGCAAATACCAAAAGCAATTCAATACACAAATTATGAAGATGGGCCAAAGGTGGCAGAAGGATTGTGAAACTGCCATTGAGGATAGATGTGATAGGACATTTACTATAGCTGCTATTCTTGAAGTTTGAAGATCCCGGAGACAGCCTGTGCAAATGACGATGCATGCCAAGAGGTTTCTGTCTTTTCTTAGACTGAATTTGATTGTAGAAGCCCAAGAGGTTACAATGATCAAAATGTCCATAGAGACATTTAAATAACTCTACAACGTAAGTACATAGGAGGTGGGTCTCATTCAATTGAAAGGAGGCTCCCGAACAAAAGGGGTTAAGGATGAAGTTGAAAGGGGATAGGAGTAATCTAAGGAAATATTTATGAAAAAAGTGGTGGATGTGTGGAATGGCCTCCCAGAGGAGATGATGGAGGAGATGACTGTTTCTGAATTCAAGGAAGCATGGAAGAAGCACAGAGGATCTCTTAGGGAGAGGAAGAGAGCTGCACAGAACCCCCCAGGAATCCTGTGGGGATGAAAGAAGATACCGCAGGATTCCCATGAGGATGGAAGAAGTTGCTGTGGGTTTCCCGCAGAAGTGCAGTCAAAATCTCTGGCAAAATGCCAGAATGAGGCTTGGAATGCACCGAGTGAGGCAATTGGAGCACCAGAATGAGGCTTGAACTCACTGAGAGGAGCAACTAGAATACCAGAATGAGGCTTGGAACACTCATTGGTAAAATACTGAATACCACCCAAAAAGGTCCGCAGGAGACTGTTGGGGTCAGGAAGAAACAGAGGGCTGCAAGCGAGCAAGCAATAGCATTGACTTCTGGGGGTACAGGTAGAGAAGATTAATTGTGGGGATGGAATGGATCTGTAGCAGGTACGGATAGGGATGGGCTAGATTCCAATGGAGATGGTGAAAGCTTTGCCTCCGTGCAACTCTGTATTGTAGAGCTTAGTAGTTGGTATGGATAGGCAGACTGGACAGGCCATAGAGTCTTTAACTACAGTCATTTTCTCCGTTTCCATGTTTTACCCCTAATGAAGAGATTTTGAAACATGGCCCCTGTTAGGTGTCTGCTGCTTGATGCTCACCTGCTTGTGAGCCCTCTGAGAGTTCCGTCTTTTGCTGAGCCTGGTTCGGGACATAGCTGGTCCTGCCCTCAGAATGACATCACTCCTGGATGCAGGGTGAAGAGAGCCGGGCCAGCACCAGAGTGGCTTGTTTCCACTTTCTTTGTGAGGTGATTATGCTCGGGTCATCTGTTTGGAAGACCTCCGAGTGTTTCAGCTAAACTTGGGCGTCCCCTTCGATTATGCCCCTCCATATGAATGGCCTAACTTTCGCCTGGCTGTTACAGAAGAGTTGACCCCAACTAGGGCATTATCTGACCCTTGTTCATCAGCTATTGTTTGACAATTAGCTGAGGAGAGTGCACCAGCATTGACGATTATTGTAAATAAGCCATTATTGTCTGGAGAGTTGCCAGAGAAGTATAAATTAACTACAGTGAAGCCAAGAATTTGGCAAATTATAGACCTATCTCTGTTGTACCGATGGTAGTGAAAAGTAATTGACAAAGTGGTCCTACAACAGTTGGTTGGATAACCATGAGGCTGTATTTCTTTCAGTTTCAAGCAGTCTTGAGACCCACTGTAGCATGGCAGCCCATGGCAATTGCCCTGCTTGTGCCCCCCTGGCCCTAGTCAAAGATATATCTGTACAGCCTACAAAAGCAACATGGCTTAATCCATCCACTTAATAAATGTTTGTTTCCTGGTAAAATTCATTCGAGGAGAAGCCCCAGGACTTTGTAAGACAGACTGTTCTATTAATTCTGTAGTGACATATGACCCGACTCCCTATCTGAAATCAGATGACTATAAAGAGGCAGCAGGCAGATGCTTCACTGAATGGCAAGAAGGGTTTTTTTTCTTAGAAGAGCAGCTCAACTTTTCCAGGACCTTTGACTTAGGTTCTTTCCATCAACCCAACTGTCCTGCTCGGCATTAGCCCCGGGCCAGAATGACTATAAGCAGCCAGTTTTCACACTCTACAGTCTGCAGATGTCAGACTACTTCTGAGTATCAAGTCGCTGAACCATCCCTGTTGACCTTACACATTACATCACTTGAGGAGCTAAACGATGGCCCTGTGTGTGTGCACTGTTTATTTAAGTTGCCTGTATTAGGACTCTGGCATGGCAGATTTGTAGTAGTTTTGATTAACACTGGGGATTTAAACCTTCTGTTTCCCTTCACCACTCTTATCGGCCAGATGTACTGTTTGTTATTGCAGGGAAATTGAGGGGCTTATACATTAATGCTTAACACACACAGTAAGGCCATTTAACATGTATGTGGAGCATTGAACTAGCCCTAACATGCGAATTAAATAGGATCCCTTTCTCTAACTCCAAAACTATGTGGCGCTTCT
Source organism: Microcaecilia unicolor (assembly GCF_901765095.1). NCBI lineage: Eukaryota > Metazoa > Chordata > Amphibia > Gymnophiona > Siphonopidae > Microcaecilia > Microcaecilia unicolor. Next base: position 334,727,318 of record NC_044036.1, on the reverse strand, counting down.
AAAGGGGGGGATGGGTGTCTCTAGCCATAGCGCACACTAAAAAGCTACGTGTATACAGTGCAGCTTAGTAAACTTGGCCCTAAATTAACAAAAAAATAATATGCACTGCTCCTAAATGTGGGTGCCTGGAATTCAGATAAAGTATTTTTGGATTTTGATGTATGACTTGTGAGGCACCAGCAGAGACTTTTTTTGCCACATATTAAGTTGTTTCTCCTAAATCATTTACGGCGTAGTCCCAGGATACATGACAGACCTTATAGACTTACCAATAAGAAACAAAGTCAGATCGTCAAGATCCTACCTAAACCTACACTACCCAAATTGCAAAGGACTGAAATACAAAACAACTTACGCAGCCGGCTTCTCCTACATCAGCGCACAACTACGGAATGGGCTCCCAAAAGCTGTGAAAACAATCCACGACCACTTGAACTTCAGGAAATCACTAAAAACCAACGTCTTCAAAAAGGCCTACCCCAACGACCCCACGTAACCCTCTTCACCTACCAACACAGGACGACTATGATCGAACAGGACAACACGCAATCTTCATCCATTCTGACCCCAATGACCCCAACGACCCCACGTAACCCTCTTCACCTACCAACACAGCACGACTATGATTGAACAGGACAACACGCAATCTTCATCCATTCTGACCCCAACGACCCCACGTAACCCTCTTCACCTACCAACACAGCACGACTATGATTGAACAGGACAACACGCAATCTTCATCCATTCTGACCCCAACGACCCCACGTAACCCTCTTCACCTACCAACACAGCATGACTATGATTGAACAGGACAACACGCAATCTTCATCCATTCTGACCCCAACGACCCAACGTAACCCTCTTCACCTACCAACACAGCACGACTATGATCGAACAGGACAACACGCAATCTTCATCCATTCTCACCCCAACGACCCCACGTAACCCTCTTCACCTACCAACACAGCACGACTATGATTGAACAGGACAACATGCAATCTTCATCCATTCTGACCCCAACGACCCCATGTAACCCTCTTCACCTACCAACACAGCATGACTGTGATCGAACAGGACAACACGCAATCTTCATCCATTCCGACCCTCCACTTATACCTCATACGATCACTATACAACTTTTGTATTCGTTATCCACCGACTAGGCAAACGCCTTTGACGGTACTATGTAAGTCACATTGAGCCTGCAAATAGGTGGGAAAGCGCGGGGTACAAATGTAATAAATAAATAAATAAATAAAGCAGATTTGGCCGTTTTTCTCACAAAATCAGTATTTTCAAAACCTATTTTTAAACGTTTCTCTATGAAGTCCGTCAGAAGTGCGTTCAAATCACAAGGGGGCTTTTCAAAGGCGGGGTTAGGATGTGCCTGACACTTGTATGTTTTACAGTCGTAATAATGGAACAAAACAAAAACGTCCAGGACTAAAGCTAAGAAGACGTTTTGAGCTAGACCTGTTTTTAAAACAAATAAGGCACAAAAAGGTGCCCAAAATGACCAGATGACCCCCCCCCCCAAAGATGTGAATAAAAATATGACTTACCAGCCTCCATAACAGCCTCAGATGTTAAAGTCAGGTCTATTTGAGCTGCATGCAGGACCCTGAAGTAGTGTATTGGTCAGTGCAGTACACAGTGGGGGACCCAGGTCCCTACCTCCCTCTACCTGTCACACTTGTGGTAGAAACTGTGACCCCTCCCAAAGTTACCCAAACCCTACTGTACCCACATATAGGTGCCCCCTTCACCCTATTTAAATTTCAGAAAATTACTGAAGACCACCCTGTTCAAGAAGGCTTACTTCCCAGACTCAACCTAATCTTACTTCTTCCTGGATTCACTACTACTACTACTACTTAGCATTTCTATAGCGCTGCCAGGGTTACGCAGCGCTGTACAAGTTTAAACATGGGGAAGGATGGTCCCTGCTCAAGAGAGCTTACAATCTAAAGGTAACAAGCTATGTAGTCAGTGTAGAGTGGCTAGGCGCCAAAAGCAAGGGAGAAGAGATGGGCTTTGAGTAAGGACTTGAAGATGGGCAGGGAGGGCGCATGGCGTATGGGCTCGGGAAGTCTGTTCCAGGCATAAGGTGAAGCGAGGCAGAAGGGGCGGAGTCTGGAGTTAGCGGTGGTGGAGACGGATACAGATAGGAGTGATTTGTCCTGAGAGCGGAGGTTGCGGGTGGAAACATATGGGGAGAGCAATATTCATGGACCCTATTACCTTGTATTACCCTTGTTATTCTTTGTTGTTTATATGATACATATATGCAAATATGCATGTTTTTTAAAGTATTTTTTATTATTATTACAGCACATGCATTCATTTTCTGTGTATTTTTTTTCTTTTGAATGGACACCAACACATTATGTTCTATACATACAATATTGATGTATTTTATGATTGTTTTATTTTCTTTTGTTCTCATTGTATTTCAACGTCTATTTGTTAGACACCTGATGTAGGTGTAGACACGCCAAAACACGACCCATGTCGGGTCGATTTAATGAAGGGCTCTCGATTGTTCCATTGACGGCCCATTTGTATAAAATATATTGGGACAGACTTAAACATCTCAATATATATACTTTGGAAGAAAGGTGGGAGATGGGAGATATGATAGAAATATTTAAAAAATCATCATTGCATAAATTGAAAGGAGGGAGCATAGGATGAAGGCGGAAGGTGGTAGACTCAGGAGTAACCTAAGGAAATATTTCTTTATGGAAAGGGTTGTGGATATGTGGAATAGCCTCCTGGTGGGTGTGGAGAACGTGGGACGAGCACACAGGGTCTCTAAAGGAGTGAAAATATAATCGAGATTAGTAATTGCTATTAGTGCACAGACTGGAAAGGCTGTATGACCTTTATCTGCCGTCATTTTCTATTTCTCTATAAAAGGAGTGCCCTGTCTTGGGGGGGGGGGGAGTGGAAGATTATTCCTGGACCAGAGAGCCTCCAAAGTTAAAAGAGAAGGATATTTAACTTCCTTAATATTACCTGCATTTTAACATTAAAGCTAAAATGGAGGTAAAGTTTATTTTGACGTTTGCTTTTTCTGTAGTGATAGGTTACTGTTATTTGTTTGTTTACATTGGTTCCATTTTTGTGTGAATTTTTACCTCGCCGCTTTTTGTATATAATTGGATTATTACATTAGAAGTAAAGTACGAAAAGCACAGAAGTAAAAAAAAATATATATTATGTTAAACAATCTTAGGGAAGTGAGGCTTTTGGGGTGAGGGGTTAATACTTTGCCTCTGACCCCACTGGGGACATGATTTCCTTATGTTCACAGACCAATCAATATGATTAAACCAGCAGTAAAAAATATAATCAGATTTCTGTACACTAAAGACCTTACTTTAGCCTAAAGGTTACATTTCATATTTACGTTTTACCTGTATTTAGAGTACAGCAGTTTTTATTTTTTTATTTATTTATTGCATTTGTATCCCACATTTTCCCACCTCTTTGCGGGTTCAGTGTGGCTTACAATAAGATATGAATAGTGGAAATACAATTGTACAGCTTGGTTATGGGTTACATTGTACAGGTTATGCGAGACCATCGAAGTATCGTTAGGAATATTACAGTGGGACATCAACATTGAAACATTGGAAGGAGACAATGGGAAGCTTAAGGGCAGTAGTAAAGCACAAAGACATATGGTGCACATATTTCTGTGAGTATATGTATGGGTGATGTGGAATTAAGGGGGGTGATGCATTGATGAATAGTGAGTGTGGACTCTATGTGTTTTGGCTCTTTCCGTAGATTGTTTCAAACAGGTGGGTCTTCAATGATTTGCGCGGCAGTGTATTCCAAAGCTGTGTGCTCATATGAGAAAAGGTTGACGCGTGTAGCGTCTTGTATTTCACGCCCTTGCAATTAGGGAAGTGGAGGTTGAGGTATGTTCGGGTTGATCTTTTAGCATTTCTGGGTGGTAGGTCTATCAACTCGGACATGCAGGCTGGGGCTTCACCGTGAATGATCTTGTGGACTAATGTGCATACCTTAAAAGTGACGCGTTCCCTAAGTGGAAGCCAGTGTAGTTTCTCTCGTAGTGGTGTTGCCCTTTCATATTTTGGTTTTCCGAAGATGAGTCTGGCTGCTGTGTTCTGGGCTGATTGAAGTTTCCTCAGTATTTGCTCTTTGCAGCCTGCGTATAGTGAGTTGCAATAATCCAGGTGGCTGAGCACGAGGGATTGCACTAGGTTGGACGTTACTGGGATATGAGGGTGGCTGTAACCATTTATTAGTGGTTAAAGAGAGAAACTTTATTATTTTGTTACGATATATTCGTAGGACTGCTACAATGCCATATAAATGTGCTTCTAGTTCTAGATATGAAATATAAATCTTTAGATCTTTGGTGCCCTCTACAGATTCTAGAACTGCACAAAAGGTAAAAATGCTGAGAAATATAAAGGCGACGACGGCAATTTTGCCACATGCCAGGACCCCTTTTGCCACAGCAGGTGATAATAGCCAATAATGAAATGGCCGTGCAGTAAGTTCGCACTTGCCATGTGGCCATTTCAGGGGAGGGGGGCGCTTACTGCCACCCATTGAGCTGGCAGAAAGGGCTCCCGCATTATCCCAGTGGTAACACCCTGCAGAAATATTTTTCACTATTTTGGCTAGAACCGGAAATGGCATATGCTGGGAGCGGAACTACCACCTGCGTTGGGCCGGCGGCAACCCTTTAGAAAAAGGGGCCCATAGTACCTCGAACTCTCCAAAATGCGGAAGCTGTCTAAGTAGTTAAGCAGGCACAGCAAGTATGCAGGGCTAAGCAGCTTCGGTTCTCCATTGCAGCCAACCTGCTTGGGTTTTGTAAATATCCCTAAAGTGATAGGGTTTGTTTGACATGTATTTAAATCTATCTTATCCATATATATATTATAGATATTCCTGAGAACCCAAGGGGTAGATTCAAGAAAGAGCACCAAGGGATGAATTCTATATGTCACCGAAAAAAATTGGTGCCAAAAAAAGCACTATTCTATAAGTCAGGCTTAAAGTTAGGCACAGTTTATAGGATAATGCTTAGTCCCAGGACTTGCTCCTAATTTTAGGCATGGTCATTTGTACCAACCGAAATGTGGTACAAATGTATGTGATTAAATTGGGCGCATATCCTCCATATTCTAGGACAACAGTCATAAATGCTAAGAACGCCTCTGTTTTGCCTATGACCCTCACATTTACGCACCCCTATTTTTAGTCATGTGTAAAATTTAGGCATAGATCCTGGGTATAAATTTATGCACATAAGTTCCAAATAAATCTAATTAGTGCCAATTATTGCTTGTTAGAAAATGATTGGCACTAATTAGCATGTTATTCAATTTAATTGCACGCGTGCTGAAACGTGTGCACAATCTTTGGTGACTTGCACTTATGCAATGTCAATGGACGGTGTAAATGGTCGCACATAAAGTTGTGAATGTAAGTGATTGCATTCTATAACTTACACACACAACTGCAGGACCTGCCTCTGACCCACCCAGGTGCCCCTTTGTAGCTGCGCACTAAGGGACCCTTTCATTAAGTGGCAGTAAGTCACCTAGACTACTGCAATGGCATATATGTAGGATGCAAACAACAACTCATAAAGAAACTACAGACTGCACAAAACACAGCAGCAAGAGTAATCGTTGGTAAACCCAAATTTGAAAGTTCCGAGCCCCTTCGCGCGAGATTGCACTGGCTTCCAATAAAGAAACGAATCAACTTCAAGATCTGCAGCCTAGTCCACAAACTCCTTTATGGAGAAGCCCCAGGCTACATGTCTAACCTAATCAATCGTCCACCCAGGAATACATCAAGCACATGCCGTTCGTTCCTAAATCTCCATTACCCTACCTGTGCCAGCGTCAAAAATAAATCCACTTATGCATCCTCTTTTTCGTTTATTACACCCAACTGTGGAATGCGCTGCCAAAAGTTGTGAAGACCACTCAAAACCATCTCAACTTCAGGAAATGACTTAAGACCAACTTATTCCGGAAGACCTACCCCCTGGATCCAACATAAAGCCCAAAGTACTGTGAATCAGCACATAATTGGACTACTGTGGACTCTCATACCTTTCCCGCTTTCCCACCACACCCTATTCTTTCTGTCCTCGCTGCCTACTATAATCTATTGTATTTGTTTTCTGCTGGATTGGCGATAGCCTTTTCGGCTTATTGTAAGCTACATTGAACCTGCAAACATGTGGGAAAATGTGGGGTATAAATGTAATAATAAACAAACATGACTTTACTGCTCAGCAATCCAGAACTACCACCAGCCCAACGCGGGTGCCGGTGGTAGCTCCAGCCCCGATGTGTGGCATTTCCAGCACTAGCAGAAATATTTCCGCAGGGGGTTAATGCAGGAGCCCTTACTGCCACCTCAATGGGTGGTGGTAAGTGTCCCCCCCCCCCCCCCCCCCCAACATGGCCATGTGATAAGAGCAATCGGCCTTTTTAACCACTGTGGTTAAAAAGACATCAGCACATGGCAAACACAGCTCTCGCCGCTAACGGAGGGCCATTTTTACCACCGCATAGTGGAAGTGCCCCTGAAGCATTTAGGCACTAGGTTTACTACTACTACTACTATTTAGCATTTCTATAGCGCTACAAGGCGTACGCAGCGCTGCACAAACATAGAAGAAAGACAGTCCCTGCTCAAAGAGCTTACAATCTAATAGACACAAAATAAATAAAGTAAGCAAATCAAATCAATTAATGTGAACAGGAAGGAAGAGAGGAGGGTAGGTGGAGGCGAGTGGTTACAAGTGGTTACGAGTCAAAAGCAATGTTAAAGAGGTGGGCTTTCAGTCTAGATTTAAAGGTGGCCAAGGATGGGGCAAGACGTAGGGGCTCAGGAAGTTTATTCCAGGCGTATGGTGCAGCGAGACAGAAGGCGCGAAGTCTGGAGTTGGCAGTAGTGGAGAAGGGAACAGATAAGAAGGATTTATCCATGGAGCGGAGTGCACGGGAAGGGGTGTAGGGAAGGACGAGTGTGGAGAGATACTGGGGAGCAGCAGAGTGAGTACATTTATAGGTTAGTAGAAGTTTGAACAGGATGCGAAAATGGATAGGGAGCCAGTGAAGGGTCTTGAGGAGAGGGGTAGTATGAGTAAAGCGACCCTGGCGGAAGACGAGACGGGCAGCAGAGTTTTGAATCGATTGGAGGGGGGAGAGGTGACTAAGTGGGAGGCCAGCAAGAAGCAGATTGCAGCAGTCTAAACGAGAGGTGACAAAGGTTTAGAGATTAGTGTCTAAGTGCTGTTCCATGCGTAATTACAAATTAATGCCAATTAGCATCAATTAATCCCAATTAAGGTTTATACCAACTGGCACCTTATTTAACAGTTAAGTTAGATGCACAACTGGTGCTTATCTATAACTTGCGCCTTCTCGTAGAAAATGTGGGCATGCAAATTTATAGGATCCCGGAGCAAGTGGGTTGGTGTCCTCGGGGACTGGAGGCTGTCTACCTCTGAGGGTATGAGTTGATAAAAAATATAGCTTAAGTCACAATGATATTTTCATCACGATTTAATATTGTTTGCCTTTCTGTAAAATTGCTTCTTATGTGTTTAATGAGTATCTTTTTCTAAGCACAGTCAAACTGTTCAGTGAAATCTTTTGCAAAAAAAAATAAAAAAAAAAGACAAGATCCTGTCATGAGAATGTCCAAGAAAAATGAAGAAACCAACAATTACCACATCATTGCAAGAAAATAAAATGCGTCTCGGTTATCCACTAACAAGCTGCTTCCATGGTTAGGTAATAAAACATAAGTAGAGAGATATTTATAGGAAGAAAATGCCATTTTTACAGTTTTCATTGTTTATACAAAATGCTTGTCGCATCTGAACTGTACCATAAACTCAGTAAAGCCCTGCTCAGTTCACAGAGGGGCCTTTTTACTAAGCCGCGAAAGCATCTACGCACACCCAATGTGAGCCAAAATGGAGTTACCGCCTAGCTACCGCATGGCTCTTGCAGTAATTTCATTGTTAGCGTGCGTCCATTACACACGTCCGAATAATAATCGTCCGGGCGCCAAGTGGCATTTGATGCGTGTAGGTCATTACCGCCTGGCTACCGTGTGAGACTACTGCTAGATCAATGGCTGGTGGTAAGGTCTCAGACCTAAAATAGACATACGCCAATTTTGATTTTGCCGCACGTCTGGTTTCGGCAAAAAATTTTAAAAAGGCCTTTTTTACAGGCCCGCTGAAAAATGGATCGGCGCGCACCCAAAACCCGCGCCTACACTACCGCAAGCCATTTGTCAGCAAGCCCTTTTCAAAGGACCCCAGAGTTCTGTAAAAGGGCTTAGTTTTGTATCATTTGTGGAAACCAATTCATCAGATTTCGAGAAGTCACATTTGTTAAAGTTCAAGACTTGATAAGATTTTACTGGCAGCTTCCCAAAACGTTATAGACTTGTAGACTTAATTTACATTCAGAAGAGACTAGGGAAGTGCATAGCCAAATAAAAATGGGATTCATGTTGTTTTGAACGAATGTTTCTTTATTTTAAGCACGGGGGGGGGGGGGGGTCTTTCACATCTGTTTTTTAAATATTTATTTATTAGGATTTATTTACTGCCTTTTTGAAGGAATTCACTCAAGGCGGTGTACAATACGAATAAATCCAACATGAACAATAGGCAATTACAGCAGTAAAAATATTCAAATAACAATACAAAGTATTTATTTATTTATTTATTTATTTTATTTGCTGCATGTGAACCCCACATTTTCCCACCTATTTGCAGGCTCAATGTGGCTTACATTATATAGCAAAGGCATCACCATTAACAGAGTAGGTGCGGTATAATGTTATAGATTAATGTGTAAGAAATCAGGTAAATAGGTTCAATGGAATGATAATGCATAACATATAAGTGGGAGCAGGTTAAGATATAATGATCAATAATGATAATATGGTAAAATAATCAAATTAGAAGGGATCAGTATTAGTTGGTTCTGGTATAGATTGGAATGAAACCATTAAGGAGGTTTCTTTTTGTAAGTCTCTTCGGACAGGTGCGTCTTCAGTAACTTCCGGAAGGTTATCAAGTCATTTGCTGTTTTTATAGTATTCGGTAATTTATTCCAAGATTGTGCGGAGAGGTATGTGAAGGTAGATGCGTGTATTGATTTGTATTTAAGTTCTCTGCAATTGGGGTAGTGGAGGTTTAGGAAGGTACGTGATGAACTTTTGGTATTTCGTACTGGTAAGTCAATTAAGTCTGACATGTATGATGGAGCCTCTCCATGGATGATTTTATGAGTTAAGGTGCAGATTTAATGGAAGCCAATGTAATTTTTCTCTGAGGGGTTTGGCGCTCTCATATTTCGCCTTTCCGAATATGAGGCTGGCATGTATACTACTACAAGTATGGCATTGGAGGGGCATAATTGAACGAAAACGTCTATCTCCATGGGCGTTTATCTCCGAGAACGGGTCTGTGAAGGGGCGGACTGAACCGTATTTTCGAAAAAAATAGACGTCCATGTTTTATTCGACAATTTGTGAGCTGGGCGTTTTTGTTTTTCAGTGATAATGGAAAATGAAAGCGCCCAGCTCAAAAACGAATAAATCCAAGGCATTTGTTCGTGGGAGGGGCCAGGATTCGTAGTGCACTGGTCCCCCTCACATGCCAGGACACCAACCGGGCACCCTAGGGGGCACTTTTACAAAAAAAAAAAAAAAAGGTAAAAGAGCTCCCAGGTGCATAGCACCCTTCCCTTGTGTGTTGAGCCCCCCAAATCCCCCTCAAAACCCACTGCCCACAAGTCTACACCATTACTATAGCCCTAAGGGGTGAAGGGGGGCACCTACATGTGGGTAGAGTGGGTTTGGGGGGTTGGACGACTAATAAGCATTAAGCAGCACAATTGTAACAGGTAGGGGGGGGTGGGCCTGGGTCCACCTGCCTGAAGTCCACTGTACCCCCTGACAACTGCTCCAGGGACCTGCATACTGCTGCCAGGGAGGTGGGTATGACATTTGATGGTGAAAATAAAAAGTTGTGAAACATCATTTTTTGTGGTGGGAGGGGGTTAGTGACCACTGGGGGAGTCAGGGGAGTTCATCCCCGATTCCCTCTGGGGGTAATCTGGTCATTTAGGGCACTTTTTGGGGCCTTATTCGTGAAAAAACAGGGTCCAGGAAAAGTGCCCTAAATTCTAGCTACAAACGCATAATTTTTTTCCATTATCGGCGAAAGGCGCCCATCTCTCCTCGGCCGATAACCACGCCCCAGTTCCACCTTCGACACGCCCTCGTCAACTTTGTACGCTTCCGCGATGGAGTGCAGTTGAAAACGTCCAAAATCGGCTTTCCATTATACCGATTTATTCGTTTTTGTGAGATAAACGTCTATCTCCCGATTTGGGTCGAAATCTAGGCGTTTTTCTCTTTCAATTATAAGGTGGATAGTATACTACTTACAATGTCGACACAATACGTAATAAAACATTTTCATAGACAGCGTAGGGCACAAACATAGATGGAACATATAGACAGGTAAGAGAGTAAGAGGAGTTAGAAAACAAGGGGACTAATTTAAAGAAAGTTGCACATGAGGTCAGAGAGGTGAGTCAATATTATGTCAGCTAGGATAGGAGCGGATAAACATGTCTGGCTGCAGTATGTGAAGCTGGTGTCACACCTTGCACTTTGCATATGCACAAGAACTGTTTTACGTGTGCAAATTGATTGTTCACATGTCATTTCACAAGTGATTTATGTGCACTTAAACATTTTAGACACCCAAACTGAACGAGCACTATTGAATACTTATCCCTAGAAGAACCCACTGATATGGTGTCACCAGAAAGCCTATGTACTAATGTGCATTAGTTAGCTAACATCAAAGGTCCATGTTAAATTTATTTATTTAGATTTTGCTCACACCTTTTTCAGTAGTAGCACAAGGTGAGTTACATTCAGGTACAGTGGGTATTTCCAAGGAGGGCTCATAATCTGATTTTGTATCTGAGGCAATGGAGGGTTAAGTGACTTGCCCAAGATCACAAGGAGCAGTGGGTGGGATTTGAACTGGCCACCTCTGGATTGCAAGACCAGTGCTATAACCACTAGGCCACTCCTCCACTAGGAACATTCCATCTAGAACCTCAAATAGTAGCAACATTCCAGAATCTCAAAAAGTGGCAGCATTCCATGTAGAATCTTCAAGCAACATTCCATATATTTATTTATTTAGATTTTACTCACACCTTTTTCAGTAGTAGCGCAAGGTGAGTTACATTCAGGTACACTGGATATTTCTCTGTCCCAGGAGGGCTCACAATCTAAGTTTGTACCTGAGGCAATGGAGGGTTAAGTGACTCACCCAAGATCACATAGGAGCAGCAGTGGGATTTGAACCAGCCACCTCTGGATTGCAAGACAGGTGCTCTAACCACTAGTCCACTCCTCCACGGCATGGATATAAGTTTTGTTTTAATTTGGTAGCATTGAAGTTAACAGTTCAATTCGGACATTATCACATGCAAATAATCTTTCTGGGCACTACAGATGATGAGCCGTCTTGTACAGTTTTGCGTCAAATTATGAATTGGATTTTAGATTTATTTGCTTCTTCTTTCCAATCCTGAGCTCCAGAACAGAGGGCTTGAAATAAGGGCTTTATTTACCAACTTGTTTCAACTGGTTAGTGCATTAATGCAAATTAAGGAGCCCTTTTCCTAAGCCGCGTAGGCGCCTAGGCGCACCCAACGTGCGCCAAATTGGAGTTAACGCGTGGCCCTCGCGGTAATTTCAATTTTGGAGCACGTCCACTATGCGCGTCTGAAAAATATATTTTTTTTTTGGTGCGCGGCAGCTATGCGCTTAGACCATTACCGTCCAGTTACTGCATGAGACCTTACCGCTAGGTCAATGGCTTGCGGGAAGGTCTCAACCCAAAATGGGTCAATTTTCATTTTGCCACATGTCTGTTTTCGGCAACAAAAAAAAGGCATTTTTTGCAGGTGTGCTAAATAAAATTCTGTGCGCGCCCAAAACATGCATCTACACTACCGCAGGCCATTTTTCAGCACACCTTAGTAAACGGACCCCTAAGTAATACAAGCTACATTATTCTCAACAGGATGTGCGTACTATCTATATACTAAGGGCCTTTCCCAGCATTTTCACATTCTGGCCATGTATTAAAGTTGTTGATAACCCAAACAAAGGGTGGAAGATTTCCAAATCCAGTTTTTTCAGTTTGTTCTGTTTTTGTGAGTGGAGGAATAGCCTAGTGGTTAGTGCAGTGGACTTTGATCCTGGGGAACTGAGTTCAATTCCCACTGCAGCTCCTTGTGACTCTGGACAAGTCACTTAACCCTCCATTGCCCCTGGTACAAAATAAGTACCTGAATATATGTAAACCACTTTGAATGTAGTTGCAAAAACCTCAGAAAGGCGGTATGTCAAGTCCCATTTCCCTTTCCCTTATGACATCACAATATCAGAAGTGAGCCAAATATCGGGCAATCAAGCCATTGTGACATCACTGATGAGGTTGGTTCTTATTGGTGGAATGAGTGGAGGAGTAGCCTAGTGGTTAGTGCAGCGGACTCTGATTCTGGGGAACTGAGTTCAGTTCCCACTGCAGCTCCTTGTGACTCTGGGCAAGTCACTTAACCCTTCATTGCCCCAGGAACAAATAAGTATCTGTATATACTATGTAAACCGCTTTGAATGTAGTTGCAAAAACCTCAGAAAGGCAGTATATCAAGTCCCTTTTCATCTTACCCCAGTGGCGTACCAAGGGCGGGGCGGTGGGGGCGGTCCGCCCCGGGTGTCAATGGGTGGGGGAGTGCTCTGCTGGCGAATCGCATTAAAAAAGAAAAAAAAAGAGGAGTTACTTTGCAACGCCACAATGCCGCCGCGCGCCCCTATCCACACATTTGAAGAGCAAGGTTCGGCGCACACGTCACCGTTTTCTCCTCTCTCTGAGGATGTCGTCCGCATGCTCCATTTTCGCGGGGCACTGTACTGGCAGTGGCACACACCTGGCGATGGCGCTGCAGGAACCGGAACTAACACACTGCAGGCTGCTGGGGGGAGGGAGGGAGGGAGGAACTGGGAGGTTGGGTGGGTGGCTGGGAAAACCCTGGAACTGGGAGGGAGAGGGAAGGAGGGAGGACCCTGGAACTGGGAGGGATGGAGGGAGGGAGGGAGGGGAGTGAGGACCCTGGAACTGGGTGGGAGGGAGGGAGGGATGGATGGAGGGGGAGGGAAAACCATGGAACTGGGAGGGAGGGTGAGGGAAACCCCTGGAACTGGGAGGGAGGGAGGGTGGGAGAGGACCCTGGAACTGGGAGGGAGGGAGGGAGGAGTGGGAAAAATCCTCGAACTGGGAGGGGAGGGGAGGCCCTGGCACACACTCTCATTCTCACACACACACTCGCACCCAGTCTCACTCTCTCTGTCACACACACTCACACATTCACTCTCTCTCTCTATCACACACTCACTCTCACACACACTCTGTAAAACCTTGCTAGCGCCCGTTTCATTGCTTTCTGAAACGGGCCTTTTATCCTAGTAATAATAATAATGTTTTAGAAGGCAGTATGGTACCTGCTCATTAACAACATGTTAATCAGTTAGTGCATGGTAATTCTTGCATGTTAACTGTAGGAACCACTCCACACCCATTTTCTGCCCATGCTCCGTCCACTTAACCAAAAACTCCATCAACACACAACTTGCAGCACACTAACGGAGTTTTAAAGAAACTTCTTCTTCACTCAACGTGTAATTAAACTCTGGAATTCATTGCCAGAGAATGTGGTAAAGGTGGTTAGCTTAATGGGGTTTAAAAAAAGGTCTAGACGGCTTCCTAAAGGAAAAGTCCATAGACCATTGGGGAAAATCCACTGCTAATTTCTGGCATAAGCAGCATAAAATGTATTGAACTTTTTCAGGATCTTGCCAGGTATTTGTGACCTGGATTGGCCACTGTTGGAAACAGGATGCTGGGCTTGATGGACATTTGGTCTGTCCCAGTATGGCAATACTTATGTACTAACACATCCTTGCGTTAGCGTTACAGTCTGCTAAACCATTCATTAAACTAACACAGCTTAGTAAAAGGAGTCGGACTCCCAAGTTTGTACCTGAGGCAACGGAGAGTTAAGTGTCTTTTCAAGGTCACAAAAAGTATGAATGGGAATAGAAACCCTGGCTTCCCTGGTTCTCAGCCTGCTGTTCTAACCATTAGGTTAGTCTTCCATTGATTAATTATTCGAAGCTCGCCTCCCCATTTCCCCTCCTTGATCCAGCCCAGTCTGAATGGAGTTCAGATTTAACTGGGTAGTTGAGCCTTCAGAAATTAAAACCTCATCTCACAGACTCATGCAGCTCTGTCTACCAGCAAAAGCAGAGCTATTTATCCAGAGCTGTTAAAAACAATTTGCCAAAAATCAAACATGCAAACATCTGTGGGATTGTGAGGATCAGCCATTCAAAACTTCATGGAATAACCATTTTTCGCTCCAGATGATGGGTATTCATGATATGATTTTTATACTGGGAGAGAGCATTTAGCTTGCAGGAAACAATTATTTTTATAGTCTTTAAACCGCAAACACTGCAATGACAGAATGCAGCTAGGATAAAATTAAAAAAGAGTCAGTGTCAAATGCTCTGGATAAGGAAAAGAAATGGTTTGTTTTGGATGGCGTCAGATGGAAGAATGAAAAACTTAAAACTTTTCTTAAATTGCTTCTGTATGACTTGGAATGACAGGGAAGGGGGGGGGGGGGGGGGGGTGAGGAAGAAGCAAAGAAAAGCCAGGCAGAAAGGGAGTCAAATTTCTGAATCTGGACAGAGAAAATGTTGAAATAATTTATACTTTAATAATCCTTCCCCTTTGTTAATCTCTTCTGTTGCTAATAGCCATAAATATATTCCTGCCTCTAATTTCTTCCTTCTTTTTTTGGACTTCTTTCCCATTTTTTTTCAATTCTCCTTTTACTTTATCTTTTTAACTATTTTATACATTTTTTTGGGCTTTTGTTCTCTTCCTTTTATTCTTGTCCCCATTATTTTGATATTTATCCCTCATTCTTTCTCTACTTTGATGCCATTGAGAAGCCCCCACCCCCAGCAAGCCAAATGTGCTTACCTAAGCTAACGATATCCTCCCTCATTATTTATAGACATAACCTTATTGTAGACCAGCAGTGCTTAAAACAGCAGTGTTCAAAAAAACGGGAGAGCGCTAAATGGAGCAGGCAATCTGAGGAAAAAACCAAGGTGAAAAACCTGCAGAAATGCACCATTTTCAAAACCGTTCTCTGCATCTTCTGGCTTTTCTCCCTGCCCATTTGCTGGCCACCAATGGAAGATGGATACATTCATGGAATCTCCATGCAGAAAAAATAAACAACAGGGACTCCAGTGGGATTCCGCAGTCTGGTCTCCAATCCTCCCAGTGGAATCTCTCACCATTGGCTAATGGTCTTTAACTGAGGCATATCCATTTAAAAATGCTATATCATACAGCTTGCTGGATGGTGACTCATCCAGAAGAAAACATTTAGTCTTCCACACAGAACGGGCTGGTTTTTATGGGTTTTTTTTTTTTTCTTTTTTTGCTTGCCCTATAACTAGTTTTAAATACAGCAATGGAATTTTCCACAAAAACAGACACAAAGTCGGTGTTATATTTATTTAAAATGTGAATTTGAAAGTGTTTTTCCCACATACATTTCAAAAGCTTAATCGCTTTCAGTAAACATAAGACAGAACTTTCTTTGCATGCATGAGCTATAAAGCCATCGGTATCTTAGCACTGTAGTTGGCGAGAACTGGTTAACCTTGCTTTACAAATACAGGTCCCCCTCATTATAGCAAGAGGCACAGAACCAGCACATCTGTCGGAGAGGGTTTCTTATGGCAGAACGTGACTGCTCTAGCAAATGTTGAGGGGAATTGCTTGAAAAGAATAACAAATCAGCTTCTTAAAACTAGGGCCAGAAGATCAGGGGTCCTTTTACTAAGGTGTGCTGAAAAATGGTAGTATAGACGCGTGTTTTGGGTGCACGCAGAATTATTTTGCGCACCTACAAAAGATGCCTTTTAAAATTTTTCCTGAAAATGGACGTGCGGCAAAATAAAAATTACCTCGTGTCCATTTTGGGTCTGAGACCTTATTGCAAGCCATTGACCTAGCGGTAAGGTCTCATGCAGTAACCGGGCAGTAATGGTCTATGCATGTCAAATGCCACTTGACATGCGTAGCCGCCGCGCGCCAGAAAATAAAAAATATTTTTCAGACGCGTGTAGTGGACGCGCGACAAAATTTAAATTACCGCAAGGGCCACGCGGTAACCAGGTGGTAACTCCAATTTACTACTACTACTACTTATTTCTAAAGTGCTACTATACGTACACAGTGCTGTACATTTGAACATGAAGAGACAGTCCCTGCTCGACAGAGCTTACAATCTAATTAGGACAGACAAACAGGACAAATAAGGGAAAAGGACAAAGAGTAGCAAGATTCTGGAATCCCAAAGAGTAGCAAGATTCCGGAATCCCAAAGACTACTACTACTACTTATCATTTCTATAGCGTTACTAGACGTACGCAGCGCTGTACACTTGAACATGAAGAGACAGTCCCTGTTTGACAGAGCTTACAATCTAATTAGGACAGACAAACAGGTCAAATAAGGGATAAGGACAAGGAGTAGCAAGATTCCGGAATCCCAAGGAGTAGCAAGATTCTGGAATCCCAAAGACTACTACTACTACTTATCATTTCTATAGCGTTACTAGACGTACGCAGCGCTGTAGACTTGAACATGAAGAGACAGTCCCTGCTGACAGAGCTTACAATCTAATTAGGACAAAGAGGACAAACAAGAGATAATTTGGCACGCGTTGGATGCGCATAGGCGCCTACGCGGTTTAATAAAAGAGCCTCATAGTTTTCAATGTGGACTACCATTAGGACATGTTATTTCACCAATAACTCGTGCTAATTTATTACAGGTCCCATTTTATGCAATGAAACAAGGGTGTGTTTACTAAAGGGTGTTAAACCCATAGGGGCCCTTTTAATAAGCCACAGTAGGGCTACTGCTTGGGTAGCATGTGCCAAATCGACCCTACCGCCGTGGTAGTGTGGGCACCTTGCGGAAGTTCCAAAGTCGGTGCTTGCAGTTTCCCACGGTAGAAAATAATTTTATATTTTCTACAACGGGGCGTTCCGGGTGGTAATCGGCAGCACGGCCACATTGCCATGTGCTGCCACATTACCGTACAAGTAACGCATGAGCCCTTACCGCCTTCTAAATAGGTGGCGGTAAGGACTCAGGCAATAAATAACCACACGCTAATTTTAATATTAACAAACAGCCATTTACTGCCCCATTTTTTAAAAAAAGGTCTTCTTCCTGCTGTGGTAAGAAATGGCCCAGCACGTGCCAATTTCACACGCTAAAACTAGCGCAGGCCACTTTTTACCACAGCTAAGTAGGAGCGGCTTCTTAATGTTCAGTTAGGGCCAGATTCCTTATATGGTGACCAAAAAAGCAGGCGCTGAAAAAAATAAACCACATTTAGCGCTATTCTATGAACCTCGCCTAAATTTAGGCATGGTTTATAGAATACGCATGGATGAGATTCTATATATGGTGCCTACAAAAATCAGTGCCGAATAAGCGTATTCTATAATCAGTGTCTAGATTTCAACGCTGATTATAGAATATGCTTAGCTCATATTTCAGCGCCTAAAGATTTGAAAGCGCATCACCTCTTCGAGAGAAGCTTCATTGGCTCCCCATCAGAGAAAGAATAAACTTCAAAGTCCACACAATGATTCATTCATAAGATCATATACGGAGAATCCCCTAGCTACATGAATGACCTGATCGACCTCCCAACCAGAAACAGATCAATGTCCTCTCGTACTTACCTTAATTTACACCTTCCCTCCTGCAAAGGAATTAAATACAAAAAATCCTATGCATCCAGTTTCTCGTTTTTGGGCAGCCAGCTTTGGAATGCTCTACCAAGATCCATCCGAACAATTAACGATTATCTACCCTTCAGAAAAATGTTAGACACAGCTCTTCAAGCAAGCTTACCCTAAGGACCCAACTTAACCTTATAAGCCCACCCACACAAATCCTACTCTGAAGATGATTATACCTTAAACCATGTCTCCCAAACTCCTTATACTCATCCCCCAGTCTTCTCTTCTCCATCTTCCCTACACCATATCCCTCCCAATCTCTTTCCTTTTGCCTATCACCTTTCCATGTTCAATTCACATATTCTTAAAAACTTACTATTACTATGTTTATTACAGTTTGTAATATTCTCCTTACAATACTTTGTAATTCTATTTACTATGTAAGCCGCATTGAACCTGCTGTGTGTGGGAAAGCGCGGGGTACAAATGTAATAAATAATAAATAAATAAATCTACGCACATCCATTTACACCAATGAAAACTTGGTATAAATCCATGCACGTAGATTTAGGCGCACTAGGCCACATTCTATAACTAAGAGTGTAAATTTTGGAACGCCCACAAAATGCCCGTTTCCCCATCCATAGCCACGCCCCTTTTGCCTGCGCACATTAGAAGTTTGGTGCAATTTGTTACAGAATACGCTTAGTGAGTTCTGTGCGTAAATTCTAATCAGTGCCAATTAGTGCTCATTATTGCTTGTTAAGTGCTGTTATCAGCGCTCATTAGCTTGTTAAGCTTCTTAAACTATGTGCATTGTTATAGAATCCGTGCCAATTTTGGCGCCAATCTTTAGGCGTGCTGTATAGAATCTGGGGGATAGTGGTCATCCCACGACTAAAGTGCAGTCATATACGCGACTGATAAATTGAGTGCCCTCGGTGCGGGACCTACAGTAACTGATTGGGTAAAAAATTGGTTAAATGTTAGGAGACAGTGTGGTGGTAAATGGAGCTTGCTCTGAGGAAAAGGAGGTCGTCAGTGGAGTACCGCAGGGATCGGTCCTAGGGTCGGCTCTTTTTAACGTCTTTGTGAGCGATACTGCGGAAGGGCTGTCTGGTAAGGTTTGTCTCTTTGCGGATGATACTAAACTTTGCAACAGGGTGGACACCCTGGAGAGTGTGAATGACATGAGGAAGGACCTAGCGAAGCTAGAGGAATGGACCGATATTTGGCAACTAAGGTTTAATCCCAAAAAATGCAGGGTCATGCACTTGGGTCACAAAAATCTGAGGGAACGGTACAGTATAGGGGGTGAAGTGCTTCAGTGTGCGAAGGAAGAGCGTGACTTACCCATCTTCAAATCCTTGCTCAAAGCCCATCTCTTCAATGTCGCCTTCGGAACCTAACTACTACACCTCTATTCAGGAAATCTTGACTGCCCCAACTTGACATTTCATCCTTTAGAATGTAAGCTCCTTTGAGCAGGGACTGTCCTTCTTTGTTAAACTGTACAGCGCTGCGTAACCCTAGTAGCGCTCTAGAAATGTTAAGTAGTAGTAGTAGTAGTGATTGTGTCTGACGACCTTAAAGCTTTCAAACAGGTAGAAAAAGTGACGGCCAAAGCCAGAAGGATGCTTGGGTGCATAAAGAGAGGCATGACCAGCAGGAAAAAGGAGGTGATAGTGCCGTTGTATAAGTCTCTGGTGAGGCCTCATTTGGAGTACTGTGGGCAGTTCTGGAGACCGCACCTACGGAAAGATATAAACAGGATGGAGTCATTCCAGAGGGTGGCTACGAAATTAGTAAGCGGTCTTGAATGCAAAAATTATAGGGACAGGCTTATGAACCTCAACATGTATACGCTGGAAGAGAGGAGAGAGAGAGGAGACATGATAGAAACGTTTAAATATCTCAAGGGCATTTATGTACAGGAGGAGAGCCTTTTTCAAATGAAAGAGAGCTCTGGAATGAGGGGGTGAATGACAAAGTTAAGAGGGAATAGGTTTAGGAGTAACCTAAGGAAGTATTATTTCACAGAAAGGGTGGTGGAGGCGTGGAATGGCCTCCCGGTGGAGGTGGTGGAGTTGAGGACTGTTCCAGAATTTAAAAAGGCATGGGATAAGCATGTGGGATCGCTTAGGAACAGGAAGAATTAGGGGTTACAGAGGATGGGCAGACTGGATGGGTCATATGGCCTTTTTCTGCCATCATGTTTCTATAAATGTGTCATATCTAAGTGCGGATTGGGCATATTCTTTAATAATGTATGTACATTTTCGGAATGCCCACAACCCGTCTATGTGCCTCCCATGGCCATGACCCCTTTTGAGATACCATTTACAGAATACGCTTAGAAAGTTGTATGCGTAAATTGTAATTAGTGTCAATTAGTGCCTGTAACTGCTTGTTAGCCGCCAATTATCGGCGTTGATTAGCTTGTCAAACAATTTATAGCATGCGCAAATTGGTTACATGTTCAGATTTGCATCTGCAACTTTAGTTGCCATTTATAGAATCTGGGGGTTAGTGCATGATAACAGGCTATGGTAGAAAGTGTTAAAGCGTTGTGCGGTATTTTGGCAGATAGACCCTTCTAACCTGCACATTGCTGATTTTTTTAGATTTTCTTTTTGGATGGGATGTGACCTGGGCAGAGGGTGGGCATTCCCGCATGATGTGGCTAACGCATTATGATTAGCGCACACTAACCAGATAACTCAAACCTAACACAGGAGCTCTTAATGCATTAATTCTTAGGACACTAATAAAAATAGTAGCATATGATCTGCATTTAAAACTACAGAAAAAGCCCTAAAATATGCACATTCAGTCTAGTCTTTGCACATGAGAAAATCCCACAGTAATCTGCGCTAAGCCCTGATTTTCCTGTAGCTTAGTAAACCGATCCCCATCCCCCTGGTATTCAAATTATCTAAGTGGCCAGGAACGACACCCGGTTGGCTAAACAGTACTTAGCTGGCTATCCAGCAATATTCAGAGGGAGATAGCTGGCTAGCTCCTGCTGAATATTGCCGATTAGCACAATATAACCAGCTATCCGTCGATTTTTGATGCATCGCCGACTAAGTTTGGCAGCCAAGTCTGGCTGGATCAGTAGCAGGTCTAGCTTGTTAAAAATTATTTGTGCTAATTAGCTTGTTATTCAATTAAATTGCACACGCAAATTGAGCGTGTGCCCAAATTTGTGCGCACAATTTTTGGCACTTTTACAGAACACAGGGGGGGAGGGGAGGGGATTCATGTTCTTATAATCAGTCAATATAGATCTACTATTACTACTACTACTACTTAGCATTTCTATAGCACTGCCAGGGTTACGCAGCGCTGTAGAAGTTTAAACATGGGGAAGGACAGTCCCTGCTCAAGAGAGCTTATAATCTAAAGGTTACAAACTAT
The DNA here is from genome assembly GCF_901765095.1 of Microcaecilia unicolor. Classification (NCBI taxonomy): domain Eukaryota; kingdom Metazoa; phylum Chordata; class Amphibia; order Gymnophiona; family Siphonopidae; genus Microcaecilia; species Microcaecilia unicolor. The sequence continues at coordinate 334,705,916 of NC_044036.1, read as the reverse complement.
GTAGTCAGTGTAGGTATCATGAATGGGGAAGGTGGTTAGGCGCCAAAAGCAAGGGAGAAGAGATGATCTAGAGTAGCAGACATGTTCTAATGGTCAACTGTGACTATTCCAGTAGGCCATGGATGACTCTTGGCATTCTTTATCTCAAGCTATGACTTCACTAAAACAAGGATGTTCTCGATTCAAACAAAATTGTTATGTTATACACACTGCCAAATAATGCCTAAGTTTTCTTTTAACTGTAACTTATCCCATAATAAAATGTAAACTGTGAAACTGTGAAGGAACGTGACGGAAAATACATTTTTTTCCAGAGCTCAGACTGTGCGAGAAGGGGACCAGAACTTGAGCCTCACCTTGTAAAATTAAAAATGATCTGAACCAGGGAACTGTGCAAATTCATCCTGACACTTCAGAGCAGCCTCTCATCCAGGCTAACGTAAGGCTTCGTTTGTGGTTTACGGTTTATTTAGATCATATACTGCCATTCTCAATCTGCAACATCATCAAACTATTCCTAAACCTAATTGTAATTAGAGCAAAATATTAGGCAACATCATTCTGCAATTAGAAACCCTTTTAATAATCTGCGGTAAAACTGTGCTAAGCACTAGCACGCGCCTACCACAGCTTAAAAGGGTTTACCGCTAGACACGCTCAGGCATCCTGCAGTAAGTTCTCTTTGGCACGTGCTACTGCTCACTAATATATTTAATTTTTCTTGGAGGGGGCGTGTCTAGGCGACATAGAGGGGCATCGAACGGGGACGACCATCTCTGAGGTTGTCCCGTATTATCGAAACAAGATGGGCGTCCATCTTTCATTTCAATAATACGGTCGGGGATGCTCAAATGTCAACACTTAGGTCGACCTAAAAGATGGACGACCTAAATGTTTAGATGGTCGACCTTAGAGATAGGCGACCTTGACTTTCACCAATAATGGCAACCGAGGACGCCCATCTCAAAAACAACCAAATCCAAGCCATTTGGATGTGGGAGGAGCCAGCATTCATAGTGCACTGGTCCCCCTCACATGCCAGGACACCAACTGGGCACCCTAGCAGTGGACTTCACAAATTGCTCCCAGGTGCATAGCTCCCTTACCTTGGGTGCTGAGCCCCCCAAAACCCACTGCCCACAACTGTACACCACTACCATAGCCCTTAAAGGGTGAAGGGGGACACCTAATATGGGTGCAGTGGGTTTCGGGTGGGTTTTGGAGGGCTCACATTTACCACCACAAGTGTAACAGGCAGGGGGAGATGGGCCTGGGTCCGCCTGCCTGAAGTGCACTGCACCCACTATAAACTGCTCCAGGGACCTGCAGACTGCTGTGATGGAGTTGGGTATGACATTTGAGGCTGGAATAGAGGGTGGGAAAATGTTTTTAAATTTTTTTTTTTGGTGGGAGGGGGTTGGTGACCACTGGCGGAGTAAGGGGAGGTCATCCCCCATTCCCTCCGGTGGTCATCTGGTCAGTTCAGGCAGCTTTTCGAGGCTTGGTCGTGAAAAAAATTGGACCAATTAAAATCGGCCAAATGCTCGTCAGGGACGCCCTTCTTTTTTCCATTATCGGCCGAGGATGCCCATCTCTTAAGCACGCCCCCATCCTGCCTTCGGTACACCGCTGACACGCCACTGGGAACTTTGGTCATCCCCGTGATAGAAAGCAGTTGAGGACGCCCAAAATCGGCTTTCGATTATGTCGATTTGGGTGACCCTGAGAGAAGGACGCCCATCTCCCGATTTGCGTCAGAAGATGGGCGTCCTTCTCTTTCGATTATGCCCCTGATAAAGTGGGCTTTTCTGCACTAATCAGCACATCCACATTACCATGCGCTAACTGATTAATGCAGGATTAGCGTGTGAGCCCTTAACGCCTACAAAATAGGTGTCGGTAGTGCTCATATGTTAATAAATTATAATGGCCACACAATAATGGTGACATTAGAGCACGGCCATTAATCGAACAAATGGAAAATCGGCCATATTTCAACTGCAGTAAAAATGACCTTAGCGTGCAGGAAAAACCTGTGTTTGGGTACACTAAGGCCAACTGTTGAATGTTTCAGTGTAAAACACTAACACCTGACAAATGAAGGAGGGATTCCCGATGGAAACATCGAGACAACCAGAGAAGTAGGGAAGGGATGTAGGTCAACCAAACAAAGAAAACTCCAGAGGTTGATTGTAGTAAAAGGCAGTTATTGGAAAAACAGATACTGTAGACTCGACACAGTCCGGCCTGCTTCAGGAGTCGAGTATCTGTGTGAGCAATATCCGTTGTGTCTTAAAATTGGTAAGACAAACCAAACCAACAAACACTCAGACTGTAAATGTGAGAACAGTAAACTCGCACAATTTCTTGACAATCTGAGTGTTTGTTGGTTTGGTTTGTCTTACCAGTTTTAAGACACAACAGATATCGCTCAGACAGGTACTCAATTCCGGAAGCAGGCATATTTTTTGCAGAAACATGGACCATGTCAAATCTACGGTATCTGATTGTTCAATAAACGCTTTTTTCGACAACCAGCCTTTGGAGTTTCCTTTGTTTAGTTGATCTACGTCCCTTCCCTACTTCTCTGGTTGTCTCAGTGTAAAACATTGCACAGTTACATATGGTAACAGTTGGTAAAATTATAATAAGCTAAAGAGCTTTTAAAGACAAACTTTCTCATAGTGGTTTATAGGATGTGCATATGTGTTCAATTGAACCTAGCCTAAAGGGAAAGGGAAATGGGACTTGATATACCACCTTTCTGAGGTTTTTGCAACTACATTCAAAGCGGTTTACATATATTCAGGTACTTATTTTGTACCAGGAGCAATGAAGGGTTAAGTGACTTGCCCAGAGTCACAAGGAGCTGCAGTGGGAACTGAACTCAGTTCCCCAGGATCAAAGTCCACTGCACTAACCACTAGGCTACTCCTCCACTAGCAACATTCCATGTAGACTCTCAAATAGGGAAAGGGAAATGGGACCGCCTTTCTGAGGTTTTTGCAACTACATTCAAAGTGGTTTACATATATTCAGGTACATATTTTGTACCAGGGGCAATGGAGGGTTAGGTGACTTGCCCAAAGTCACAAGGAGCTGCAGTGGGAACTGAACTCAGTTCCCCAGGATCAAAGTCCACTGCACTAACCACTAGGCTACTCTTCCACTAGCAACATTCCATGTAGACTCTCAAATAGTAGCAACAGAATCTCAATAGTAGCAACATTCCATCTAGAATCTCCAATAGTAGCAACATTCCATGTAGAATCTCAAATAGGGAAAGGGAAATGGGACTTGATATACCGCCTTTCTGAGGTTTTTGCAACTACATTCAAAGTGGTTTACATATATTCAGGTACATATTTTGTAGCAGGGGCAATGGAGGGTTAGGTGACTTGCCCAGAGTCACAAGGAGCTGCAGTGGGAATTGAAATCAGTTCCCCAGGATCAAAATCCACTGCTCTAACCACTAGGCTACTCCTCCACTAGCAACATTCCATGTAGAATCTCAAAGAGTATCAACATTCCATGTAGCATCTCTCAATTAGTAGCAATGTAGAATCTCAAATAGTAACAACATTCCACATAGAATCTCAAATAGTAGCAACATTCCATGTTCCACTGCAGTAACCACTAGGCTACTCCTCCAGCTAAGCACTAATATTGAGCAGTAGATAGCCAGCTATCTTGGCTGAATATTAGTGCTTAGCACCTAGGCCAGACACTGGCTATGTCGCACTACATAACTGGTTAGTGCCAATATTCATTGGCTGACCGGTTACGTTTAGTGGCCTGATAGACCCTCATAAACAGCAGGTCTATCTTTGGCCACTATAACTTAACTGGTCAGCCAATGAATATCGGCCTAACCGTCTATGTGTAGCGTGCCAAAAAAAAAGCGGAAATTCAATGCTGGTTACCGCAAATGGCCCAACATTGAATATCTGAGTTTAGCAGTGACCGTGGGACTTAGCCAGGCTAACTCCTGTGGTCTGAATATTGGCCCCAAGTTTATTCTTTAAGCATACAGACTGTACATTTTTGGGGTGGAAAAGTTCCAATTTTCCCGAATGTCTCTAAATGAACACAGATTAGGAGAAAACATTTTTTAGCCTATCATCAATAAGTCAGGCTTTGGGCTCGATTTTTCAATTGTGCTGTCCATGTAAATGTTTGGTTACCTTGAGTAAAGTGAGATATATATATTTTGAGCTTTTCCCATTACAGTGTGTCTGATATTCAGCTGGCAGCGGGCTGCGCTTTTGCTGTCCGCTGCCAGCATTAAACCTGTATATTCAGTGATGGGGAATTCATCAAGCTGTGTTAGGGTCTTAAATGACGTCATTTGCCCCTTTATGTGACTTAAAAGGTTTTAACCCAACTAGACTTAATTTACTGCAGTCATAATGTATTTAAGTACAGCAATGAGGTTCAAACATGCAAATGCATTTTTTGCATCTCAGTACTATGCAAATACCATAATGCGATTTGCAGTAATACACTGCAAGTCACGTTATGGCCCAGAAATGACAGTAAAATTACCCCAGCAACCTGTGGGAATCTCAGTACTGCAGGTTGCTGAATCCCATGGTAAAAGAATAATTCTCCTTGGAAGCCATCTTGCAAGCAGCGTTATTCAAGTTTCAGGTTTATGAAGGACTTTCTAGCCCGCCCAACAGAATAAACCATCTGGGTGACATACAATCTGAAAAGAAGAAAGGAGGAACTGACATACAATAATAACATGAAACAAAAGGAACAAGGGTGGAAGCTAGAATATGGTAGCTTTAAAACAAATAGGAGAAAGTTTTTCTTTACTCAGCGTGTAGTTGGACTCTGGAACTCATTACCGGAAAATGTAGTGACAGCAGCTGGCCTTACGGAGTTTAAGGGGGGTTTGGACAGATTCCTGAAGGAAAAGTCTATTGAACATTATTAAATGTATATATATTTGTTTTGGTGGGGAGGGGGGGTTTGCCGGGCTCTTGAAGCCTGGATTGGCCGCTGTCGGAGACAGGATGCTGGGCTTGATTGGCCCTCGGTCTTTTCCCAGTATGGTGGTGCTTATGTGCTTAACTACAAATGTGAACAGGAAAGAGGGGACGTATGGGAGAAAACAATATGGTAGGGAAGTCCCAATTTGCCCCCTCCCATGCAGCTTCCTTCCCTCCCGATTCCCCCCATGCAGCTTATCTGTATCCCCAAGGCCTCCCTGCCCCCAGAGAGGGCCTTGAGACCCTACCCTTGTAGACCAGTTGATGCTGAGAAGGAGTAATTCCCCCTGCGCTTCTGCCTGACCGATGCATTCAGAACGGTGCCCCTTAGCGTAGCCTGCATTTTGGTTGCGGCAAAGCGTTTAGGTGTGGAAAGCACATGCCTGCAAACGTTCACTGAGAGTTTAATGAATATCTTGGGGTGTAAACAGTCTAATAATTCCTCATCGTGCACAGGTATCTGCAGTCACGGGACTCTTACTCTATCCAGGGCTCAGTTGTTTTCTCATTTCACTGCCATAAATAATGCCCTCCCGCGGGAGGTGGTGGAAATGAAAATGGTAACGGAATTCAAACATGGGTGGGATAAACATAAAGGAATCCTGTTCAGAAGGAATGGATCCTCAGGAGCTTAGCCGAGATTGGGTGGCAGAGCCGGTGGTGGGAGGCGGGACTGGTGGTTGGGAGGTGGGGATGGTGCTGGGCAGACTTGTACGGTCTGTGCCCTGAAGGGGACGGGTACAAATCAAGGTCAGGTATACACAAAAAGTAGCACATATGAGTTTGTCTTGTTGGGCAGACTGGATGGACCGTGCAGGTCTTTTTCTGCCGTCATCTACTATGTTACTATATAAATATTCAAAATTCAAAATAATTTTTTTCTGTGAGTGTGGAGGAGTCTAGGACGTGTCAGAAAGGCTGATTTTAAATGTCCCTGCTCAAATCACTTTTTAAATTTGAAGAACACTTAAAAAAATCTTGACAAATAGCTTTCTGTAGATACCAGCAAAAAAAAAAAAAAGAGTTCACCAAGGGTCTGATTAAAAAGTCATGACCGGAGTCTTTTCCAGATAAATGAAAATATTTGCTGAGAGAAATATATTGCTTTCGATGTGGTTCACTCTGCAGTAGGACAAAACTCAGCAGGAAACATTTCCACAGCTGTGCTCCCAGTGGATTGTGGGATATCTGGAGGCTACAGCTGCCCATGTCATTACTACTAGCAGGATGAGCTTCAAGAAGGGGGTAAGGTGAGAGGGCCGAGGAGAAGGAAGTTCCTCTTTCTCCTTGCTACTTCCCTGCTAGAACTGAACAACTATTATTTTTTTAATTAGCAGAGGCCAATTCCCGCTCATTCCCTTCTGGAGAAGGAGGGGCTGTGCTCATAGGAGCCAACTTTTCAAAATTATTGGGGGTGCAAAGCCCAATGAAAATAACCCCTCCCTGGACACATACAAGGAATTTTCTCAATATTGGGGGGTGCTCAAGCACCCACAGCACCCACAGAGTCGGCTCCAATGGCTGTGCTATTGGAGCCTTTCGCACCATCGCCATATGGAAGGTAATGGTCTGTGATCGCGAAGAGAAAGATTTGGATTTTAACTCCCCCCTTTTCAGTACTTGCTCGCAGAGAGTTACATTTAGGTACACTAGGGGATCCTTTTACTAAGCTGCGGCAAAAGGGGGCCTGCGCTGGTGTCAGCACGGGTAAAAGGCTGAGTTTTTTTTTAAAGAAATGGCCATGCAGCAAGTGAAGCACTTGCCAAGAGGCCATTTTTTTTGGGGGGGGGGGGGGGAGCACTTACCGCCACCCACTGAGGTGGCGGTAAGGGCTCCCGTGCTAACCCAGCGGTAACCGGGCAGTGCCGGCACTGCCCGATTACCGCCGGGTAAACAGCAGCACTACAAAAATTAAAATATTTTTGTAGAGCTGCAAATGACGCACGTTGGGGGAGAGAACTACTGCTGGGCTCCTGCGGTAGCCCGGCGGGTCTTCCGGTTTAGCGAGCACTAAACCTGCATTGGGGGGATACTCAAGTCACTTCACTGGCTTCCGCATGTGGTTCAAACTCCTCTTATTGACCTATAAGTGCATTCACTCTGCAGCTCCTCAGTACCTCTCCACTCTCATCTCACCTCTCCGTTCACTGGGTAAATCTCTCTTATCTGCACTCCTCCACCGCTAACTCCAGACTCCATTCCTTTTATCTTGCTGCACCATATGCCTGGAATAGACTTCCTGAGCCAGTAGTCAAGCTCCATCTTTGGCCGTCTTCAAATCTAAGCTAAAAGCCCACCTTTTGATGCTGCTTTTAACTCCTAACCCTTATTCACTTGTTCAGAACAGGGGAGTAGCCACGGGTGGGCCTGGGCGGGCCTGGGCCCACCCAATTTGGGCTCAGGCCCACCCAGCAACGGAGCACCCAATGGGCCTTCTTTCCCTTCCCTCCGTCGGGCAGCGCACGCCAGCCTAACTGTACAACAAAGCTGCACGGCACCGGGTCCGTCAGCATGCTGCCGCTAGCTCCTACCTTGTCATCTTTCGGCAGAGGTGTTAGTTCTGCTGCTAAATCTGCAGCGGATCCACGCCGTGCCAGGGCTGTCTCTCTGTACGCTGCTGCGACTGCTTCCTCTGTGCTAGCCCCGCCTCTTCAGAAAGAGTATCGGAGGTGAGGCAGGGCTAGCGCAGAGGAAGCAGTCGCAGCAGCGTACAGAGAGACAGCCCTGGCACGGCGTGGATCCGCTGCAGATTTAGCAGCAGAACTAACACCTCTGCCGAAAGATGACAAGGTAGGAGCTAGCGGCAGCATGCTGACGGACCCGGTGCCGTGTAGCTTTGTTGTACAGTTAGGCTGGCGCTGCCCGACGGAGGGAGGGGAAAGAAGGGCCATTGGGTGCCGGTAGGTGGTGCCGGAGAAACCTGCAGTGGTGGCTTGGGGGGGGGGGGGGGGGGGGGTTCAGGGCAGTGGGTAGCCAGACAGCCAATTTTGGGGAGAGGGGGGAGAGAGAAAATTTTGTGCCCACCCACTTTGTGCTCAGGCCCACCCAAAATTGGCTGTCTGGCTACGCCACTGGTTCAGAACCCTTATTTTATCATCCTCACGTTAATATTCCCTTATCTGTTGTTTGTCCTGTTTGTCTGTCCTAATTAGATTGTAAGCTCTGTTGAGCAGGGACTGTCTCTTCATGTTCAAGTGTACAGAGCTGTGTACGTCTAGTAGCTCTTTAGAAATGATAAGTAGTAGCAGTAGTCCTACTCTAAGCCTTTCATCTGTGAACACAGAACAGAAAAAATGTGTTGAGCGATTCTGCTTTATCCCACTAGGCTACCTGATAACATTGACTTCATTTTCTCAACCGTTTCATAATATGACATTATTAATACATTGTGAGGAGAGTGGGGAAAAGCCCTATTACAGGTCCCAGAAGACAGCACCACTTCAAAACCTGGAGTGGTGCCTGCCTTAATGGAACAGGGTGGTTTCCCTCAAAATCTGTAAGGGAAACCTCAGTACTAAGTAGGAAGAGAGCCATAAGGATACAGTCAGCAAAGAAGCTCTTACCTGGAAAGAATGATTAAGAGTGGGAGGCTCTGGGGCTGTGTATCTTTTGCCCAAAGCAGAGTGTAGGGTTTTCGTATTCTCCATGGGAAGGCAGAGGAGCTAATCTCCAGGCCTATCCAGTGATCCTTAGAGAATGATTCCTTCCTGGGAGAAGCAAGGGAGGGCTTATGGAATAGGAGAAAGCAGTATGTCTGTGATCAGTGGGGGAGGGGTGAATAGGCTTCCTGACTCCACAGTAACTAGAGCCTAGGGAATGGGGCTAGGTCTTCTGGGAATTGTAGTCCAGCCCTATACCCCATAGAAAGTAAGAGGGCTGGTGATGTCATGCCCTGGGGGAGGAGAAAGGCAGAGTTCTAGAAGCATCTGAGAGTCCTCTGCTCTAGAAAAAGGTTTTGCAGACAGAGGGAGGAAGGAACGAAAGGAAGAGAAGGAAAAGAGAAGGCAGGAACTCCCTAAGACCTGGCCAGCTGGCATAGAGTAAATGGGCTAGTTAACCCAGGGCGTTGAGGATCCCGAAGTCCAAGCTGGACCAGAATCAAGTATCCTCTAAAGGCAGGTGAGAAGTGAGGAATGTAGCTCAACCTAGACTGAAGGAGAGATGGGGGGAGACTCAACCTGTAACAGAGGAGTCTGAGGGGAACCTCATGAAGGTATCATTTAAGAAGATTTTCCCTGAAATGTCTGGAGCCATGGGGGCTGTTGTTAACCTTTTGTTTACTGGAATATGCCTTTTGTTTTGACTTCTTGCCTTGTTGCCTAAAAGTATACCCCACCGACTCAACATAAAAATACCTGGACACTTGCAACACAATGTAACCAAATACCATAATGGACATTACCTGACTCTTCTTCCCCCTTTCCCTCCCTAAGTTCCCCCCAATTGTACCTACCATACATGTACCTCATTCTACCACAATATCACTTTGTATTCATTCATACCATGTATTTGTTCAGACCGGAATCGGCTAATGCCACATTGAGCCTGCAAAAAGGTGGGAAAATGTGGGATACAAATGTAATAAATAAATAAATAAATATTTTGGGTCTAAACAAAAGAGAAAAAAAAAATCTGGACTGGATCAGTTTGAGGCCTTGACTTGGAGTTATGAAAACTTACTAAGCTGGGAGTTTTGGCAGCAGCCCAGAGGTCTAAAGAGCGCCGAGCCAAGGGTTTTGCCACAACATATTGGGGCTGATATTCAGACTACGGGAGTTAGTCCGGCTAACTCCTACGGTTGGCGGTGATGATACCAGATATTCAATGCTGGACTGTTTCCGGTGACTGGCATCCAGTTTATGTTGTAGCCAGCCAAGTCGATATTCAACGCTGGCTGGCTGGCTAAGTTCATAGCAGCCAAAGACAGACCTGCTATTCAGCGGCGTAGCAAGGGCAGTGGGGGCAGTCCGCCCCGGGTGCATGCCGCTGGAGGGGTGCAGAGAGCAGCCGCACGCCTGTCAGCTCTGCTGTTTCCCTGCTCCCTCTGCCCCGGAACAGGTTACTTTCCTGTTCCAGGGCAGAGGGAGCCAGCAGAGCCGAAGCTAGAAGAATGGTCTAAGGTTTGGCAATTAAAATTCAATGCGAAGAAATGCAAAGTGATGCACTTAGGAAGTAGAAACCCACGGGAGACGTATGTGTTAGGTGGGGAGAGTCTGATAGGTACGGGCGGAGAGAGGGATCTTGGGGTGATAGTATCTGAGGATTTGAAGGCGACGAAACAGTGTGACAAGGCGGTGGCAGTAGCTAGAAGGTTGTTAGGCTGTATAAAGAGAGGTGTGACCAGCAGAAGAAAGGGGGTGTTGATGCCCCTGTATAAGTCGTTGGTGAGACCCCACCTGGAGTATTGTGTTCAGTTTTGGAGGCCGTATCTTGTTAAGGATGTAAAAAGAATTGAAGCGGTGCAAAGAAAAGCTACGAGAATGGTATGGGATTTGCGTTACAAGACGTATGAGGAGAGACTTGCTGAACTAAACATGTATACTCTGGAGGAAAGGAGAAACAGGGGTGATATGATACAGACGTTCAAATATTTGAAAGGTATTAATCCGCAAACGAATCTTTTCCGGAGATGGGAAGGTGGTAGAACGAGAGGACATGAAATGAGATTGAAGGGGGGCAGACTCGAGAAAAATGTCAGGAAGTATTTTTTCACGGAGAGAGTAGTGGATGCTTGGAATGCCCTCCCGTGGGAGGTGGTGGAAATGAAAACGGTAACGGAATTCAAACATGCGTGGGATAAGCATAAAGGAATCCTGTGCCGAAGGAATGGATCCTCAGGAGCTTAGTCAAGATCGGGAGGTGGGGCTGGAGGTTGGGAGGCGGGGATAGGGCTGGGCAGACTTATACGGTCTGTGCCAGAGCCGATGGTGGGAAGCGGGACTGGTGGTTGGGAGGCGGGGATAGTGCTGGACAGACTTGTACGGTCTGTGCCAGAGCCGGAGTTGGGAGGCAGGGCTGGGGAGGTAAGGATAGTGCTGGGCAGACTTATATGGTCTGTGCCTGTGCCAGAGCCGGTGGTTGGGAGGTGGGGCTGGTGGTTGGGAGGCGGGTATAGTGCGGGGCAGACTTTTACGGTCTGTGCCCTGAAGAGCATAGGTACAAATCAAAGTAGGGTATACACAAAAAGCAGCAAATATGAGTTATCTTGTTGGGCAGACTGGATGGACCGTGCAGGTCTTTTGCTGCTGTCATCTACTATGTTACTATGGCTGCTCCCAGCAGCCAAGAATGCACCTGGGGGGGGGGGGGGGTCGTGCTGCACCCCGGGGGGGGGGGGGGTGCATCGGCGGTCCGCCCAGGTGGCAGCCGACCTAGGATCGTCACTGCTGCTATTGACATGGGCACATTTGGCCGCCAAACTTAGATGCTCTGAAAATCGCAGGATAGCTGGTTAAGTATCTCTTAACCAGGCAGGTGCCGTTCCTGGCCGGTTGTTCCTGGCCGGTTAAATGGTTTTGAATATTGGATGGATTGTAAATAGGTCTTAAAGTTCAAGGCCAAGGATGGTAAATTTTGAGGAGGCGGCATAATTCCTGTCCTTTGCCACCCCATAGGCTTCCCATCCTGCCGACCATCTCTCAAACCTCCTAGGCAATTTGATGTCCCCCCCCCCCCCCCCCCCATGGGCCTTTGACTCTTTTCCATCCCCTCTAGGACCCAGGCCTCCAGCTCTGCTGTTCTCAGATATCCAGAGGGACTGAGTGAACCTGTGCTCCTGCCCACAGACCTTATTCTCACTCCTCTCAGCATTGAACCCAGAGGGACCCTAGGGTTCTTTTCCTCCCAGTCTCCTTGTTGTAAATATAGCGTAATAGTTAAAACAAACAAAAAAAAAGTCTTACACCTTTTAGAGGTAGCGTCTTCAGAAAGGATATTAAGAATGGGTAAGTGCTCTGCAGGGAAGACAGTCTCTTGATCCCTGCTGTAATTCCTCAGCCACCTTTTGCATGTTCACTGACATTTCAGCCTGATGTTTTAATTGCCTAATTTGAATAAAACCCAGACGGTTATGTTTGTTTCTGTTTTGTTTGTTTTGCTTTGTCTTGTGTCTCCTGGTCCTATGGCCAAGGAAAAGAATAGAGAGGGGCAAGGAGGAGGAGGAATGCCCTTTGAACTCTAGGATTCTTGCTAGGCTCTGCTTTTTGTTTTGAATGCATTGAAATTCATGCCTAGTTAAATTAGAAAGTGTATCCTGCAGGGACCAGTGCAAGGGCAGGGCACATGGGAAGAAGGACGCAATTTTCTTTCTAAGATTTCAGAGGAAATTATTTTGTCTTTGGGGGAAAAAAATTGCACATTTAAGTGTTCAGTAATTCTATCTGTATAGTTGCAACAGAACAATAAGTAAAGGAAATACTCAAATATTCTATGGTTCAGGAAGAAATTGCAACAAAGTATCGCTGGATATTGAAATTTAGCTGGGGCAGATATATAATTCACAAACTTTCCAGATCGGTATTAATCTGGAAACAGAGAAAAAAAATGATTTGACCAGTTTCATTCCTGCTATCATGTCAGACTCCAGCAGGGATGAGCAGAGCAAACATTTTCATTCTGTGTAGTTTCTTGTGTCATTTACAGGAGTTTTAAAATGTTGTTGGGTTTTTTTTCGGGAGAGGGGGAGACTTCATAAATAGTGTGCACTGTTTGTGAAATGTACACTGTGCACACTCGTGAATATGTGTACTCTTTAAATAAAAAGGCACACTCTTTGCAAAGAGTATGCACAATTTGCAGCGTGGCCATTATTTTTTCGAAAGAGCAGGTGTGTGCAAATAGTGCACACGTGCACACACAATAGAAATACAATGCATTCTTTGTAAATAGTGCACATGCCTCGTGAATAGTATATACTTTTTCCAAAGAATGCATACTGTTTGCAAAGAGTATACACAATTGGCAGTGTTCACTATTTTTCAAAAGAGCAAGTGTGTGCAAATAGTGAACACATGCACACACGATAGAAAAACAATGTGCATTCTTTATAAAACGTGTGCACTTTTCCCAAATAATGTGCAAAATTAACAATGAATTGCAATGAAACTTTCAGGTTTTCACTGTCATTTCCATTAAGAAATAACAAGGAATGAGAGCACTTCCATAGACTCCAATCGAACATTGCCTTTCCGTTCATGATTCAGAATCCTCTGTGCTTTTCTCAAGCTTTCTTGAACTTGGTTTTTATTTCTATCTCTACTACCTCCCACCTCCCCTGGGAGGCCCTTCCATGTACCTACCTCCCTGTCCATGAAGAATTTTTTTTTCTGACATCTTGTTTTAGAGTATTTTTAAGACTGTAACTACAAATATATACAATTTGTTACTCATGGGGACTGTCCATGTCAGTTTTTGGGTTCTCTACTAGGTGATCTATAAGATGATTGCATGTGAAACTCACTTGCTGTTAACGTGGAAAGCCTCTCTGTATAACACATACTCCTTATCCTTGACTTTCAAATAACTGCAAACTTGCTCATATGGTGGAGTTCTGAAACTGGTCTGCAATTCATTGTCAGAGAAATTGGTAAAAGCAGTTAGCTTAGCAGGGTTTTAAAAAGGCTTGGATATCTTCCTAAGTCCATAAGCCATTATTAAGATGGACTTGGGGAAAAATCCACTGCTTATTTCCAGGATAAGCAGCATAAACTGCATTGTACTGTTTTGGGATCTTGCCAGGTACCTGTGACCTGGGTTGGCCACTGTTGGAAACAGGATGCTGGGCTTGATGGACCTTCGGTTTGTCCAAGTATAGCAATGGTTATGTTCTTATAATCTTATGATGATGCTGAATAGGCAGCGGTACTTCTGACTACACTGTTTTTCCTAGGAAGGTAAATCTTGGCACTGAAGGATCTGTATACCAAGTATTCTGCACTATGTAGAGGACAAGGATTTGATTGCTTTTGCGATAATTGTTTTGCTCACCCAGATAGATTCCTTCATGTTCCCTCACTGGATAAAGGCAATACATTTTCCCTCTCCTCTGATACACACCTACATACACCCACAAACACACGCAAACACAGACATGCACATAAACTCACACGTGGACACACACACACACATATATACATACGTGCACAAAAAATACGCACATACCCACCCTGCTAAATGCTGCAATTTCCTTTCAAATCAACCCCCTGCAGGCAAAATCTTACAAAAACAATAAAGCAGAGCAAGATCATTTCCAGGTGTTTTAAACTTTCTTCTAATTGGTTGCTCCCTGAACCTCTTTGCTTGCTTCTTACATCACCCCACGATATCCCTCGTCTCACCGAGATGAATGATTATAATCGCACAGCATCGAAATATGTGAGTGTTCTGCACCCAGCCTTTAATGACCCTGCTCTATTTGACCCCGAGCTACTGCTCATGCATATTTCATAATACTTATACATTCAGGGGTCAAAGAAAACTGCTGTTTTATTCCCCCCCCCCCCCCCCATTCCCTCTACCCCCATCCTGACAAAATTAAAGCTATCAAGCTGTGGAGTGTTTCTCCTGATCTCTATTAACTTTCTCACAGGAGTTTCAAATTTATATATATATATTTTTTTTTTTTTTTTTTGGGGGGGGGGGGTCTGAAACTAAAAGCAGCTGGAGCCAAAAAAAAAAACCCATTTCAAATATAGCCCATTATTTTCTATTTAATAGGAGTGCACATAGGGAATACTTTTTTTTTTTTTTTCATTTTTCATTTCTTTGTCTTTACATTTTTGTTTCTGTATATTAGACCTGATGTAAATGATTTTCTCTATATTTAAGTCATACTGGTTCAGACCAAGGGTCCATCTAGGCGAGTATCATGCTTCCAGCAGTGACCAGTCCAGTACAAGTACCTGGCAGAGTCCCAGAATGTAACAAGATTCGTAAGTACATAAGCATCGCCATGCTGGGACAGACCAACCTGCTTATTTTCGAAGGCGAAGGGCGCCCATATTCCGACACAAATCGGGAGATGGACGTCCTTCTCCTAAGGTCGCCCAAATCGGCGTCTTCAACTGCTTTCCGTCGCGGGGACAACCAAAGTTCAAGGGGGCGTGTCGGCAGTGTACCGAAGGCGGGACAGGGGCGAGGTTAACAGATGGGCATCCTCGGCCGATAATGGAAAAAAGAAAGGCGTTCCTGACGAGCACTTGGCCGACTTTACTTGGTCCGTTTATTTTTCACAACTAAGCCTCAAAAAGGTGCCCGAACTGACCAGATGACCACTGGAGGGAATCGGGGATGACCTCCCCTTACTCCCCCAGTGGTCACCAACCCCCTCCGACCCTAAAAAAAAACCCAACTTTTTAAATATTTTTTGCAAGCCTCTATGCCAGCCTCTAATGTCATACCCAGCTCCATCACAGCAGTATGCAGGTCCCTGGAGCAGTTTTTAGTGGGTGCAGTGCACTTCAGGCAGGCAGACCCAGGCTCATTCCCCCCCCCCCCCACCTGTTACACTTGTGGTGGTAAATGTGAGCCCTTCAAAACCCACCACAAACCCACTGTACACACATGTAGGTACCCCCCTTAACCCCTTAGGGCTATGTAGTGTTCTACAGTTGTGGGAAGTGGGTTGGGGGGCTCAGCACCCAAGGTAAGGGAGCTATGCACCTGGGAGCAATTTGTGAAGTCCACTGCAGTGCCCCCTAGGGTGCTCGGTTGGTGTCCTGGCATGTCAGGGGGACCAGTGCACTACGAATGCTGGCTCCTCCCACGACCAAATGGCTTGGATTTGGTAGTTTCTGAGATGGCCGTCCTCGGTTTCCATTATCGCTGATAACCGGGGACGACCATCTCTAAGCTCGACCTAAATGTTGGGATTTGGGTGTCCCCGACCTTATTATCGAAACAAAAGATGGACGCCCATCTTATTTCGATAATACGGGTTTCCCCGCCCCTTCGCGGGGACGTCCTTAGAGATGGGTGCCCTTAGAGATGGTCGTGCCCGTTCGATTATGCCCCTCTTGAGTGATATACTGGGCTGAAATCCTCAGCCTCTGATGTCACTACCAGTGCCTTACCTGGTCTAAAGGTTAAGCCTTCTTTCCCTCCCTTTTCAACCACCATCCTGTACACTTTACCTTGATTGCTGACAGCAGCAATATGAACAACAGAGGGCTTTCAACTCTCCCCACATCCTCCCTCTGCTGCATCCTGCCCACAGGAAATTGCATCAGAAGAGGCGGGACATGGCAGGCGGAAGATGCAGGAATGGGCTGATGTTTTTCATGCTGCTGTTGCCAGTAACCAAGGTAAAATGTACACAGAGGGAGAGACCAGACCAGGCGAGTGGAGAAAGACACTGGAGTGAGCACTTGAGGGAGAAATGCTAGATCCGTGAAGAGGCACTGGGGATAGAAACAATGTGTGGGGGAGGGGCGCTGAAGCAAGTTGACTAAGGACTCCATAATTCCTTGAACTATGTTTGAGTCTATTATTTTACCATAGTAAATTATTATTATTTATTATTTTGACCTACAAGTGCATCCACTCCGCAGCTCCTCCGTACCTTTCCGCTCTCATCTCTCCCTACACTCCTCCCCGTGAACTCCGTTCGCTGGGTAAATATCTCCTGTTGTCCCCCTTCTCCCCCACTGCTAACTCCCGGCTCCGTTCCTTCTATCTCGCTGCTCCCTATGCCTGGAATAGACTCCCTGAGCCAGTACGTCAGGCTCAGTCTCTGGCTGTCTTCAAGTCTAGGCTTAAAGCCCACCTCTTTGCTACTGCTTTCGACTCCTAACCATGACTCTCTTACTCAACACCTTCACTTATCACCCCTACCACTGCAATTCCCCCACCCCTAGCTGTCTGTTGGTCTGTCCAATTTAGATTGTAAGCTCTGTTGAGCAGGGACTGTCTTTTCATGTTAATTTGTACAGCGCTGCGTAAGTCTAGTAGCGCTATAGAAATGTTTAATAGTAGTAGTAGTAGTATGAGCCAAGTATAGGACAGTCAAGCCATTGTGACATCACTGATGAGGTTGGCTCTTAGGCATTGGTGGACTGAGGCATTATGACATCACAATGTCAGCTCTGGTTAAATCACCGCAGTTCCTCAGTACCTTTCCGCTCTCATCTCTCCCTACACTCCTCCCCGTGAACTCCGTTCGCTGGGTAAATGTCTCCTGTCGTCCCCCTTCTCCCCCACTGTTAACTCCCGGCTCCATTCCTTCTATCTCGCTGCTCCCTATGCCTGGAATAGACTCCCTGAGCCAGTACGTCAGGCTCAGTCTCTGGCTGTCTTCAAGTCTAGGCTTAAAGCCCACCTCTTTGCTACTGCTTTCGACTCCTAACCATGACTCTCTTACTCAACACCCTCACTTATCACCCCTACCACTGCAATTTCCCCACCCCTAGCTGTCTGTTGGTCTGTCCAATTTAGATTGTAAGCTCTGTTGAGCAGGGACTGTCTTTTCATGTTAATTTGTATAACGCTGCGTAAGTCTAGTAGCGCTATAGAAATGTTTAATAGTAGTAGTAGTAGTATGAGCCAAGTATAGGACAGTCAAGCCATTGTGACATCACTGATGAGGTTGGCTCTTAGGCATTGGTGGACTGAGGCATTATGACATCACAATGTCAGCTCTGGTTAAATCACCGCAGTTCCTCAGTACCTTTCCGCTCTCATCTCTCCCTACACTCCTCCCCGTGAACTCCGTTCGCTGGGTAAATGTCTCCTGTCGTCCCCCTTCTCCCCCACTGTTAACTCCCGGCTCCATTCCTTCTATCTCGCTGCTCCCTATGCCTGGAATAGACTCCCTGAGCCAGTACGTCAGGCTCAGTCTCTGGCTGTCTTCAAGTCTAGGCTTAAAGCCCACCTCTTTGCTACTGCTTTCGACTCCTAACCATGACTCTCTTACTCAACACCCTCACTTATCACCCCTACCACTGCAATTTCCCCACCCCTAGCTGTCTGTTGGTCTGTCCAATTTAGATTGTAAGCTCTGTTGAGCAGGGACTGTCTTTTCATGTTAATTTGTATAACGCTGCGTAAGTCTAGTAGCGCTATAGAAATGTTTAATAGTAGTAGTAGTAGTAGTGTTAAAAACCATCAGTAGCACAATTTACTCTGCAATATTGAACAATATTGATTCTGTTGAATAATTTTATTTATTTAATTTCATATACTTGAAATACCGCAAAGGCAAAGACTGGCTTCAATGCTGTTTACAATACACAAATAAGAGTTAAGGAAAAAGAAAAGGGGTTTGTTAATTTTTGGTATACGTTAGGGTGAAGAAATGGGTTTTGAGAGCAGCCTTGAACCTAAGGTTAAGATGTAAGACGGGAGGGTGTTCCAGAGTTGCATATGCTATCGAAAAGCATGCACTGTGGGTGAATTTGTTTCTTCTGTCCCTGCTCTTATCCTTCTGCTGTCCTGTCCTATGTGCCCCATTTGAAAGACTGCAAACACTTTTCCTGATAGGGTGGTAGACTTAGGAGTAATGTCAGGAAATTCTTTTTCATGGAGAGGGTGGTCGATGCCTGGAATGCCCTTCCAAGGGATGTGGTAGAGACAAAAAAAAGTGAAGGAATTCAAAAAGGCATGGGATGAACACAAACCACCTTATAATTGAAAGAGAAAAACGCCTAGATTTCGACCCAAATCGGGAGATAGACGTTTATCTCACAAAAACGAATAAATCGGTATAATGGAAAGCCGATTTTGGACGTTTTCAACTGCACTCCATCGCGGAAGCATACAAAGTTGACGGGGGCGTGCTGGAGGCGTGGCGAAGGTGGAACTGGGGCGTGGTTATCGGCCGAGGAGAGATGGGCGCCTTTCGCCGATAATGGAAAAAAAAGTATGCGTTTGTAGCTAGAATTTAGGGCACTTTTCCTGGACCCTGTTTTTTCACGAATAAGGCCCCAAAAAGTGCCCTAAATGACCAGATTACCCCCAGAGAGAATCGGGGATAACCTCCCCTGACTCCCCCAGTGGTCACTAACCCCCTCCCACCACAAAACATGATGTTTCACAACTTTTTATTTTCACCCTCAAATGTCATACCCACCTCCCTGGCAGCAGTATGCAGGTCCCTGGAGCAGTTGTTAGGGGGTGCAGTGGACTTCAGGCAGGTGGACCTAGGCCCATCCCCCCACCTACCTGTTACAATTGTGCTGCTTAATGCTTAGTCGCCCAACCCCCCCAAACCCACTGTACCCACATGTAGGTGCCCCCTTCACCCCTTAGGGCTATAGTAATGGTGTAGACTTGTGGGCAGTGGGTTTTGAGGGGGATTTGGGGGGCTCAACACACAAGGGAAGGGTGCTATGCACCTGGGAGCTCTTTTACCTTTTTTTTTGTTTTTGTAAAAGTGCCCCCTAGGGTGCCCGGTTGGTGTCCTGGTATGTGAGGGGGACCAGTGCACTACGACCCCTGGCCCCTCCCGTGAACAAATGCCTTGGATTTATTCATTTTTGAGCTGGGCGCTTTCATTTTCCATTATCACTGAAAAACAAAAACGCCCAGCTCACAAATTGTCGAATAAAACATGGACGTCTATTTTTTTCGAAAATACGGTTCAGTCCGCCCCTTCACGGACCCGTTTTCGGAGATAAACGCCCATGGAGACAGACGTTTTCGTTCAATTATGCCCCTCAAAGTAACTCTAATTAGAAAATAGATGGTAGAAAACAAACATAAATTTACAAAAAAAAAACCCTGAAATGGCTGCAAGGGGTGGATGTGTGAGTGAAGCTTGGACGGCTACTTCGTCTGTAAAGAACTAAAGGTCGGTGCCAGGCAGACTTTGTAGGCCTGAGTCTGTATATGACAATCTGGTTTAGGATAAGCTGGAAAGGGTTTCAATGTCAACTTCAGTAGCTGGAACCGAGGACAGTGCTGGGCAGACTTTTAAGGTCTGGGACCCACAAATGACAAGATGGATTTGGATAGGCTGGAGTGGGCTTTCATGGCAACTCCAGTAGGTGGAACATAAGGACAGAGCCGGTCTATGTCTCAGAACACCAAAGAAAGACTCGTGCTAAAGTATTTATTTATCACATTCATTGTTGATTTAATCATGAATTGATAATGAGTGTGAATGTTGTGCAGAATGGATGGACTGTTCAGGTCTTTATCTGCTGTCACTTACTATCAGAGGCATAATCGAAAGAGAAGGACACCTATCTTCCGACACAAATAGGGAGATGGGCGTCCTTCTCTCAGGGTCGCCCAAATCGGCATAATCGAAAGCCGATTTTGGGCGTCCTCAACTGTTTTCCATCGTGGGGACAACCAAAGTTTACGGGGGCGTGTCGGCAGTGTACCGAAGGCGGGGTAGGGGCGTGGTTAAGAGATGGGCGTCCTCGGCCAATAATGGAAAAAAGAAGGGTGTCCCTGACGAGCATTTGGCCGACTTTACTTGGTCCAATTTTTTTCATGACCAAGCCTCAAAAAGGTGCCCAAACTGACCAGATGACCACCGAGGGAATCGGGGATGACCTCCCCTTACTCCCCCAGTGGTCACCAATCCCCTCCCACCCTAAAAAAAATTAAAAAACATTTTGCCAGCCTCAAATGTCATACCCAGCTCCATCACAGCAGTATGCAGGTCCCTGGAACAGTTTTTAGTGGATGCAGTGCACTTCAGGCAAGCGGACCCAGGCCCATCCCCCCCTACCTGTTACACTTGTGGTGATAAATGAGAGCCCTACAAAACCCACCCGAAACCCACTGTACCCATATGTAGGTGCCCCCACCTTCACCCCTTAGGGCTATGGTAGTGGTGTACAGTGGGTTTGGGGGGGGGGGGTTGAGGGGCTCGGCACCCAAGGTAAGGGAGCTATGCACCTGGAAGCAATTTGTGAAGTCCACTACTGTGCCCCCTAGGATGCCCGGTTGGTGTCTTGGCATGTCAGGGAGACAAGTGCACTACGAATGCTGGTTCCTCCCACAACCAAATGGCTTGCATTTGGTCGTTTTTGAGATGGGCGTCCTCGGTTTCCATTATCGGTGAAAACCGAGGTCGTCCATCTCTAAGGTCGACCTAAATGTTGAGATTTGGGCATCCCCGACCGTATTATTGAAACGAAAGATGGACGCCCATCTTGTTTCGATAATACGGGATGCCACGCCCCTTCACGGGGACGTCTTCAGAGATGGGCGCCCTTAGAGATGGGCGTCCCCATTTGAAAATGCCCCTCTACGTGATCCATATTTTCTTTTTTATCTACAACAGTACTTCTTAATCCTGTCCTGCAGGCACAGCTATCCAGTCAGGTTTCAGGATTACCATGATGCATATGCATGAGGTAAACTTGTAGATATTGGACACCCACTAAATGCAAATCTAACTCATGCATATTAATTGGGGTAATCCTGAAAACAGGGCTAGCTGTGCCTCCAGGAGAGGGTTGAGAAACAATGGCCTGCACTATTGTTCATTCTTTTGTCAGTGACAGAGCCAAATTTAAATCTTTAAAGAGCTGCGTGTGACTGAGATACTGAAGGCTTGGAGACACATGGCCCAGTTCATGACTTCATCCGGTGATATTTCCAGAAATTAAGACATAAATGCTCATTCGGTCAAATGATTTTTTGGTCTTTTAGATGATGGAGGTAACATAGTAACATAGTAGATGACGACAGAGAAAGACCTGCACGGTCCACCCAGTCTGCCCAACAAGATAAACTCACATGTGCCATTTTTTGTGTATACCTTACCTTGATTTGTACCTGTCTTTTTCAGGGCACAGACCGTGCAAGTCTGCCCAGCACTATCCCCACCTCCCAACCACCAGCCCCGCCTCCCACCACCGGCTCTGGCACAGACTGTATAAGTCTGCCCAGCACTATCCCCGCCTCCCAACCACTATCCCCGCCACCGGCTCTGGCACAGACTGTATAAGTCTGCCCAGCACTATCCCCGCCTCCCAACCACTATCCCTGCCTCCCACCACCGGCTCTGGCACAGACCGTATAAGTCTGCCCAGCACTATCACTACCTCCCAACCACCAGCCCCGCCTCCCACCACCGGCTCTAGCACAGACCGTATAAGTCTGCCCAGCCCTATCCCTACCTTCCAACCACCAGTCCTGCCTCCCACCGCCGGCTAAGCTTCTAGGGATCCTTCTGGAGGTGTTTCTCGATTCTGAAAATTATGACAAGAGGCCCCCTCTCTTCAAGAGGTTGAAACTGTCAAGACAGTTATATACCAAAGCTTATCTATAGCTCTCAAAATTGCATGCTCTCAAGTGCAAGTGAGCTCATGTGTACCTCAGTTGGAAAGGTAAACTTCCAGAAGCTCAAGAAGGAGCTTCCAAAATTACAGTTTACTGAGTTCAGTGAAAGGAACACTTAATACTGCTTAATGCATTTTATTTTTCATAGGCCACAGCATCCTGTAGGTTTTTGGGCTGGTTTCCAGTACCTGGTGTAGTTCCCCCCCCCCCCCTCCCAGCCACCCCCTCCCCTTTGCTTATTGGACTGTAATTAAGCTGCTTTGAACAGTCAATATTTATTTTGAAATGCATCTCTCTCTCACACACACACACACTTCAATATTTTGTCAGATCCCTTCCTGCTTTGACAAACTTCCTTGAAGATTTTGAAACAAACCCAGAGCAGCCTCCAAGCGTAACAGTAGAAATACAGAAGGTACAGTGGATTCTAGCTTAATTATGTCAGACCTTAAATGTCTACACTTTTCATGGTTTTAGTAAACTGTTAATTGAGTCGCTTTTCCATTACATTCTGTATCGAGTTCTTGGTTGGCTGCCTTTCCGTGAATTCAGAGTTCAAATAATTTATTCATTAAATCTATAAAAATAATCTGCCAGGCTCAAACAGCGAAGTGTTCCATCCCCTCTCCATTGCCTCCATCCTAATCCTCTTCCTCAGTCTTCCTCATGGTTTAACCTCAAGCTGGTAGCTGGTGTGTTTTTTTTTACTTCACAAAAGAAAAAGAAAATACTGACAGAGAGCCAGGAACCAGAAGAACAATCGGAGACGAGACAATTCCTGTAAAGCTGTGTACGGGAGGCTGCAAGATCCCGAAATTACTACATGGGAAATAAAAAGGGCTGCTGAGCTCCAGCCAGTAACATATTAACATAGTAGATGACGGCAGAAAAAGACCTGCACGGTCCATCCAGTCTGCCCAACAAGATAACTCATATTTGCTGCTTTTTGTGTATACCCTACTTTGATTTGTATCTGTGCTCTTCAGAGCACAGACTGTATAAGTCTGCCCAGCACTATCCCCGCCTCCCAACCACCGGCTCTGGCACAGACCGTATAAGTCTGCCCAGCACTATTCCTGCCTCCCAACCACCGGCTCTGGCACAGACCGTATAAGTCTGGCCAGCACTATCCCCGCCTCCCACCACCGGCTCTGGCACAGACCGTATAATTCTGCCCAGCACAATCCCCACCTCCCAACCACCAGCCCCTCCTCCCAACCACCGGCTCTGGCACAGACTGTATAAGTCTGCCCAGCACTATTCCTGCCTCCCAACCACCAGCCCCACCTCCCAACCACCGGCTCTGGCACAGACCGTATAAGTCTGGCCAGCACTATCCCCGCCTCCCACCACCAGCTCTGGCACAGACCGTATAATTTTGCCCAGCACAATCCCCACCTCCCAACCACCAGCCCCTCCTCCCAACCACCGGCTCTGGCACAGACGGTATAAGTCTGTCCAGCACTATCCCCACCTCCCAACCACCAGTCCCGCCTCGCAACCACCGGCTCTGGCACAGACCCTATAAGTCTGCCCAGCACTATCCCCGCCTCCCAACCACCAGCCCCGCCTCCCGATCTTGACTAAGCTCCTGAGGATCCATTCCTTTGGCACAGGATTCCTTTATGCTTATCCCACGTGTGTTTGAATTCTGTTACCGTTTTCATTTCCACCACCTCCTGCGGGAGGGCATTCCAAGCATCCACTACTCTCTCCGTGAAAAAATACTTCCTGACATTTTTCTTGAGTCTGCCCCCCTTCAATCTCATTTCATGTCCTCTCGTTCTACCACCTTCCCATCTCCGGAAAAGATTCGTTTGCGGATTAATACCTTTCAAATATTTGAACGTCTGTATCATATCACCCCTTTGCTGCATCTCTCCCTTTTTTTTTTTTTGTTACATTTGTACCCAGGGGCGTAACCACGGGCAGGCCCGGGTGGACTTGGGCCCACCCAATTTCGGGTCAGGCCCGCCCAGCAGCAAAGTTCCTGACGGCGATTCTACTCGCAGGCTCCGCTCGCAGTCGCAGCGATTCCCACACGCTGCCTGCCAGTGCTGGCTGCCGCTCAATCTCCTTGCGCTACTAAGCGCTAACCCGGAAGTCTCTCCTCTGCAGGAGAGACTTCCGGGTTAGCGCTTAGTAGCGCAAGGAGATTGTTGAGCGGCAGCCGGCAGGCAGCGTGTGGGAATCGTTGCAACTGCGAGCGGAGCCTGTGAGTAGAATCGCCGTCAGGAACACTGCTGCTGGGCGGGCCTGCAAGGAGGGTGAGATGCTGCAGCTGCACGGGAGGGGGGGGGGTGGGATGATGGAGGAAAGATGTCGCATGGAGGAGGGAAGACGGGGGACACAGCAGCTGCACAGGGGGAAGGGAAGATGGAAAGAAAGATGCTGCACAGGGGGGAGGGAAGATGGAAAGAGGAGGCTTGGTTGGTGGGTGAGGGAGATGCACGGGGGAAAAAGGGAGAGATGCAGCAAAGGGGTGGAGGGGTGATGAAGGGAGAAGTCTTGGCTGTGTATGAGGTGGAGGGGAGGGACACATGCTGCATACAGAGGGGATAGGTGGGGAGGGGGAGAAATGGTAGGCATAGGGGTGGAGAGGAGGGAGAAATGGTGGGTATAGAGGTGGAGGGAGGGCGGAGCAGAGAAAATTTTGTGCCCTCCCAGTTTGGGCTCAGGCCCACCCAAAACTGGCTGTCTGGCTACGCCACTGTTTGTACCCTGCGCTTTCCCACTCATGGCAGGCTCAATGCGGCTTACGTGGGGCAATGGAGGGTTAAGTTCCTTGCTGTCCGCTTTCAAGCCGTGTATTGATCAGGGCTCGGAGTTGGCAGAAAGAGTAACCAGCAAAGACCATAATCTCCCGGAATCTATAAAGTTGAGCACCCACATTTCCAACTAGCGGGCAAATTTGGGCATGCAGTTTATAGAATGGTGCCAGTTGCCCACTTGAGGGGGGTCTTTAACAAAGGCGCGCTAACGTTTTTAGCACATGCTAAGGATTAGCGCATGCTAAAATGCTAGAGATGCCCACAAGAATGTATGGGCATCTCTAGCGTTTAGCGCACGCTGATTTTTAGCGTGCACCAAAAACGCTAGTGTGCCTTTGTAAAAGACCCACTAAATTAGGCTCCAATTGGTATTTAGCACCAATAATCGCCATTAAGTGGTGTTAATTGGCACTAATTTGTAGATATGCATGTAACTGCACCTAGGCGCCCTTTAAATAAGCTGCGGTGAAAGTTGCGCTGCGCTAGCCGTGGCAGCTGTGTTTGCCATGCATCAAGGCCCCTTTTTACCACAGTAGGTCAAAAGGTCAAAAAAAGAAATGGCCATCTGGTAAGCTTAGCGTTGGTGCCCAAATTGCTAATTGGGCATGTAGGATCACATAAATAGGAGTCATATCTTTGCCTGATTACCTATTGTGAGAAGGAAGAGGCTGTCCTACCCTGGTTAGGCCCCTAGAGGGCGCTGTTCCCCTAAAATGTCCAGGGAGAAGGGCTGGGTGAGTCACTAAAGGGAGCCAGTAAGGGGTGTATAGCAGGAGGTCGCTAGGACCAAGGAAAGTCCTGGAGGAGGAAACAGGTGCAGCAGGTTATGGGCTGGGTCCTGGTTGGTCATTAACCACTTAATACCCCACCTGAGTGTGAGGGAGAGAGGAGAGCTAGCAGCTGAAGAAGAGAGCTGGTAACTGAAGCAGGAGGTTTCCCATGAGAAGTACTGGCTGAGCCCTTTGGACTGGTGGTGAACTGTGTGCAAAGCAAGGAAGCTGGCTGGGGTAAGAAGGCCCTAGATTGTCAGGTATAAGAACTGTGTGTTACAAGGAAGAACTGTGTGTCCAGGTTACAAGGAAGGACTGGGTGTCCAGGTTACAAGGAAGGACTGCGTGTCCAGGTGCTTACGCTGGAAGATTGAACTGAGTAGGAAGACATGTTTAAGCTGGAAGGATGGTTTAAGCTTGTAAAAGTGTTTTAAGCTGGAAGAAGTGTGCCCCAGGAAGGGGGAATAAAAGATTTGTATGAGAAATATCCTGTTGGTGAGACCTGACTGTGTTTGCCTTTTGAGAAGCAGGTCACCCTGAGCAGAAAGGGGTAGTAGAATAATTTGCATAAAATCTGCATACTGTGAACCAGCTCACCCTGAGTGAAAGAGGGACCTGGGATCCTGAGGTGGGAGCTTCATCTTCATAATAGCCTCATCTTCACACTATACAAATGCTGACACTGAATATCCTAACTTCTGAGTTACATAACGTGGAGGGGCCTAATCAAATGGGGGTGCCAATCTGTAAGGGCGCCCATCTGTAATGACGGCCCCCTAAAGCGGTGTACTAGACTGTATTATCAAAACAAGATGGGCGGCCATCTTTCATTTATAATATAGTCGGGGCCGGCCAAATCTCAACATTTGGGCCGCCCTTAGAGATGGCCGACATTGGTTTTCGCCGATAATGGCAACCGAGGCCGGCCATCTCAAATCTGGCCAAATCCAAGCCATTTGGTCATGGGAGGAGCCAGCATTTGTAGTGCACTGGTCCCCCTGACATGCCGGGGCACTGCAGTGGACTTCACAAATTGCTCCCAGGTGCATAGCTCCCTTACCTTGAGTACTGAGCCCCCCAACCCCCCCCCCAAACAAAACCCACTCCCCACAACTGTACACCACTACCATAGCCCTTAAAGGGTAACGGGGGGGGGGGCACCTACATGTGGGTACAGTGGGTTTCGGGTGGGTTTTAGAGGGCTCCCATTTACCACCACAAGTGTAACAGGTGGGGGGGATGGGCCTGGGTCTGCCTGCCTGCCTGCCTGAAGTGCACTGCAGTACCCACTAAAAACTGCTCCAGGGACCTGCATAGTGTTGTAATGGAGCTGGGTATGACATTTGAGGCTGGCATAGAGACTGGCAAAAAATGTTTTTTATTTTTGTTTTGGGTGGGAGGGGGTTGGTGACCACTGGGGGAGTAAGGGGAGGTGATCCCTGATTCCCTCCAGTGGTCATCTGGTCAGTTCGGGCAACTTTTCAAGGTTTGGTCATAACAAAAAGGGACCAAGTAAATTCAGCCAAAAGTCGGCCAAATGCTCATCAGCACCACCCTTCTTTTTTCCATTATCGGTCAAGGATGACCATCTGTTAACCACGCCCCCGTCCCGCCTTCGGTACACTGCCAACACGCCCCCCTTGAACTTTGGCCGTCCCTGCGACGGAAAGCAGTTGAAGCAGGCCAAAATCGGCTTTCGATTATACCGATTTGGCCGGCCTTATGAGAAGGCCGGCCATCTCCTGATTTGTGTTGGAAGATGGCCGCCCTTCTCCTTCGAAAATGAGCAGGATAGTAACATAGTAGGTGATGGCAGAAAAAGACGTGTACGGTCCATCCAGTCTGCCCAACATGACAAACTCATAGGCGCTACTTTATATGTATACCTGACCTTGATTTGTATCTACTAGGTTTTCAGGGCACAGACCGTAGAAGTCTGCCCAGCACTAGCCCCGCCTCCCAGCCACTAGCCCCTCCTCCCACTACCGGCTCTGCCACCCAATCTCCGCTAAGCTTCTGAGGAACAATTCCTTCTGAACAAGATTCCTTTGTTTATCCCACGCATTTTTGAACTCCGTTACCTTTTTCATCTCCACCACCTCCCGCAGGAGGGCATTCCAAGTATCTACCACTCTCTCTGTGAAAAATACTTCCTGACATTTTTCTTGAGTCTGCCCCCCTTCAACCTCATTTGTTGAGTTGCTGAACTAATGCTTCCCTGATTGCTCTGCACTGCTCTTCAAACCCCTCCCCCTTGTTCTGATCACCCCCTGCATCCAATTGCCACACACATTTTATTGCACTGATCCCTCCCTCTGACCCCCGACTACTCCCCCTTCCCCAAACCATCTTTAAAGCAGAAGCCTTTTCAGTGTTGCCAGGTGGGCGGTTTTACCGCCCAATTGGGTGGTTTTCCTCGACCCGCCGCGGGAAAGTTTTGCCCGCGGCGGGTTGCGGTTTTTTGGGCTTCTTTTTTGTCTTTTGGGCGGTTTTTTAGGCCGCGGGGGGCGGGGTTGGTGACGTTTTGGGCGGGGTTAGTGACATTCTGGGCAGGGGTGATGACGCAGGGGTGGAGGTGTCAGGGGCGGGGTTTGAGTTTGGGCGGGTTTTGGGCTGGATTTAGGCTGGTTTGGGTGGGAAAAAAATTTTCCACCTGGCAACCCTATCCATAATCTCAGACTTCATACTGAACATGCATTTAGATAGAGCTGCTAGAACCAATTAAGGAAAAATAACTTGAGAATGATAAATTTTCCTATAACATCCTATATATCAGCTACTGAACTGTTGAAGAAATATTTCTCTGATATTTTGCAAATCCTTTCTGATAGCCATCCTCTGGTGTCTAAAGTGATTTATATTTCCCTTAAAATTTTCTTTATCAGAGAAAAGAGATGTGAACTTAACTGACATTTTGGAAAATTCAGAAATTACAGATAGAGTTATACTATTAGTGACTTTCGCCTTTGATTTAGATAGGAACAATGTTTTGAAATTGTATTTCCGACACATGGCTGATAGTTTTTTGGGTTCAAAGATGAATATATTTCCTGACATATCAAGGGAATCGCAGACTAGGAGGCGTGAATTCTTGGCTTTTAAGCCAGGAATCATTGCCCTGGGTGGGACCTTCCTAGTGCGATTCCCTTGTAAGTGTTTTATTTCCTTATTATTTGTTGAACCTAAGAAATTACAAGAGTTTGTGGAGTTGAAAGAACAGATGAAGAACCCTCTGCAACTTCCTTTAGTTACCACTGTACCAGCTGCAACTACCGATTAACCTTCCTCCCTCAGAAAATGTGAATTGTAAGATTAACCATTTTGAGTCTTTCTTATTTTCTTTGAGATTGTTTTCCTGATCTTGGATCTCCCAATTGTGGACAATTATATAATATATATTGATGAGAGAAAATGTTTTCTTTTTCCTTTATATTAATTTCTGTTTTTCCTTACATTTATGTGATAAATGTGAATGTAATTAATAGAGCTGCTATTGAATTTAAGACATCTGCAGTGCTCGCATGGGTCTATGTGACTGAATTTAGGGGAAACGTGAGACTGCCATGACCAACTTTTGTTTCATAAGTGCTATGAAGTACAATGTAGAAAAAAAACAAAAGAAAATCATTACTTAGGTGATCCGTTTTCAGAAAGCTCAACAGTAGCTAATATTTCTAAATCTCCAGACAAATCTCGTAAGCCTGTTAAAGTGAAAACCAAAATCGGAGTTTTCCTTCATTGATCTGTTGACACTTTTCTCATGTAATGGATACCTCAAGTTTTGTAACTGAGGAGTAGTTGAAACCAGCGGCCACGGAATCAAACGCTAACCATATCTGACACGTAGCATAAACAAATTTTTCAGCCTGTTTGTTGCAACGAGAGTGACAGCAAGTGAAGATGAGGGTCCGTGCGAAGAGATGATATAAGCAGAGTGCTAGGCAATGATCAATGGAGAAATTGGCTTGAAATAGTCAAGCAAAGAGATGAACATTACAGCCAGAGGCATCCATCATAAAATCAGTAAAATAAATCCTGAGAAACTGGAATGAACTTAAAATATACAACATCAACAACAAACAATTTTTTCATTTTCATTTGCTGATTGTGTTCTTGAAGGTGAAACATTGATTGCATAGGGGAGCCGGTTGATATCGTATATCTGGATTTTCAAAAGACGTTTGACAAGGTACCTCATGAAAGGCTACAGAGGAAATTGGAGGGCCATGGGATAGGAGGAAAAGTCCTATTGTGGATTAAAAACTGGTTGAAGGATAGGAAACAGAGAGTGGGGTTAAATGGGCAGTATTCACAATGGAGAAGGGTAGTTAGTGGGGTTCCTCAGGGGTCTGTGCTAGGACCGCTGCTTTTTAATATATTTATAAATGATTTAGAGATGGGAGTAACTAGCGAGGTAATTAAATTTGCTGATGACACAAAGTTATTCAAAGTCGTTAACTCGCGACAGGATTGTGAAAAATTACAGAAGGACCTTACGAGACTGGGAGACTGGGCGGCTAGATGGCAGATGATGTTTAATGTGAGCAAATGCAAGGTGATGCATGTGGGAAAAAAGAATCCGAATTATAGTTACGTCATGCAAGGTTCCACGTTAGGAGTTACGGACCAAGAAAGGGATCTGGGTGTCGTCGTCGTCGATAATACACTGAAACCTTCTGCTCAGTGTGCTGCTGCGACTCCCACGTCGACTGTGCTTTAACACTTCATCCTCTGAAATGCCTTAAATCCATACCTTTAGTTTTGGCCATTTGTGGATAAACCGCACCTCTTCTAGCTGCTGTACTCTTCCTGTTAGTCAAGGTATCTGGGGTGAGATCTGCAACTAGAACGAGATCTGGAACACTTCTGCACCAGGGGGTCCTTTTACTAAGTTGCAGTAAAAGAAGTCCTATGCTAGCATCGGCGCGTGTTTTTGACGCAGGCTGCGGACACCTTTTACCGCAGCGGGTAAAAGGGCTGTCTTTTTTTTTTTTTTTTTCTGGAACAGAGATGGTCGTGTGGCGGAAAGAGCTCCCATATTAACTCGGCAGTAACCAGGCAGTGCACGGCACAGCCCGATTACCGCTGGGTAAGCGCCGGTGCTATATTTTTGTAGCACCGGAAATTGCACACGCTGGAGGTGGCAACTACTGCCGGGCTCCTGCGATAACCTGGCGGTAGTTTCCATGCACCGTTGGTAAAAGGGGTTCCTTCACAGCTGAATTCCTAAAATGATTAAGTGCCAGCATTAAAAGAGAACGCATAGGGGCCACATCCAGCGTGTACCATTTCTGGGGCTTACCCAGTGGTAATCGGGCAGTGGTTACTGCCTGGTTACTGCGGGAGCCCTTATTGAGGTGGCGGTAAATCTTCCCCCTTGAAAATGGCTGTGCGGTAAGTGATTCGCTTACCGCATGGCAGTTTCTTTTTGAGAAAAAAGACAGCTTTTTACCCACTGCGGTAAAAGTGTGCCTCAGCGCGCATCAAAAGCCCACTTTTTACCGCAGCTTAGTAAAAGGACCCCATAATGAGCAGACAAATAATTTCTTATTTTTTAAAAAATAGCTGATATAATACTAAAATTAATGCAGTAGATTAGAGTACATAAGTAATGCCACACTGGGAAAAGACCAAGGGTCCATCGAGCCCAGCATCCTGTCCATGACAGCGGCCAATCCAGGCCAAGGGCACCTGGCAAGCTTCCCAAACGTACAAACATTCTATACATGTTATTCCTGGAATTGTGGATTTTTCCCAAGTCCATTTAGTAGTGGTTTATGGACTTGTCCTTTAGGAAACCGTCTAACCCCTTTTTAAACTCTGCCAAGCTAACCGCCTTCACCACGTT
Source organism: Microcaecilia unicolor (assembly GCF_901765095.1). NCBI lineage: Eukaryota > Metazoa > Chordata > Amphibia > Gymnophiona > Siphonopidae > Microcaecilia > Microcaecilia unicolor. The sequence goes on along the minus strand of NC_044036.1, from coordinate 334,674,295 downwards.
CTCCGGCAACGAATTCCAGAGTTTAATTATGCGTTGGGTGAAGAAACATTTTCTCCGATTTGTTTTAAATTTACTACACTGTAGTTTCATCGCATGCCCCCTAGTCCTAGTATTTTTGGAACGCATGAACAGACGCTTCACATCCACCTGTTCCACTCCACTCATTATTTTATATGCCTCTATCATGTCTCCCCTCAGCCGTCTCTTCTCCAAACAATGAGGTCTATGTGCAGTCAGTATGCACTTAACATCTGAGTCCTTTGTTTTTAAAATTTAGCGGCTGCATAGCTCTTGGACAAACATCTTGAGCTCTGGCCAAAATGTTTGTTTGGGGGGGGGGGGGGGGGGTTGGCAGAGGCATTCTGGGTGGGACCAATTTCTGTGGCTAGCATAAATAAATGTCTTTAAACATAATTTATCCATCTCAGCAGTCCAGTTTGAACAGAGAAGGGCCAATGAATATCAGGCATAAAGATAAGAAGGCAAGTCCTCTGCTTATGCAGTGGCTGAGCACTGGCCCCAGGAAGTCTTGAAAAATGTATTGTCTGTTTAAATGTACCCGCTAAGGTACTCAGGAGTCAGCCACGCTTGTTCGTGCCCTTGGCTTTCACAGTTATGTGGAACAAGCAGGTTCTGCAGAGGATGCCCCTACCCTGGGAGACAGCTACCCACCTTCTTCTTGTCTGGTTGCTGCCTCAGTCTTGTGGTTTCAAAGTCCTGCCCGGCTCAGAGGACACTGCTTGCAAGTAACCTCTGTTCTGATCCAATAGAGCTGGCCTGCTGATGAATTGATATACTTTGTGTCATTTGATAATATGCCTTTCCAGGAAGAACTCGGGGTAATCACGTCATTAAACCAACAGCAGCATGTTCCCTGAGCACTTATATCACTGCTTAAGTCAGGGTCTCTTCAGCAGCAGGCACTGGAGATGCATCCTCATACTTTTCTAAACATGGTTGAGAGATTTATGCAGAGGCACATGAGTGATTAGAGCTCAGTCAGCAACAGAGAAAGCAGTATGAGGGCCCACCTAATAATACATGATCTCTCAGTGGTTTGTAAGAAAGATTTACAAATATAATCATAAAATAAAGATGTTCATATACCAAGTAATTTACTTATTTTTGAACTGTTATGATTAGTTTTATGCACAGAATCTCTGTAAATTATTACTTTCTCATCGCAACGCACAACCACTTGTTCAAAAACCACTTCAGTACGGGACATTTTTGCCACTTATAAAAGTGTCAGAACCTGCGTCAACATGGCCACATTTTGCCAATGCTGTTTCAGGACAAAAGGCCATGAAAAATAATATTCATCACAATATTTAATCCCACTCTGAAAACATTTAAACAAGCTTCTAAGTTGCAACAAAGCATAACTGCTACCAAGACATAAGTACATAAGTAGTGCCATACTGGGAAAGACCAAAGGTCCATCTAGCCCAGCATCCTGTCACCGACAGTGGCCAATCCAGGTCAAGGGCACCTGGCACGCTCCCCAAACGTAAAAACATTCCAGACAAGTTATACCTAAAAATGCGGAATTTTTCCAAGTCCATTTAATAGCGGTCTATGGACTTGTCCTTTAGGAATCTATCTAACCCCTTTTTAAACTCCGTCAAGCTAACCGCCCGTACCACGTTCTCCGGCAACGAATTCCAGAGTTTAATTACGTGTTGGGTGAAGAAAAAGTTTTTCTCCAATTTGTTTTAAATTTACTACACTGTAGTTTCATCGCATGCCCCCTAGTCCTAGTATTTTTGGAAAGCGTGAACAGACGCTTCACATCCACCTGTTCCACTCCACTCATCTACTATAATAAAACGCACCCTCAATGTTCTGAGGACACTGAGGTCACTGCAGGCACTCAAACACCGGTTCGTAAGTTCATGGTGGTGAAGCCACAACACTCACCATGTCTCCATGCCCCGCCCTCGCGTCACACGTGATGACGTCGAGGGCGGAACAAGTAGACAACCACGCAAATGAACGAATGCGTAGCGTGTTTCCCTACACCTCCCCTTCAAACGAATCCCTCCAGACAGCCTGACAAAAACTAGCCGACGACGACGTGCCCATCGCCCTGCCCCGTTCACGCTAACGCACCTCCCCCACACGCCCCCTCTTCCACCCATCACCTTCCCTCCCCCCTGTCACTTCCCCTCCCCTTACACTACTATCCCTGGTGGCCTAGAGGTACCTCTTCGCTTGGGCCAGGAACGCAAGAGTCCCCTGTTTCGTGGCCGTACCACTGCTGCTAGCTGCCCTGCTGCATCCTGTGCGAGTCCGGCTCTCGGCGTTTCAAAATGGCTGCCGAGAGTTGAAGTCTTGCGATGATGCCTCAACTCTCGGCGGCCATTTTGAAACACCGAGAGCCGGACTCGCACAGGATGCAGCAGGGCAGCTAGCAGCAGCGTTACGGCCACGAAACAGGGCAGGGGCTCTTTCGTTCCAGCACCCAGTGAACAGGTACCTCTACACCACCACCGATAGTTGCATAAGGGGAGGGGAAGGGAGTCCCATGCCCGCTAGCGCCTTTTCATTTGAGGCAGAAACTGGTCTTTTTTACTAGTTATTTTATATACCTCTATCATGTCTCCCCTCAGCCGTCTCTTCTCCAAGCTGAAAAGCCCTAGCCTCCTTAGTCTTTCTTCATAGGGAAGTCGTCCCATCCCCGCTATCATTTTAGTCGCCCTTCGCTGCACCTTTTCCAATTCCACTATATCTTTCTTGAGATGCGGCGACCAGTTGAACAGAATACTCAAGGTGCGGTCGCACCATGGAGCGATATAAAGGCATTATAACATCCTCCATACCTTTCCTAATAATACCCAACATTCTATTCGCTTTCCGAGCCACAGCAGCACACTGAGCAGAAGGTTTCAGTGTATTATCGATGACGACACCCAGATCCCTTTCTTGGTCCGTAACTCCTAACGTGGAACCTTGCATGACGTAGCTATAATTCGGGTTCTTTTTTCCCACATGCATCACCTTGCACTTGCTCACATTAAACGTCATCTGCCATCTAGCCGCCCAGTCTCCCAGTCGCGTAAGGTCCTTCTGTAATTTTTCACAATCCTGTCGCGAGTTAACGACTTTGAATAATTTTGTGTCATCAGCAAATTTAATTACCTCGCTAGTTACTCCCATCTCTAAATCATTTATAAATATATTAAAAAGCAGCGGTCCTAGCACAGACCCCTGAGGAACCCCACTAACAACCCTTCTCCATTGTGAATACTGCTAATTTAACCACACTCTCTGTTTCCTATCCTTCAACCAGTTTTTAATCCACAATAGGACTTTTCCTCCTATCCCATGGCCCTCCAATTTCCTCTGTAGCCTTTCATGAGGTACCTTGTCAAACGTCTTTTGAAAATCCAGATATACGATATCAACCGGCTCCCCTTTGTCCTCATGTTTGTTTACTCCTTCAAAGAATTGAAGTAAATTGGTCAGGCAAGATTTCCCCACACAAAAGCCGTGCTGACTCGGTCTCAGTAATCCATGTCCTTGGATGTGCTCTGTAATTTTGTTTTTAATAACAGCCTCTACCATTTTCCCCGGCACCGACGTCAGACTCACCGATCTATAATTTCCCGGATCTCCCCTGGAACCTTTTTAAAAAATGGGCGTTACATTGGCCACCCTCCAATCTTCCGGTACCACGCTTGATTTTAAGGATAAATTGCATATCACTAGCAGTAGCTCCGCAAGCTCATTTTTCAGTTCTATCAGTACTCTATGATGAATACCATCCGGTCCAGGAGATTTGCTACTCTTCAGTTTGCTGAACTGCCCCATTACGTCCTCCAGGTTTACCGTGAAGTCAGTAAGTTTCTCCGACTCGTCCGCTTGAAATATCATTTCCGACACCGGTATCCCACCCAAATCTTCCTCGGTGAAGACCGAAGCAAAGAATTAATTCAATCTCTCCGCTACGTCTTTGTCTTCCTTGATCGCCCTTTTACCCCTCGGTCATCCAGCGGCCCAACCGATTCTTTTGCCGGCTTCCTGCTTTTAAGATACCGAAAAATTGTTTTTTGCCTCTAATGCTATCTTTTTTTTCGTAATCTCTCTTGGCCTTCTTTATCTGTGCCTTGCATTTGCTTTGACACTCCTTATGCTGCTGCTTGTTATTTTCAGACTGTTCCTTCTTCCATTTTCTGAAGGCATTTCTTTTAGCCCCAATACGTAAAATATTGATTAAAATCTACAAATAGAATATCTCAATTAAAAAAAAAAAAAGTCTACCATCGAATCCGGGTGGGCTGAGGATTTCTGGTATCTATTAGTATTCACAGTCGGCAGAACCAGAAGATTACTCTTGATGCAGGAATCAAATGTTAATCACATGCTGATCCATCCAGTGGTTTTAATCACAACCAGCTGCTACTTAAACCCTGAGAGCTAAGGCAGCACCTGGACGGTCTCACCTTCAACTTCCAAAGGGCCAAATTCGATACAAGCTAAAGCTAAGAAAATGAAAGTTAATGCCTTCATTGGAGAAGCCCTGGACGGAACATTCTACAGCTTACTCTATTATCCCTTCCTGCCTTCTCCAGCCGCTTATAGCGTGTCTGAATTACTATTTCGGTTTTTTAATTAAATTTTATATGTCCTCAACTCTCTCCCTTCTGCAGTGTACCAGAGAGATGAATTACTGAAGCTTCTCAGTATGATAGAAAAAAAGAACACAGCTGTGTGGGATGGTTGGCTATCCACCAGTACTGGCCTTCCGACAGCCACCCAACTTAAAACACAAGCTAATCAGAAGTAAACTTCCATCACAGACTGAAAAGGAACAGAAGGGCACACGTCCCTGTAATTTATCCAGTTGCAAACTATGCCAAAATATTTCACAGGACCCCACAGTTATCCACAAAGGAAAGATATTCAACATAAAGGGATCTTTCACTTGCTCATCTTCCAATGTGGTATATATCATTCAGTGTAAAAAATGTAACGAAGGATGCTATATTGGAGAAACAGGCCAGATGCTTAAGACAAGATTCAATTTACATAGACATCACATGAACAATACTGGTGCCAGTAGGGCTCCCATGCCTGTTGGTCAGCATTTTACAGGACCAGGACACTGTACCAGTGACTTCACAGTGAGAATCCTGAAAGGTAACTTTAAAACCATACAAGAACGTAAGACTTTTGAAGTCAGAATGATTGAATATTTTAACACCCAACAGAAAGGACTTAACAAGGATCTGGGGTTCCTAGCCCATTATAAACCATAGAGCTGTATGTCTCTGTTGATCACCCCACCCCTCACCTATCCACACCCATCCTGTTAAAATATCAATGATATGCTTTGATGTCCCCATGCATACCTCCTACCCACCCCCATCCTCCCACCCTGTCAGACTGTCATAGTAATGCTTGAATGTTTTCACTTATATACACTGTCAGCTAGCACATTTGCTTATTTCTGATCTGACGAAGAAGGGCAACCTTCAAAAGCTAATCAAGAAATGTATTAAGTTATGTCCAATAAAAAAGGTATCATCTTATTTTCTTTTCCATGTTTTATTTTGTTTAATTTCTATTGATAACCTTAAGAGTGGACTAACACGGCTACCACACTCCTCACCTTATAATCGAAAGAGAAAAACGCCTATATTCCGACCTAAATCGGGAGATGGACGTCCTTCTCTCATGGGTGCCCAAATCGGTATAATCGAAAGCTGATTTTGGGCGTCTTCAACTGCACTCCGTCGCGGGAACGAATAAAGTTGATGGGGGCGTGGTGAAGGCGGGACTGGGGCGTGGTTATTGGCCGAGCAGAGATGGGCGTCTTTAGGTGAGAATTGAAAAAAAAGGAGTTTTTACCGCGATTTTGGGTCATTTTTTTTGGACCCTTTTTTTCACAAACAAGTCCCAAAAAATTGCCCCAACTGACCAGATGACCACTGGAGGGAATCGGGGATCATCTGCCCTGACTCCCCCAGTGGTCACTAACCCCCTCCCACCAAAAGAAACCCACTTTACAAACTTTTTTTCCCAGCCTGTATGCCAGCCTCAAATGCCGTACCCACCTCCATGACAGCAGAATGTGTTCTATCCTCTGACAGCCTTTCCCTGGTTCTGATGTGGGTCTCGGGTGAGTGTGACACCTTTTCTGTTAAGGGCACTGCAGAGTCACATAAGCAATGCATTGTGGTGGGTGTAGGGTATTGGGCTTCGTGATTCCACTAGCTTGTGTTAAATGCTCACGATGTTGGTAGTTGGTAGGCTCTACACCCATGGTGCTTTTCCCTCTGCTTACTGGGTCAGAGTGTGCCCTGTTTTGTTTCCGGTAGTCCATGACGTAGTGGCCATTTTTGTAAGCCAGTTTTAGTTCCCTTTCCTGTGTTAGCCACGTTACAGCACTTAGTTCTTACCTTGAATGTTGCTGAAAGAGGGCATTGTACACCATTCTGCCAGCTCGGACCTACTGCTAATCTCAGTACCAGCGAGACTCGTTGCCAGTGGGGCACAACCTCTGATCTGCAGTTAACTGTGAGTAAAGGTGCTTATTCAAATAAAGGACGTTTTCAGCGAGATTAGTCTTCAGGTGTGAACTGCTGTGCCAAGGTTATACAGCAGCAACAAGTCCTGTCCCTGGAGCACTTTTAGTGGGTACTGCAGTGCACTTCAGGCAGGCAGACCCAGGCCCATCCCCCCCCCACCCGTAACACTTGTGGTGGTAAATGGGAGGCCTCTGAAACCCACTGTACCCACATGTAGTTGCCCCCTTCACCCCTAAGAGCTATGGCAGTGTTGTACATTCGTCCCTCCCATGACCAAACGGCTTGGATTAGGACGTTTCTGAGCTGAGCATTTTTATTTTCCATTATCGCAAAAAAAAACAAACCGCCCAGCTCAGAAAGGACCAAATCCATGGACATTTGGTCCGTTCAAACCGTATTTTCGAAACAAAAGATGGACGCCCATTTTTTTCGAAAATACGGTCTGTCCCGCTTCTTCACGTACCCGTTTTCGGACATAGACGCCCATGGAGATGGGCGTTCACGTTCGATTATGCCCCTCCACATCTCCTTTTAGGGTCAATATACTAAAAAGCAGGCTTGTCAAAGTTCAGTCCTCGAGGGATGCAACCAGACCAGGTTTTCAGGCTATCCCTAATGAATATGCACGAGAAAGATTTGCATTTACACAACATCCATTCTACGCAGATCTCTCTCCTGTATAGTCATTAGGGATATTCTGAAAACCTGGTCTGGTTGCAGCCCTCAAGGACTGAACCTGAACAAGCCTGTATTAAAATGAGTTAATATTAGATGTTTGTTTGTTTATTTATTTATTGCATTTCTACCCCACATTTCCCCACCTATTTGCAGGCTCAATGTGGCTTACATATTACCGTCAAAGGCGTTTGCCCAGTCGGTGGATAACAAATACAAAGTTGTATAGTGATCGTATGAGGTATAAGTGAATACCATCAGTTGCACATGAATGAATGACTTAGACGCACCAACTTTCATGACCTATTATAAGTAGGCACATCAGTACAGTTTTGCACTAGTGGTCTATATTGGCTTAGGTGCCATCATACAATTAGGACCAGATTCTACATACGGTGTTTTAAAAAATCCGCGATGAAAACATTTCCATCATGGAGTGGCCTAGTGGTTAGGGTGGTGGACTTTGGTCCTGGGGAACTGAGGAACTGAGTTCGATTCCCGGCACAGGCAGCTCCTTGTGATTCTGGGCAAGTCACTTAACCCTCCATTGCCTGCTGCATTGAGCCTGCCATGAGTGGGAAAGCGTGGGTACAAATGTAATAAAAATAAATAAAATTTCAGCGTAGTATATAGAATATGCTTAGTTGATATCCCAGTGCCTCCATTTGCACCAAAGTAAACGTGGTGTAAATCCTTGTGCGTAGATTTACGTGGACTGGGTCATATTCTATAACAATGCACGTAAATTTGGAAATGCCCGGAAATGCCCATTTCCCCACTCACAGCCTTTCCCCTTTTGGACTGCATGCTTTAGAATTTAGGTGCCGTTCATTACAGAATATGCTTAGTGAGTTACACGTGTAAATTCTAATTGTTGCCAATTACTGCTGATTGCTTGTCAAGCAGGGGCGTAGCCAGACTTCGGCGGGAGGGGGGTCCAGAGCCCAAGGTAAGGGGGCACATTTTAGCCCCCCCCCCCCGCCATTGCCGACCCTGCCGCCAACTTTGCCCCCCTCCCGCCGCCAACCCGCCGTCACCTACCTTTGCTGGCGGGGGACCCCAACCCCCGCCAGCCGAGGTCCTCTTCTTCTCACAAAAGGCTTCCTTCTGTTTCTGATGTCCTGCAACGGCGGGAGGGAGGGGTCGAGAGGGTCATTGGCAAGGGGGTCCAGGGCCAAACCTACGGGGCCCCAGGCCCCCCTTGGCCCCACGTAGCTATGCCACTGTTGTCAAGTGCTGTTAAAAATGCTGATTGGCTTGTTATGCCAATTAAGTTACGCTTGTTGTTATAGAGTACGCTTAGATTTCAACATGGAACGCTAGGCTCGATATATAGAATCCAAGTGCTAAAAGTGCCCCATTATGGCACCTACATCTTGACGACAAGTTATAGAATTGCCCCCGCCCCTCCATGTTACATTGTTACCCAAGGAGCAATTTTATAAGAGGGTATACATGTGAAAATCCTTCACACAATCGCCCCCTTAATGGCTGAAAATAAAGAACTCAGAATGGAATCTAACAGGCTTTTCCTTAATAAGTGGAAAATTTTTGTTGTCCCACTAAAGGCCGAGCATCCTTCAGGCTTCCATAGAAGAATCTGATTTCGCATCACATTCGTGACATCCTTTCTTGTGCTTCTCAGTATAAAGGAGGCTCCCAGTCCACTGGCACAAAAGACATCGTTTTTATTTACTGCACATCCCTCAATTGCTTTGTTGAGTTGTCTGAAAGCGTTGCGATGTGGAACCAGGGGATTTGGCTTGCTCGGTGAAGCTTAAACAGTGCACAGTAGCCCAGTGAATTATGCCTGACAGACTACTGTTGACCTGTTCTTGGTTCAGAATTTTGGAGGGGAAATGGTACGAGCTTTCATTCTTTGCCGAATATATTAATATCAGCAGGCGCTATTGCGTGGCTCTGAGAGTGACGCAATTAAACAGGAAGTTTTGGGCCCTGATCGATTGGTTCACAGCAGTTCAGGAACAGTTTTCTTCTGACTGTGTGGTTATGATCTGCTGGGAAGGATTTATACACATCATTGAAGGGTCGCTTGTAAGTTCACTTCTGTAGCGGAGAAAAAGTCACTTTGGACTCGGTAAAAGCAGGTGAGGTTCTCCAGAATTGTTTCCCTCCACGGAAATAACCGACATCTTGTTTCACCAGTGATGTGAAACTCACCATCACGAGATCTTTGCTAATGCCTGCTGGTTTTAGAACGACCTGGGCATGGCAGGTCATGTTTTAACAATACTGCGTTCTTTCATCTTAACAGACCACGAACCTTGAGTGTATTCACAAGAAATGGTTTGCTTTATGAAGAAAATAGGTTGCATGGGTCCTTTTAAACAGAAAATGAGAGGAAAAAAAGTAATGATATACTTTGACATTCATGGTTGAAGGAATATAGAGCTTGGTCTTTCCTGTTGCAACGATGTGCATCTGTAGGTCATCTGATAGGAACCTTTCTTGTCTGCCTCTTGGCTTGGGTCTCCAGTTCAGCTGTGTGTCCTTCCTCTGGCCCAAACACCAGAGTCACAGATGTGCAAATACTGGGAAAAGAAAAGAATTAAAAAAAACAAAACAAACAGGAAAAAAAAAAGACCAGAGAACGGAGAGACCTAAGCTCGAATTTATCAACAAGTGTTGGACAACCCTACGGGGCAATTTAGTTCACTGGAAAGTCAGTTGTGTTACTTTAAAGTCTGCAGCCAAAACTAGAGGAATGAAAGCAAGAATGCTAAGCTAGTCTCTTACACCTCCAGACTGTACTTTCATCTGTAAATGAGAGAACGTAGCAAATAGTTATCAAACAAATTTGGAGACCCTTTTACTAAGCTGCAGGGTATGCACTAACGCATAAAAGGCGCTACTGTGGGATACTGCCATGGTAGTTTTGTGTTCGGCGCAAGCTACCCATGCGCTAAAATATAGAAAATATTTTTTAGCATTGGGACGGAGTGTCGATGTTGGAAAAGAAATGACCGTATGGTAGGTGAACCACTTGCCGCACAGCTATTTTGTGGGGAGCACTGACTGCCACCCATTGAGGTGGCGGTAAGAGCTCCCGCACTAGCCTGGCGGTAACTGGGATGCGCCGATTACCGCCTGGTAAGCACCGGCGCTACAAAAATAGAAATATTTTTGTACCACCGGAAATGGCATGTGCTGGAGGTGGAAACTACTGCCAGGTTCCTGCAGTAGTTCTGAACTGGCGCACAGCAAGCCTGCTGCTTCACCCCAACACTTTATTTATTTATTTTAGATTTTTGCTCACACCTTTTTCAGTAGTTGCTCACAGTGAGTTACATTTAGGTATACTGGGTATTTCTCTGTCCCAGGAGGGCTCATAATCTAAGTTTGTACCTGAGGAAATGGAGAGTTAAGTGACTTGCCCAAGATCACAAGGAGCAGCAGTGGGATTTGAACCGGCCACCTCTTGATTGCAAGACTGGTGCTCTAACCACTAGGCCACTCCTCCACTATAGCAACATTCCATCTAGAATCTCAAATAGTAGCAACAGAATTTCAAATAGCAACATTCCATGTATTTTTTTAGATTTTGCTCACACCTTTTTCAGTAGTACTCAAGGTGAGTTACATTCAGGTACTCTGGATAGTTCTCTGTCCAATGAGGGCTCACAATCTAAGTTTGTACCTGAGGCAATGGAGGGTTAAGTGACTTGCCCAAGATCACAAGGAACAGCAGTGGGATTTGAACTGGCCACCTCTGGGTCCACTGGATTGCAACCACTAGGCCACTCCTTCACTCAGTGCCGTAGCGAGGGCGGCTGTCACCCGGGGCGATTCGCCGCTGCGCACCCCCCACCTCCGGAGCGCATTCTTACCAAAGGGGGCGGGCGGGAGGGCCGCTCCGCCCCGAGTGCACGTTGCTGGGAGCTGCATCGGCTCCGCTGGTTCCCTGCTCTCTCTGCCCCGGAACAGGAAGTAGCCTGTTCCGGGGCAGAGAGAGCAGGGAACCAGCGGAGCCGACACTCCCCCCCCCCCCCCTAGCAGCGTGCACCAGGGGCGGACCGCCCCACTGCCTCCACTAATGCCTGCTGGTTTTAGAATGGCGGGTCATTTTTTAACAATACTGTATTCTTTTATCTTAACAGACCAGCAATCTTGAGTGTTTTCATGAGAAACGTTGTTAAATAAAAAGCTGATGCATTGTGATGACCAAATTATGCTCATGAGTTTGTGCTGTCACCATTGACTACAAATGAAGTAAAAACTTTAGTTTCAGAAGGGCCAACCCGGCATCTCTTACTATAGCAAAAATCCCCAAATGATTTTTTTTAACTATAAAGAAAAGCAGATAATGGCATGCTTGTGTTTAGTTTTAAATGAGAAACAGTGCTACAGTTCACTTTGCTAAAGCAATTTAAGAACGGGCTAAAAAAAAAAAAATCGGTACCAATAAATATGGCCCCTGTATTTTATGAATTCCAATTGCTGTGTTGATGTTGTTCCAGTCAAATGCCTGTGGCATCCCCTTTCTCTGGAAATCTCATTGAGATGGCAATTAAAAGGTGATCCATCGCAGGGAGCTTCCGAAACAAAGACTGGCGTTTGACTCTGATAAATGAAAGAGAGATCCCAGGCAGCCACGGTGAAAGAGCCTTCGACAAAACTGCTGTTATGCCATCCCATAACAGGAACAGACTATCAGGCTTATTTTTGAAAGAGGAGGGCGCCCATCTTTCGACACAAATCGAGAGATGGGCGTCCTTCTCCCAGGGTCACCCAAATCGGCATAATCGAAAGCCAATTTTGGGTGCCCTCAACTGCTTTCCGTCGCGGGGATGACCAAAGTTCAAAGGGGCGTGTCGGAAGCATAGCGAAGGCGGGACTGGGGCATGCTTAACACATGGGCGTCCTCAGCCGATAATGGAAAAAAGAAGGGTGTCCCTGACGAGCACTTGGCCGACTTTACTTGGTCCATTTTTTCTTGCAACCAAGCCTCTAGAAGGTGCCCGAACTGACCAGATGACCACCGGAGGAAATCAGGGATGACCTCCCCTTACTCTCCCAGTGGTCACTAACCCCCTCCCACCCTAAAATAAACTTTAAAAATATTTTTTGCCAGCCTCAAATGACATACCCAACTCCTTGACAGCAGTATGCAGGTCCCTGGAGCAGTTTTAGTGGGTGCAGTGCACTTCAGGCAGGCGGACACAGCCCCCCCCCCCCCTCCACCTGTTACACTTGTGGTGGTAAATGTGAGCCCTTCAAAATGCACCAGAAACCCACTGTACCCACATGTAGGTGCCCCCCTTCACCTCTTAGTGCTATGGTAGTGTTGTACAGTTGTGGGGAGTGGGTTTTGGGGGGCTCAGCACCCAAGGTAAGGGAGCTATGCACCTGGGAGCAATTTCTGAAGTCCACTGCAGTGCCCCCTAGGGTGCCCGGTTGGTGTCCTGGCTTGTGAGGGGGACCAGTGCACTACAAATGCTGGCTCCTCCCACAACCAAATGGCTTGGATTTGGTCATTTCTGACATGGGCGTCCTCGGTTTCCATTATCGCCAAAAACCGGGGACGACTATCTCTAAGGACGACCATCTCTAAGGTCAACCTAAATGTTGAGATTTGGGTGTCCCCGACCGTATTATCGAAAAGAAAGATGGCCGCCCATCTTGTTTCGATAATACGGGTTTCCCGCCCCTTTGCCAGGACGTCCTGCGAGGACCTCCTTTGGAAAACTTGAGCACCCCGTTCAATTATGCCCCTCTGAGTATTCTAAGTCCTAGTGGAGCTTTTGCACTTCCGCTTGTCAGGAGTCTGTTGGATAGTGCTCAAATGACGATGGCAAGACATATGGCCTCCGGCTGGGCGTTCAGGAGTGTTTGATATTTTTAGACTTGGTAGCTTGACGGCGCATTGGAATAATTAAAAGTGACTTCTTTCAGCTTTTAGATGAGTTTAGGACAGTCCCGAACACACTGAAGTTCGGTTTCCAAAGTATTTCCATGGAACAAGCACTGCTTTATGTACAGAAGCAAACGTTTGCTGAACTACCTTCCTGTATGCAGGTAAACTTGGGCATGAACAGCCTGAATACATATAAATTTACCTGGATGATATAGATTCGTTCTGTGGCAATGGTTCAAGGGGGATCAGTGTTTACATGCAGACTTTACACTAGAGCTTCTCGTACTTAATCAGTGTTTCAGGATATGATACAGACATTCAAATATTTGAAAGATATTTTAATATACAAACAAATCTTATTATGCCTCTGTGTATGTTAGGAAGAGGTCAAACAGGGTACAAAGAAGAGTCTTGAAATCCGAGGCAATTAATTGAAACTTTCTTGACAAAAGTGAAGGCAGTTATTAGGACAGTTATTGGTAGTATAACTGTGGACTACTGCAATTTTTACGACATGTTAGCACTGTTAGCAGCTAACAGTGACATATGTAGCTGTCAGTAGTCACTAGTGCAGACAGTTTCTTAAGTGGGTACAAAGGTGTCGTTAATAAGTTAAAGGGGTGCTGGAACCAAAAGAGGTTAAGAACCTCTATTTTAGACAGTGGGAATCCAGGCAACAATATTTATTTATTTATTTATTTGTAGCATTTGTATCCCACATTTTCCCACCGATTTGCAGGCTCAATGTGGCTTACATTTGCCGTAATGGCGGTTGCCATTTCTGGGTAACAGAATTAAAAAAGGCATTGCATTAAGATGCATACATACATGGTAAAGAAGAATATGTTATGGTATTGCATATTAGTTCCTGAGTGATTAGATTGTAACATACATTAGGTCATCGTCTATAGAGATACCATAATCGACATAAGGATTAAAGTGGTAGTGCTTGATCATTATTAACAAAGAGGTTATTCATTTAAGTGGTAAAGAGTTCGGTTTTTCTAGTTCATGTGCAGTCTTATTATTTAGCATTGAGGATGGATGTTATTGGTATGCCTTCTTGAACAGTTCAGTTTTCAGTAGCCTTTGGAAGATAGGTCTTGCTTTGTTTTATGGTCTTCGGTAGTGCGTTCCATATTTGTGTGCAGATGTAGGAGAAACTGGTTGCGTATGTGGATTTATATTTTAGCCCTTTACAGTTGGGGTAGTGGAGATTGAGGAATGAGCGTGCCGATCTTTTTGCATTCCTAGTAGGTAAGTCTATAAGGTCTGACATATAGGTCGGGGCTTCCCCGGGAACGATTTTGTGGACCAGGGTGCAAACTTTAAATGCAATTCATTCTTTTAATGGGAGCCAATGCAGTTTTTCTCTTAGGGGCTTGGCGCTTTCATATTTCGCTTTCCCAAATATGAGTCTGGCTGCTGTGTTTTGAGCGGTTTGAAGCTTCTTAATGATTTGTTCTTTGCATCCGGCATAAATGGCATTGCAGTAGTCTAGATGGCTTAGTACCATTGATTGTACTAGGCTGTGGAATACTTCCCTTGGGAAGAAAGGTTTGATCCTTTTAACTTTCCGCATTGAGTAGAACATTTTCTTTGCAGTATTTTTTGCATGGTCTTCGAGTGTGAGATTTCGGTCAATTGTGACTCCCAGAATTTTCAGACTGTCTGAGACCGGAAGGGTGTAGTTTGGGGTGTTTATAGTATTGGATTTGTTTGTGTTATATTGTGAGGCTAGGATGAGACACTGAGTCTTTTCTGCGTTTAGCTTTAGTTGGAATGCGTCCGCCCATAAGTTCATTATTTGGAGGCTGTGTTTGATTTCATTTGTGATTTTGGTTATATTGTGTTTGAATGGGATGTATATCGTGACATCGTCTGCATAGATGTACAGGTTGAGTCCTTGGTTGGATAGCGATTTGGCTAAGTTAAAAAGGGACTGAATTCGCCATCACCATAAGGAAGGTGCTGAAAGCCATAGGAAGTGGATCAAAAAACATCAAAAGAACAAGTTTAAAGAAAGAAAAGAAGATACACCAGGACAGAGTCATTAGGAACACCAACTGATAGAGGGATCATGGCACATTGAGGATGCAACAGAAGATAAAGTAAAAGTGCAGCAGGAGAGACACCAGAGGAGAACCAAGACAAGAAAGAACCTCAGAGAGAAAAGAGTAGCAAGGAGTAACTTTTGGCTGGAGTCATGAACAGGGCATTGGAGTATTTTGCAAGGGCTGTGTGTGGGGAATATAGAGGGTAAAAGGCAGATTGAAGTAGCATGAGAATGGCTTCAGCAGAGAGAAAGTTAAGGTGATGGAGGTAAACAACATGTTCAAGTAATTTGGATATGAAGAGGAGACAGGAAACGGGACAATAGTTAGCAGGGCAGAGAGAATCCACAAGGTTTTTTGAGGAGTGATGTGATCACCGTATATTCTAAGGCAGAAGGAACAGTTGAGTGATTAGCCTGAGGATGTGACAGTTGGAAGAGTATAAATGTGGAGGGGCATTTTCGAACGGGGACGCCCATATCTAAGGACGGCCATCTCCGAGGACGGTGCCACAAAGGGGCGGATCCAACCGTATTTTCACAAAAGATGGCCGGCCCTCTTTTTTTCGATAATACGGTTGGGGCCGGCCAAATGTCAGAGATGGCCGGCCTCGGTTTTCGCCGATAATGGAAACCGAAGCCGGCGATCTCAAACCCGGCCAAATCCAAGGCATTTGGTCGTGGGAGGGGCCAGCATTTGTAGTGCACTGGTCCCCCTGACATGCCAGGACACCAACCTGGCACCCGAGGCGGCACTTCTAAAAGTTAAAAAAAAAAAAATTAAAATAGCTCCCAGCTGCATAGCTTCCTTACCTTAGGTACTGAGCCCCCCAAATCCCCCCCAAAACCCACTGCCCACAACTCTACACCATTACCATAGCTCTTATGGGTAAAGGGGGGCACCTGCATGTGGGTACAGTGGGTTTTGGGGGGGTTGGAGAGCTCCCTTTTACCACCACAAGTGTAACAGGTAGGGGGGGTGGGCCTGGGTCCACCTACCAAACTGCTCCAGGGACCTGTATACTGCTGCGATGGACCTGAGTATGACATTTGAGGCTGGCAAAAAAAATTTTTAAAGTTTTTTTTTTTTTTTTAGGGTGGGAGGGGGTTAGTGACCACTGGGGGAGTCAGGGGAGGTCATCCCCAATTCCCTCCAGTGGTCATCTGGTCAGTTCGGGCACTTTTTTGGGACTTGGACCTGAAAAAATGGGGACCAAATAAAATGGACCAAATTCTCGCCATGGACGCCCTTCTTTTTTCCATTATTGGCCGAGGGCGCCCATCTCTTAAGCACACCCGTCACGCCCCTGTCACGCCTTCGCTACCCTTCCGACATGCCCCCTTGAAGTTTGGCTGGCTCTGCGACAGAAAGCAGTTGAAGCCGGCCAAAATCGGCTTTCGATTTATACCGATTTGGCTGACTTCAGGAGATCGCCGGTCATCTCCCGATTTGTGTTGGAAGATGGCCAGCAATCTCTTTCGAAAATAAGCTGGATAGTATGCCTAGAGCTGAAGAAATAGAGTGAAATGAACGAGTTCTGAGTTGGTAGCAGGACCACAGAAATGAATTGTTCTTATGAGTAGTAGTAGGCCATATTAATCCCAGAGAAGACAGCACATTGTAATTCCAAATCTGTACTTTCTAGTTAAAATGGTTCTTCACGTGTCCTAAACAGTCTGCATGATCCAACATCATCTCTGATTCTTGTTTTTTTTAGATCTACTCTCTTCGGTGACCTTCTGAAAATTCCCGTTGTCCTGTTTACAAAGCTGTAATTTGCTGCTCTCGAGAATGACAAGATCTGAGCAAACCTCTTTGGTGCCATTGAATAATGGATGGTGGCCATAGGAGCCAACTTTTCAGAATTATTGGGGGTGCTAAGACCAATGGAAATAACCCCTTCCTGGACATGTGCAAGGCATTCTCTCAATATTATGGGTGCTCAAGCACCCACAGCACCCACAAAGCCGGCTCCTATGATGGTGGCTCTACGTCTTCCCATCTACCCAACACATATCCAGTAGACAATGACAATGACCCAATCTACATCTCCTACTAAACTTCCCTATGCTTATCCAGTGTCCCATCCCCCTCACGCCTCCACTGCCTCCTCCCGTGCTCACCTACCCCTTCCTCATTCCTCTCCTTATTCCCTTCTCCCTTGCCTATCTCTACCTATTTCTCTTATTCTACTATATCTATCTTATATTTTCTCTATTTACGCTCTGTAATCCCTATTACTATGTAAGCCGCATTGAACCTGCTTTAAGTGGGGAAGCGCAGGGTACAAATGTAATAATAAATAAATAAATACACTGGCCTAGAGTCACTTCAATGAGCCACTAAATTCAAATGTCCTCTTAGTTTCTGAACATATGTCGTTAGTATGAGGTCAGAACCTAATGCTCCAGGCTACCAGTTTTATCTTCTCTGTATGTTTACTAGCTATTTCTAATGTTTTTTTTTTTTCCGAGACAAGGTTCAATGCCAATTCTGTTTACAAAGAGGAGCCAGGGGGTCATGGGAATTGCACATCTCCCAGCTGACGTTATTTTATCATGTTTACTTTCAGAGAAACTGCCTATCCTTGCCAGCAGAACCTCTTCTAATAACGTTTTTCAGACACCAAATATGTGGCATTCTAACCAGGGGCCGGGAGGCATTCTTCCTATTCCTCCTCAAAATCAATTTGTTTGGTCTAAAGCAGGGGTTCTCATCCCAGTCCTTGAGACACACCTAGCCAGTCTGGTTTTCAGGATATCCCCAATAGATATGCATTTTGTGTTGATATTATTTTTTGTTGATATCTTATGTCTTGTATTAAAATTATTATTTTATTGCATGCATATTTAATCTGAAAGTTTTTTTTAACTGATATTGATTTGATATTACATTTTATTGTATTATGTTTTTAGATTTGATCTGTTTTTTATCTTATATGATTTGATTGTGGTTTTAGATATGTTTTATTATAAAATACATAAGTACATAAGTAGTGCCATACTGGGAAAGACCAAAGGTCCATCTAGCCCAGCATCCTGTCACCGACAGTGGCCAATCCAGGTCAAGGGCACCTGGCACGCTCCCCAAACATAAAAACATTCCAGACAAGTTATACCTAAAAATGCGGAATTTTTCCAAGTCCATTTAATAGCGGTCTATGGACTTGTCCTTTAGGAATCTATCTAACCCCTTTTTAAACTCCGTCAAGCTAACCGCCCGTACCACGTTCTCCGGCAACGAATTCCAGAGTCTAATTACACGTTGGGTGAAGAAAAATTTTCTCCGATTCGTTTTAAATTTACCACACTGTAGCTTCAACTCATGCCCTCTAGTCCTAGTATTTTTGGATAGCGTGAACAGTCGCTTCACATCCACCCGATCCATTCCACTCATTATTTTATACACTTCTATCATATCTCCCCTCAGCCGTCTCTTCTCCAAGCTGAAAAGCCCTAGCCTTCTCAGCCTCTCTTCGTAGGAAAGTCGTCCCATCCCCACTATCATTTTCGTCGCCCTTCGCTGTACCTTTTCCAATTCTACTATATCTTTTTTGAGATACGGAGACCAGTACTGAACACAATACTCCAGGTGCGGTCGCACCATGGAGCGATACAACGGCATTATAACATCCGCACACCTGGACTCCATACCCTTCCTAATAACACCCAACATTCTATTCGCTTTCCTAGCCGCAGCAGCACACTGAGCAGAAGGTTTCAGCGTATCATCGACGACGACACCCAGATCCCTTTCTTGATCCGTAACTCCTAACGCGGAACCTTGCAAGACGTAGCTATAATTCGGGTTCCTCTTACCCACATGCATCACTTTGCACTTGTCAACATTGAACTTCATCTGCCACTTGCACGCCCATTCTCCCAGTCTCGCAAGGTCCTCCTGTAATCGTTCACATTCCTCCTGCGACTTGACGACCCTGAATAATTTTGTGTCATCGGCGAATTTAATTACCTCACTAGTTATTCCCATCTCTAGGTCATTTATAAATACATTAAAAAGCAACGGACCCAGCACAGACCCCTGCGGGACCCCACTAACTACCCTCCTCCACTGAGAATACTGGCCACGCAATCCTACTCTCTGCTTCCTATCTTTCAACCAGTTCTTAATCCATAATAATACCCTACCTCCGATTCCATGACTCTGCAATTTCTTCAGGAGTCTTTCGTGCGGCACTTTGTCAAACGCCTTCTGAAAATCCAGATATACAATATCAACCGGCTCCCCATTGTCCACATGTTTGCTTACCCCCTCAAAAAAATGCATTAGATTGGTGAGGCAAGACTTCCCTTCACTAAATCCGTGCTGACTTTGTCTCATCAGTCCATGTTTTTGTATATGCTCTGCAATTTTATTCTTAATAATAGCCTCCACCATCTTGCCCGGCACCGACGTCAGACTCACCGGTCTATAATTTCCTGGATCTCCTCTGGAACCCTTCTTAAAAATCGGAGTAACATTGGCTACCCTCCAGTCTTCCGGTACTACACTCGATTTTAGGGACAGATTGCATATTTCTAACAGTAGCTCCGCAAGTTCATTTTTTAGTTCTATTAGTACTCTGGGATGAATACCATCAGGTCCCGGTGATTTACTACTCTTCAGCTTGCTGAACTGACCCATTACATCCTCCAAGGTTACAGAGAATTTGTTTAGTTTCTCCGACTCCCCCGCTTCAAATATTCTTTCCGGCACCGGTGTCCCCCCCAAATCCTCCTCGGTGAAGACCGAAGCAAAGAATTCATTTAATTTCTCCGCTACGGCTTTGTCCTCCTTGATCGCCCCTTTAACACCATTTTCGTCCAGCGGCCCAACCGACTCTTTGGCCGGTTTCCTGCTTTTAATGTATCTAAAAAAATTTTTACTATGTATTTTTGCTTCCAACGCTAATTTCTTCTCAAAGTCCTTTTTTGCCCTCCTTATCTCCGCTTTGCATTTGGCTTGGCATTCCTTATGATCTATCCTGTTACTTTCAGTTGGTTCTCTTCTCCACTTTCTGAAGGATTGTTTTTTGGCTCTAATGATTTCCTTTATCTTACTGTTTAGCCACGCCGGCTGACGTTTAGTCTTTTTTCCCTTTTTTCTAATACGTGGAATATATTTGTCCTGAACCTCCAGGATGGTGTTTTTAAACAGCATCCACGCCTGATGCAAGTTTTTTACTCTGCGAGCTGCTCCTTTCAGTCTTTTTTTCACCATTTTTCTCATTTTGTCGTAATCACCTTTTCTATAGTTAAACGCTAGCGTACTTGATTTCCTAGTTTCACTTCCTTCAATGCCAATATCAAAACCGATCATATTATGATCACTGTTATCAAGCGGCCCTCGTATCGTTACCCCCCTGCACTAGATCATGAGCACCACTAAGGACTAAGTCTAGTATTTTTCCTTCTCTGTCGGCTCCTGAACTAGCTGTTCCATGAAGCTGTCCTTGATTTCATCAAGAAATCTTATGTCCCTTGCGTGTACAGATGTTACATTAACCCAGTCTATATGCGGGTAATTGAAATCCCCCATTATTATTGTGTTGCCCAGTTTGTTTGCGTCCCTGATTTCCTTTAACATTTCCGCATCCGTCTGTTCGTCCTGGCCAGGCGGACGGTAGTACACTCCTATCACTATCCTTTTCCCCTTTGCACATGGAATTTCAATCCACAGTGATTCCAAGGAGTGTTTTGTTTCCTGCAGAATTTTCAATCTATTTGATTCAAGGCTCTCGTTAATATACAATGCTACCCCTCCACCAATCCGATTCACCCTATCACTACGATATAATTTGTACCCCGGTATGACAGTGTCCCACTGGTTATCCTCCTTCCACCAGGTCTCAGAGATGTGATGTTTGTTTTATTCATTATGTATTTTTATTTTGTAGTTTTTTGTACCCCTGACGCAGCCTGAGGGCAAAACGTGGTCACGTCGGATAACTTGTAATAAACCACTTCTTCTGTTACCCTCCTGTTCCATTTTTTTGTCTTTTTTGATCTGCTTTTTTTCCTTTTGGTTTGCTATTTCTGTGGCAGATCTTTGCCCTTTTTTGTTTCTGTCTTCTATATAGCACCGAAATCAGCTCAGATTCTATAACAATGTGGGTAGTTTAACAAGCTTAAGGGAGCCCTTTTACTAAGGCACGTAGGCGTCTACGCCCTGCAGTAACCCAGTGGTACTTCAGGTTTAGCCAGTGGTGAGCTCACTTACAGCTGCTTATTTAGATTTTGCTCACACCTTGTTCAGTAGTAGCTCAAGGTGAGTTACATTCAGGTACTCTGGATATTTCTCTGTCCCAGGAGGGCTCATGATCTAAGTTTATACCTGAGGCAATGGAGGGTTCAGTGACTTGCCCAAGATCACAAGGAGCAGCAGTGGGATTTGAACTGGCCACCTCTGGATTGCAAGACCGGTGCTCTGGCCACTCCTCCACTCCTTAGTAAAAGGGGGCCCTAAAATCCTGTGTTAAAAACACGTTACGCCTGAACATTAATGCTCTTTAGTAAAAGATGCCATTATCCTTGAGTTCAGTAGTCTGTGTACATTCTGCATCTGTATGGATCCTAAGTGCAAGGATTACCCCTTTTTTTTTTTCACTAATACATCTTCAGCCTTAATCTATTTTGCCAAATCATTATTTTTCTGCTTCTCCTTTTATAAGTTTATCAATAGAAATCAAACAAAATAAAACATGGAAAAGAAAATAAGATGATACCTTTTTTATTGGACATAACTTAATACATTTCTTGATTAGCTTTCGAAGGTTGCCCTTCTTCGTCAGATCGGAAATAAGCAAATGTGCTAGCTGACAGTGTATATAAGTGAAAACATTCAAGCATTACTATGACAGTAAAATAGATACCATTGGAGATCCTACATGGAATGTTGCTACTATTGGAGATTCTACATGGAATGTTGCTACTATTGGACATTCTACATGGAATGTTGCTATTCCACTAGCAACATTCCATGTAGTAGGCTGCGCAGGCTTCTGTTTCTGTGAGTCTGATGTCCTGCACGTACGTGCAGGACGTCAGACTCACAGAAGCAGAAGCCTGCGCGGCCACATTGGTGATCCGCAAGGGCCGACTTCTACATGGAATGTTGTTAGTGGAATAGCAACATTCCATGTAGAATCTATAGAAATCAAACAAAATAAAACATGGAAAAGAAAATAAGATGATACCTTTTTTATTGGACATAACTTAATACATTTCTTGATTAGCTTTCGAAGGTTGCCCTTCTTCCTCAGATCGGAAATAAGCAAATGTGCTAGCTGACAGTGTATATAAGTGAAAACATTCAAGCATTACTATGACAGTAAAATAGATACCATTGGAGATCCTACATGGAATGTTGCTACTATTGGAGATTCTACATGGAATGTTGCTACTATTGGACATTCTACATGGAATGTTGCTATTCCACTAGCAACATTCCATGTAGTAGGCTGCGCAGGCTTCTGTTTCTGTGAGTCTGATGTCCTGCACGTACGTGCAGGACGTCAGACTCACAGAAGCAGAAGCCTGCGCGGCCACATTGGTGATCCGCAAGGGCCGACTTCTACATGGAATGTTGTTAGTGGAATAGCAACATTCCATGTAGAATCTATAGAAATCAAACAAAATAAAACATGGAAAAGAAAATAAGATGATACCTTTTTTATTGGACATAACTTAATACATTTCTTGATTAGCTTTCGAAGGTTGCCCTTCTTCCTCAGATCGGAAATAAGCAAATGTGCTAGCTGACAGTGTATATAAGTGAAAACATTCAAGCATTACTATGACAGTCTGACAGGGTGGGAGGGTGGGGGTGGGTAGGAGGTATGCATGGGGACATCAAAGCATATCATTGATATTCTAACAGGGTGGGTGTGGATAGGTGAGGGGAGGGTGATCAACAGAGACATACAGCTTTATGGTTTATAATGGACGATCTGAGGAAGAAGGGCAACCTTCGAAAGCTAATCAAGAAATGTATTAAGTTATGTCCAATAAAAAAAGGTATCATCTTATTTTCTTTTCCATGTTTTATTTTGTTTGATTTCTATAGATTCTACATGGAATGTTGCTATTCCACTAGCAACATTCCATGTAGAAGTCGGCCCTTGTAGATCACCGACGTGGCCGCGCAGGCTTCTGCTTCTGTGAGTCTGACGTCCTGCACGTACGTGCAGGACGTCAGACTCACAGAAGCAGAAGCCTGCGCAGCCTTCTACATGGAATGTTGCTAGTGGAATAGCAACATTCCATGTAGAATCTCCAATGGTATCTATTTTACTGTCATAGTAATGCTTGAATGTTTTCACTTATATACACTGTCAGCTAGCACATTTGCTTATTTCCGATCTGACGAAGAAGGGCAACCTTCGAAAGCTAATCAAGAAATGTATTAAGTTATGTCCAATAAAAAAGGTGTCATCTTATTTTCTTTTCCATGTTTTATTTTGTTTGATTTCTATTGATAACCTTAAGAGTGGACTAACACGGCTACCACACTCCTTTTATAAGAAATGCAGAGTGGATGAAGTTTTCTTGCCAGGATGATTCATTCCGCTCTGAAATGGAGAAGGCCACGTATCTTGCTGTCCAGACTGAAAAGAAGGCAGCAAGCACTTCTGCTTCCGACTGGGCATTTCCAGGTGTCAGGGAAAATGTTTTATGTGGGTTTAATTCACACCAGGTCCCTACTGCTGCTCCCTTCCTAACTAAATAGTGTCAATTGCCCATGAAGACCCACGGGTTTTCCCGTCTTTTAATCATGGCTTTGTCATGGTGGTTGCAAATTCCAAGGATGGGAAGTTCTGTTTTCAAGCAACAATTTTGCTTTTTCTATGCCTAGGGCAACCTCCTCCCCCCCCCCCCCCCCCAAAAGCATGCGGTGGCGTCAGCATGTGGATTTGCCACACACCGAGGCCCTTTTTACCATAGCAGACGTGTGGTAAGTACCCACTTGCCGTGCCTGGGAGAGCCCTTACCCAGAAGCGGACCCAGGTTGACGGCGCAGGGGGGGGAGCGAAAGCGACGCAAGAGTGGACTTCTGCCGGCGCACATTTTCAATGCAACACAACGAGAAAAAAATAGGCGCCGGTGCCAGCAGAACTCCATTTGGGGGAGCGGACGCTCCCCTGGCGCCCCACCTAGCTACGCCACTGCCCTTACCGCTTCCTGTTTATGAGGGGGGTACGGGCTTCCACGCTAAGCCTGCAGTAACCAGGCAGAATGTTTTACAAGAAATGATTTATCTTGGGGGAAAGAGCTCTAGAGCACTCGCTACTGTTTATAATTTAAGAGCAGATGCTGTATTTATAAGTTTTAGGATATTAATTTCTACACCAATCACCAAAGGTGATAATTGCAATAAATTAAATAAATTAAGTATATATAAAAGATACCATATACTCAGAACACAAAGAGACCGTATTTTTAGCTTCAAAAAGGTTGATTTAATATACAATTGCACACGAGAGGTAGGTTTTTAAAAGGATCTTAGAACAGAGAATTTGTGCATAAAATAGAACAAAGTAGCAGGTAGGTTAACTTACAAGTCCTTGTTACAAGCATGCTGTGGTCCAGCTGATTGATGAGCACATGTTTCAGGAGCAAGGCATCAGCAGACCCCAAAGAGAGCAGCAGGTCCCAAGAGGAGGCAGGTCCCAAGAGGAGGCAGGTTCCAAGAGAGCAAGCTGGGCTGTTTCCAGGCCTTTTATAATGTTAGCAGAGAAGCATGGTATGTGCATGTCCTGGATATTTTGCAAGGCATTATGGTTAATGTAGTCTGTTCACATGACCACATTATAAGTCCTTTTTTCTGCAGATGTCCTGGCGTCCATTTGTCTGATAGATGATGGGAGGGGCAGGTATACCTCTGATGACAGGCAAATGTTCTGTTTATGCTTTTCCTCTGAGTTCTTTGTTTTCAATGGGGTATTCAGGTGCCCACCTTGGTCAAGCTTTTGTTAGGTGGGAGGGCAGAGGAAACTATATATCTCTCTTTTGTCTTTGTTAAGTGTTTGTAATTGACTAGCCCTGCCACCAGAAATTCCCAAGGAAAAGGGGAAAGAAGGCTTTGAAATGCAGCTTCAATACATCTCCTAAAAGCTGCATTCTTATATTGATAATTCTGACAATTGGCTTATACCATAACAAATGCAGTGCTGCCCGATTACCTCCAGGTAAGCGCCTTGTAGCAAAATAAATCTGAATTTTTTTCATGCTGGAAATGGCATGTGGTGGGGGCGGCTTTACCGCCAGCTGCTGCGCCAGGCCTGCAGTAGTTCTGGATTGGTGCGCGGCATGCTCGCAGTAGACTTGCTGCACCTTTGTAAAAACTCCACAGCTGTTTTGCAAATACCTTAGGCATTTTTATTCTCTAATCTCTGTATTTTCCTTTTTCTTTTCTTTTATTTATTTGTAGCATTTGTATCCCACATTTTCCCACCTATTTGCAGGCTCAATGTGGCTTATTACATTGTTCCGTATTGGTCATCACCAATTCCGGAAACGAGAAATACATAGTTAAGATAGAGGTGACTAGTGTGGATTAGATATTCAGGTGAAGAAAGTTCATTTTCGTGATGAGAAATAAAAGGTATAGGATTAAACTTCAATCGTGATAGATTAGTTTAAACAATCAGAAAATTAATGGTTACGTTCTGTGTAGTTGTGGTGGAAATTTTATTACTGCTGTTTAGGATGGAATTTTGTGGTATGCCTTTTTGAATAGGTTGGTTTTCAGTCATTTTCTTTCTTTTTATTAATTGACATTTCAAAATGATACAATCCAATGATAGAAAGGATAACAAAATGAGAAACGATTCAATCAGTAGTAATAATAAGGACATTTAGGCGTCCTTTCACTAAGCCACAGTAAAAAGTGGCCTGCGGTAGTGTAGGCACGTGTATTTTTACTGCATCTACAAAAAAGGCGGGCTTTTTTTAATGGGACGGGAAAGGGGCCTGCGGTAAAAATGAAACCAGCCTGCGCCCAAAACCGGCCTGAGTCCTTAAACGCCACTCATTGATCTAGCGGTAAAGGCTCGTGCGCACATGTGTTGGCGCATGCCAAGTGCCGATCACCGCCGGGACTGGCATGCGTAGGAGGAAATAAATAATTTCATCCATGTGTTATGGGTGCAGACCAAATCTGAAATTAGCTTCAGAAAGGCGCACTGGCCTGGCGGTAGTCTCATTTTGGCGTGCATGGCACATGCGTAGGGCCTACCGTGGCTTAGTAAAAGGGCCCCTTAATTTAACATAAACTTGAAGATTGCCTCCTGTAGCCCATATTAAAAGGAATGGAAAGGAGAAATAAACTAAGGGGCCCTTTTGGAGTGGAGGAGTAGCCTAGTGGTTAGTGCAGTGGACTGGGGAACTGAGTTCGATTCCCACTGCAGCAACTTGTGACTCTGGGCAAGTCACTTAACCCTCCATTGCCCCTGGTACAAAATAAGTACCTGAATATATGTAAACCGCTTTGAATGTAGTTGCAAAAACCTCAGAAAGGCAGTATATCAAGTCACAGTTCCCTTTCCCTTTCCCTTATGACATCACAATATCACAAGTGAGCCAAGTATTGGGCAATCAAGCCATTGTGACATCACTGATGAGGTTGGCTCTTATTGGTGGAATGAATGGAGGAGTAGCCTAGTGGTTAGTGCAGCGGACTTTGATCCTGGGGAACTGAGTTCAATTCCCACTGCAGCTCCTTGTGACTCTGGGCAAGTTACTTAACCCTCCATTGCCCCTGGTACAAAATAAGTACCTGAATATATGTAAACCGCTTTGAATGTAGTTACAAAAAATGACAGAAAGGCAGTATATCAAGTCCCATTACCCTATTTGAGATTCTCCATGGAATGTTGAAACTATTTGCAGATTCTACATGGAATGTTGCTACTATTGGAGATTCTAGATGGAATGTTGCTATTCCAATAGCAACATTCCATGTAGAAGCCTGCCCTTGCAGATCAGCAACGCAGCCGCGCAGGTTTCTGTTTCTGTGAGTCACGGACCAAGAAAGGGATCTCGGTGTCGTCGTTGATGATACGTTGAAACCTTCTGCTCAGTGTGCTGCTGCAGCTAAGAAAGCAAATAAAATGTTAGGTATTATTAGGAAAGGAATGGAAAACAAAAATGAGGATGTTATAATGCCTTTGTATCGCTCCATGGTGCGACCGCACCTCGAATATTGTGTTCAATTCTGGTCACTGCATCTCAAAAAAGATATAGTGGAATTAGAAAAGGTACAGAGAAGGGCGATGAAAATGATAAAGGGGATGGGACGACTTCCCTATGAGGAAAGGCTAAAGCGGCTAGGGCTCTTCAACTTGGAGAAAAGGCGGCTGAGGAGAGATATGATAGAGGTCTATAAAATAATGAGTGGAGTTGAACGGGTAGATATGAAGCGTCTGTTTACACTTTCCAAAAATACTTGGACTAGGGGGCATGCGATGAAGCTACAATGTAGTAAATTTAAAACGAATCGGAGAAAAGTTTTCTTCACTCAACATGTAATCAAACTCTGGAATTCGTTGCCAGAGAATGTGGTAAAGCCGGTTAGCTTAGCGGAGTTTAAAAAAAAAGGTTTGGACGGCTTCCTAAAGGAAAAGTCCATAGACCGCTATTAAATGGACTTGGGGAAAATCCACTATTTCTGGGATACACAGTGTAAAATGTTTAGTACTTTTTTGGGGATCTTGCCAGGTATTTGTGACCTGGATTGGCCACTGTTGGAAACAGGATGCTGGGCTTGATGGACCTTTGGTCTTTCCCAGTATGGCAATACTTATGTACTTACTTGCTTTATTTAAATATAGTGCCATTCAAAAACTCATCAAAAGCAGTGTGCAATCGTAGTTTAAAAATAATAAATAATCAGGTTAACTAATAAAGATTGTAAAAAATCCTAGACATAACAGGTACAGAGGTAAAGAGATGTTTGACAGAACAACAGATATCCAGAGACACCTGTGAAAGAAGCAGCAGATGGGTAGGGGCAGTTCCTAATATATGTTATGTCACCCCAAACACTGAACTGTCTGGGATACCTTTGAAAGTGATTAAGTAAATGAGGCTTTTGTGGCCAAGGCAGGAATTCTAGGGTGTGGCAGATGAACATACCACACGGTTGGGCCTCAAACATTTCATTTCTCCTGCTAGATATAAAGGTGAACACGCTGCTGTGTGACAGCAAGCACCCCAGCATGCTAAGTGAACCTGAAAACCTCCAGCATCTGGCTGCAGCTCTTCCTTGTTTGCATTAGGTTTCCCACGCAGACGACCACCCTGGCTGAGAGAGAAGGATGACCAGGAGCTGTTCACGCATGGCTGGTGAGATGTGCTGACTTTGTATATTAATCATGTCATCGGGGGTAGGGGAAAGGCTCCACATTTTAACCTTCACTTTGTTTTTGTTAATGTTTCTCTACTCTTTGAAAATGAATTTCTTAACTGGCAAGTGCATAGTTTTGTCATTTCACCACCCAGAGCTGGCTGCATGTTGGCCACCTGCACACTGGAAAGCAGTGATGCCAGCCCTGGGTGGAAAACTCATTGCGGGGTGAATTTTCCCCAATCTGTTGACGTTGATGGAATACAAGTCCACATGTTTACTTTTAGGTAGCATCGGATCTCAAATGCAGGAGAAGATTTTCATGCCTGTGCTTACTTTTCATTTCAATAGATAGAACTGTGTTTTGTAATCCCGAAATCTCATTCGTATTCGTCAGGAGTCTTCATGTGCATAAATATGACGCCTATAACAGAGTGGAAAAAAAAAAGAGGGTTGAGTTAGCACAAGTGACATTTCGTGAGGCTTCAGTCCTTAGGTTTTGAAAACTCTTTTGTGAAAATTAGAACTAGATCCCAACACTGGTTCCTCTCCAACTGTCCCTGTTAGAACCCAGCAATGCTAAAATTGATGTACATTGCAATGATTTTTTTAAAATTCATTTCCATCCATCCAACACTATAGAACAAGAGTTTTTTTATTTTGATATTGTGAATATAAAGGTACAAATTGAAAAGATTTGTGTGCAGAATTTTGGGACTTTCCCAGGCAAATCTTGGCATTTCAGATTCTTCCCTTCCTCCTCCCCCCAAGTTCTGTCAACTTGTTGGTCAAGAGTCACACTGTACTCACCCTATCGACACAAAACACACAGTTACGGGCAAACATGGGACACTGGCTGGGAAGGTATAATACTTCTGTAAGGGACCCTTTTACAGAGTGGTGGTGAGCCCAACGCGGGCTTACCGCTCGCTCTTCCGGGACTACCACTAGCTCACCGAGGCCACTGGTGGTACTTCTGGCTTGAGTGTGAACCTTTTCTGGGAGAAAAAGGAAACACCCAAAAATGATTTGCGCGGCGGTAATTGGGCATCGTCATGCACTGCCCGCTTACTGCTGGGTTAGCGCGGGAGCCCTTATCGCCACCTCAGTGGGTGGAGGTAAGGGTGCCCTGTTGCATGGCCATGCAGAAAGAGTTCTCTTATCGCACGGCCATGTGTGCCTGGGGTGTTTTTACCTGTTGTGCTAAAAAGGGCCTTGGTGCATGGGAAAAATGTCCCTCACCGCCAGGGGCTTAGATACGTGGGGCCACGGGGGCCTGGACCCCCATAGATGTGGCCATGGACCCCCTGCCAACGACCCTCTCAATCCCCCCTCCTGCCACCAACACACCGTCAACCCGCCATCGCCTACCTTTGCTGGCAGGGGACCCCAACCCCCGCCAGCCGAGGTTCTCTTCTTCCATCGTTCTGTTTCTGAGTCTGACGTGGAACCTTTTTTTTTTAATAGATTAACATGTGATTAGTGCTAATCTCTGGCAAGTTCTTTTTTGCCTTCTAAACAGTTTGCCTCTGATGCTTACATTTGCTTCTGATCATTGGAGCCAAGGCGATTGCAACACCCAATGACTGTCTGATAAAATTTTACTGAATACAGGAAGCATATTTCAAAGGCTCATTTTTTTTTTGTTACATTTGTACCCTGCGCTTTCCCACTCATGGCAGGCTCAATGCGGCTTACATGGGGCAATGGAGGGTTAAGTGACTTGCCCAGAGTCACAAGGAGCTGTCTGTGCCTGAAGTGGGAATTGAACTCAGTTCCTCAGGACCAAAGTCCACCACCCTAACCACTAGGCCACTCCTAAATGTGTCTCATTTCTCGCATAAGAACTTTCCTGTTCATTCATAGCTCCAAAAACAAGGCTGTGACATCAGGTAAGTGGTTAACACTGTTCCGTCAAGAATTTTCTTACCATAGGGAGGAGGCAGGGCTCCCCCCCCCCCCCCCCGTAAATTTTCAGCGCTAATAAAAGTGAAAGGTTGTTTTAACATTGACATTTTGAACTGATAATTTTTTTTCAGTATATTGAAAAGGTACTTCCAGAAACTGAAAGCCAGAAGTACACTTTCTCCACAAAATAAAATACACTTCATAACACTGGAACATTTATTTTGAATTAATCTTCCTGCTTTTGTTTTCATGAGTGAAATAAGATGGATACAAAGATAACTTTAAATAGAGGAGTGCGGTAGCCGTGTTAGTTCACTCTGTATTAAGTTAAGTCCAATAAAAAAGGTATCATCTTATTTTCTTTTCCATGTTTTTTGTTTGATTTCTATTGACAAAGATAACTTTGTAAGTGTGATTAGGGCGCCCTCTTGTGTTTACAATGAATAATTTCACATTAGTGGCAAAAAAATTGGGGGTAATATTGTGAAGCTTTTTTCTATGTGTAAAACCTGTTTGAGGTGCAGAAAAGGGTAGATGCACAGAAAGAGGAAGACTACTTTTACACAGTCTGTGTGTAGGAATTTTATGGAATGCAATTTGAGTGAAGTGTGGGTGGTGTTCTGATCTACATGTGCTCTTTATAACATACATGATACATACATTGAGAACAATCACACATTTACTTCTTGGTGCAGGTGTAAATTTGCACGTGGGCATCTTATGTGCTATTGGGGATGAATCTGTTGTATAAAGGTATATAGATCCCTCTGTTGCCTTTATGTTTATCCATGAAGGCTATATCATAAAAGGAATCCTGTTCCGAGGGAATGGATCCTCAGAAGCTAAGCCGAGATTGGGTGGCAGAGCCGGTGGTGGGAGGCGGGGCTGGTGGTTGGGAGGCGGGGATAGTGCTGGGCAGACTTATACGGTCTGTGCCAGAGCCGGTGGTTGGGAGGCGGGGCTGGTGATTGGGAGGCGGGGATAGTGCTGGGCAGACTTATACGGTCTGTGCCAGAGCCGGTGATTGGGAGGCGGGGCTGGTGGTTGGAAGGCGGGGATGATAGTGCTGGGCAGACTTATACGGTCTGTGCCAGAGCCGGTGGTTGGGAGGCGGGGCTGGTGGTTGGAAGGCGGGGATGATAGTGCTGGGCAGACTTATACGGTCTGTGCCAGAGCCGGTGGTTGGGAGGCGGGGCTGGTGGTTGGAAGGCGGGGATAGTGCTGGGCAGACATACGGTCTGTGCCAGAGCTGGTGGTTGGGAGGCGGGGCTGGTGCTGGGCAGACTTATACGGTCTGTGCCCTGAAGAGGACAGGTACAAATCAAGGTAAGGCATACACAAACAGTAGCACATATGAGTTTATCTTGTTGGGCAGACTGGATGGACCGTGCAGATATTTTTCTCCCATCATCTACTATGTTACTATGTAAATACAACAGGTTCCTGATTAACTGTCCTTTGATTGTCTGACATTCTATTCGTAATCAGGCTCTGCCCCTTCCCTCCCCTACCACACTCAATATACAATGCAATCCAGTCCTAAACAGGGCTCAAACACAAGCAACAGTGCCCCCCCCCCCAAGACCCCTCTCCCTCCGTCTGCCTCTCCATCTACCCATCCAACTGTAGTTCCCCCAACCCCAAACCTACCTTTTAAGCCCCAGTGGACCAGGTGATCCGGGAAATTACAGACCGGTAAACCTGACTTCAGCGCTGGGCAAAATAGTAGAAACTATTAAAAAGAATGAAAACTGAAAGTGCCCCATCCATATCCCAGATACATCGGAAGTTGTGGGAGCTGGCTCCGCTGAAGGAGACGACCAAGGTTAGACAGAGTTGGGAAAAGGATATGAGCTGCAATTTGGAATCTTGGGATATTACCGCGCAGATAAAAGATATACCAAGAACAATTGGGGGTGCAGATTACAGGGAATGCGCGTACAGGATAATTCACAGAGCTTACTTTACCCAAGTACAATTATATAAATCAGGGGGTATTGAGACAGCGCTCTGTTTGAAATGTAATAGATATGACAATACTTTATACCATGCGATGTGGGGATGTGTAGCACTACAGAGATATTGGAGACAAATAGTTACTTACCTGTCTCATGTTTTGGGTAGTAGAATAGACATGAATCCACGACAATTGATACTAGATCTAAAAGATGCACCTCTAAGACTCAATGCTGACAAAACATTATTATATAGAAAATTATGTCTGGTAGCAAAAAAATGTATTATGCAATATTGGACCGTAGCCATTGCACCACCTTATTGGCATTGGCGTAACAGGGTGCATCAATTGTTAGTGTGGGAGGCGAAAGAAGAAGTAAAAGGACAGTACAAAAGGAAAATACGGTTTCTTAAAATATGGGGTAGTTACCTGGAAAAAATGACACAGAGAGGCCGAAGTTTGGTCATTAATACTTTATAAAGGAACCATGTATCACTATAATATTGGGATGTATCAATATGAGTTAATCAAGAGGGTTGGGGTGGGGTGTTAGTAGGGAATAGTGGGAGGAGGGTGTAGGAGAGGGGATTGAGGAGTAGGAGTTCTGTATTAAATTGGAGCGGTAAGCTGAGTACGTTACATTACAGTAGAATAGTAGTTGATTTACAATTGTACACTTGCCAAATCAAAGGCTCTGTTGTATCGTTGTAATGTTATGACTTTATTTAACAATTGTTGAAATATAAAGATGCAAGGAGGGGAGGGGGTTGGGGGGAAAAAGAGAAATGGGATTCAGTGATTGAAGCAGATACATATGTTATTGCAATGCTGATTTAAAAACTGAACTTTGTTGAATGAAGTCTCCAAGTTGCATTGTACTGTGCATTTCGATAATAAAAAAGTTTAAACATAAAAAGAATGAAAATTACAGAACACGTAGACAAATATGGTTTAATGGGACAGAGTCAGCATTGATTCAGCCAAGGGAAGTCTTGCCTCACCAATTTGCTTAATTTCTTTGAAGGCGTAAATATGTGGATAAAGGTGAGCTGGTTGATGTAGAGTATCTAGATTTTCAGAAAGCTTTTGACAAAGTTCCTCATGAGAGACTCCTGAGAAAATTTAAAAACTCACGGAATAGGAGGCAATGTTCTGGTGTGGATTAGGAATTGGTCATTGGAAAGAAAACAGAGGGCAGGGTTAAATGGCTATTTTTCTCAGTGGAGGAGGGTGAATAGTGGAGTGCCACAGGGATCTGTACTGGGACTATTTAACATATTTATAAATGATCTGGAAATCGGTACGACAAGTGAGGTGATTAAATTTGCAGATGACACAAAACTATTCAAAGTTATCAAAACACTTGCGGATTGTGAAAAATTGCAGGAAGACCTTAGGTTATCAATAGAAATCAAACAAAATAAAACATGGAAAAGAAAATAAGATGATACCTTTTTTATTGGACATAACTTAATACATTTCTTGATTAGCTTTCGAAGGTTGCCCTTCTTCGTCAGATCGGAAATAAGCAAATGTGCTAGCTGACAGTGTATATAAGTGAAAACATTCAAGCATTACTATGACAGTAAAATAGATACTATTGGAGATTCTACATGGAATGTTGCTACTATTGGAGATTCTACATGGAATGTTGCTATTCCACTAGCAACATTCCATGTAGAAGGCTGCGCAGGCTTCTGTTTCTGTGAGTCTGACGTCCTGCACGTACGTGCAGGACGTCAGACTCACAGAAGCAGAAGCCTGCGCGGCCACATTGGTGATCTACAAGGGCCGACTTCTACATGGAATGTTGCTAGTGGAATAGCAACATTCAATGTAGAATCTATAGAAATCAAACAAAATAAAACATGGAAAAGAAAATAAGATGATACCTTTTTTATTGGACATAACTTAATACATTTCTTGATTAGCTTTCGAAGGTTGCCCTTCTTCCTCAGATCGGAAATAAGCAAATGTGCTAGCTGACAGTGTATATAAGTGAAAACATTCAAGCATTACTATGACAGTCTGACAGGGTGGGAGGATGGGGGTGGGTAGGAGGTATGCAACAGAAAGGACTTAACAAGGACCTGGGGTTCCTAGCCCATTATAAACCATAAAGCTGTATTTCTCTCCACCCCTCACCTATCCACACCCATCCTGTTAGAATATCAATGATATGCTTTGATGTCCCCATGCATACCTCCGACCCACCCCCATCCTCCCACCCTGTCAGACTGTCATAGTAATGCTTGAATGTTTTCACTTATATACACTGTCAGCTAGCACATTTGCTTATTTCCGATCTGAGGAAGAAGGGCAACCTTCGAAAGCTAATCAAGAAATGTATTAAGTTATGTCCAATAAAAAAGGTATCATCTTATTTCCTTTTCCATGTTTTATTTTGTTTGATTTCTATTGATAACCTTAAGAGTGGACTAACACGGCTACCGCACTCCTCTACTTAGGAAGACCTTAGGAAACTGGAAGACTGGGCAACCAAATGGCAGGAGAAATTTAATGTGGACAAATGATGCACATTGGGAAGAATAATCCAAATCATAGTTACCTGATGCTGGGGTCCACCTTGGGGGTTAGCACTCAAGAAAAACATCTAGGTGGCATTATTATTATTATTAGCATTTGTACAGCGCTACCAGACGCACGCAGTGCTGAACACCTGATACAAAGAGAGAATCCCTGCTCAAAAGAGCTTACCATCTAAATAATACAGACAAGACAGTTACGGGTGAGGGAAGTAATGGGTGAGAAGGGAGGAAGGGACAAGGGGAGGGCAATTGAGTATTGGCTAGGAGCTAAAAAGCAGCAGTGAAAAGATGGGTTTTCAGCATAGATTTGAAACCAGGTAGAGATGGAGCTAGACGTATAGGTCCAGGAAGTCTATTCCAGGCATAAGGTGCCACGAGAGAAAAGGAACGAAGCCTGGAGTTAGCAGTGGAGGAGAAGGGGGACAACAAGAGAGATTTGTCATTGTAGACAATATGCAGAAATCTTCTATCCAGTGTGTGGCACAGCCAAAAAAGCAAACAGGATGCTAGGAATTATTAGGAAAGGGATGGTAAATAAGACCAAGAATATTATAATGCCTCTGCATCACTCCATGGTGTGACCTCACCTCAGTGCCGTAGCGAGGGCGGCTGACACCCGGGGCAGGTCGCCACTGCGCACCCCCCCCCCCCCCCCCCCGGGTGCAGCACGGCACCTCCCCCTTCGGCGCGCACCCTCCCCCCTCCGGAGCGCATTCTTACTTGAATTAGGAAGCGAGGGGCAGGCGAGAGGGCTGATCCGCCCCCAAGTGCACGTCGCTGGGAGCTGCGTCGGCTCCGCTGGTTTCCTGCTCTCTCTGCCCTGGAACAGGAAGTAACCTGTTCAGGGGCAGAGGGAGCAGGGAACCAGCGGAGCTGATACCCCCTCACTGGCATGTACCCGGGGCGGAGTGCCCCAACGCCCCC
This sequence comes from Microcaecilia unicolor, assembly GCF_901765095.1. Lineage (NCBI taxonomy): Eukaryota > Metazoa > Chordata > Amphibia > Gymnophiona > Siphonopidae > Microcaecilia > Microcaecilia unicolor. The sequence goes on along the minus strand of NC_044036.1, from coordinate 334,638,476 downwards.
CCTTCCTACGCCACTGCCTCACCTTGAGTGTTGCATTCAATTCTGGTCACCATATCTCAAAAAAGATACAGCGGAATTAGAAAAGGTGCAAAGAAAAGTGATCAAAATGATAAAAGGGATGGATCTCCTCCCATATGAGAAAAGGCTAAAGAGGTTAGGGCTTGGAAAAGAGACACTGAGGGGGGGGGGGGATCTGATTGAGGTATATAAAATCCTGAGTGGTGTAGAAATGGTAAAAGTGAATCGATTTTCTTTACTCTTTCAAAAAGTACCAAAGACCAGAGGACACAATAAAATTACATGGAAAAATTTTAAAACAAATAGGAGGAAATATTTTTTCACTCAAAGAATAGTTAAGCTCTGGAACTCACTTCTGGAGGATGTGGTAACAACAGTTAGTGTATCTAGGCTTAAAAGAGGTTTGGATAAGTTCCTGGAGGAAAAGTCCATAATCTGTTATTGGTAGCATAGAATGTTGTTACTAATTGGGTTTCTGCCAGGTACTTGTGACTTGGATTGGCCACTGTTGGAAACAGGATACTGGGCTGGCTGGACCATTGGTCTGGCCCACTATGGCAATCCCTAGTTACTACTGCCCATGCTGGCAACATTTTCAACATGCCGTGAGGCCGTGGCATCTTTTAGGGCTTCTAACATGGGCTTCCCGTTATAAATTACCACCTGAAAAAAACATAACCTGAAATGGGTTGAAAGAGCGGAATTTTGAAACTTGTCAGCAGTATTGCCAATCACCAAGGCTCAAAGGCCAGCTACTGCCCAGATGAACTTCTTTCACGATTCAATCATTTTTAAAAAATCTACATTTACAACAATTACCTTGTGCTTGGAACCTCAGGGGCTAAGCCGCATGCAGGATGCCTTATTTTTAATTCAGTTTCTGTTTTAATTTGGGTAAATCTGTATGGAAATTTTTAATTCGCTTTGAAACTGTCTTTAGAGGCAGAAGCAGGGGTGGGCTGACAGGTATCTGGGCCCCTGGGCAATAAGGGTCATGACCCTCCCCGCCCCCCCCCCCCCCCCCCAACCTTCCATCCATCAGATTACTGGTTCTGTACCTGTATAAATATTTCAATTTAGGCAAAAACCCTAATGTAGATATATAGAAAGTCATTAAGTCATTAAATCATTTGGAATGATCTGTATGTTGTTTTGCTTTCTAGATGATTATGAGACTCTAGGGCACTAGTTCTCAACCTTTTATTTCTGTTGGGACATACCTGATGGATGATGTTCACATATGTGACACACCGCGTACAAGACCATCACAAACCTTTTGTCTGACACAGTGCAGTATTCTTATGAGTTAAATGTGAACATGCTCTGCATCCATAAAAATCCAACCTCCCCACAACAACAGATGCAAATCAGAACTGGAACATTTCTCCATGGAAGTCATCGTAACAACAACAAAATTATGAATCTCATATCATCAGAGCAATGGGGACAAGTAAGGGAATGAGGAGGAGGAAATCCAGTTCACAGGAGTTGATCTTTATTAACATAGTAACATAGTAAATGACGGCAGATAAAGACCTCTACGGTCCATCCAGTCTGCCCAACAAGATAAACTCATTTTACATGGTATGTGATATTTTATACCCGAGTTTGATTTGTCCTTGTCATTCTCAGGGCACAGACCGTAGAAGTCTGTCCAGTACTGTTCTTGTACTAAACGTTCTGAAGATTCTGGAATTCTAAAGAGTTACAAGATTCCGGAATCCCAATTAGTAGCAACATTCCATGTAGAACCCCAAAGAGTAACATAGTAAATGACGGCAGATAAAGACCTGAACGGTCCATCCAGTCTGCCCAACAAGATAAACTCATTTTACATGGTATGTGATGCTTTATACCCGAGTTTGATTTGTCCTCACCTTTCTCAGGGCACAGACCGCAGAAGTCTGCCCAGCACTCTTCTTGTACTAAAAGCCCCTTAAGAGTTACTCTCCAGCCCATCCCTATCTATTCAGGCACGATCAGGGCGTAGACCGTAGAAGTCTGCCCAGCTCCCGTTTTGTTTCAAATTACCAGCGTCGCCACCCAATCTCCGCTAAGATTCCACAGTAAAAAGGTCCTTGCGGTAGAAGAGGGGTCCATTTGCCCTGCACGCCAGGGCCCTTTTTACCACAGAAGGTAAAAATCCCCTACCCCCAAAAAATGGCCATGTGGTAAGGTTACTCTTGCCATGTGGGAAAATCAACCGAGCAGATCGTAATGAAAAAAATGTAATTTATTAGTGGATATTAAAAATTATATACAGAACAGCCCGACACAGGCCGTGTTTCAACCAGCAGGGCTGCTTCAGGGGCTACGAAACAAATAAAATGATATTTAAAAACATAATGCAGATATAACAAAACATAGTAATCTAAAAAAAATGACTATGTTTTGTTATATATACAACATACAAACACATATATATGTAATGTGTATATAGTAAAAAAAAAAATTTTTGTTTTGTTATATCTGCATTATGTTTTTTAAACGTCATTTTATTTGTTTCGTAGCCCCCGAAGCAGCCCTGCTGGGCGAAACATGGCCTGTGTCGGGCTGTTGTGTATATAATTTTTAATATCCATTAATAAATTACATTTTTTTCATTACGATCTGCTCTGTTGATTTTCCTTCTTGGAGTTTGCAGACCGTCTGTCCTTTTGCTTTCTTGTACTCTTACCATGTGGCCATGCTGCGGGGAGAGCTTACTGCCACCCACTGAGGTGGCAGTAAAGGCTCCCGCAGTAATCCTGATTACCACCAGGTTATCACTGCGGTAAAAATTCCCAAAATATTTTTTGGCATGCCAGAAATGGCACACACTCAAGCCAGAACTACCGCCGCTGGCTGCATTGTCGCACGGCAACCCTTTTGTAAAAATGACCCTAAATGACTTGCCCAGATTCACAAGGAGCAGCAGTGGGAATTAACCCAGTTCCTCTGGGGCTTAGGCTATTGCATTAACCATTAGACTGCTCCTCTATTCACTGTGGTGTCCATCCCTGTCTGTGATCACTAGTCTCTATATAAAACGCACCTCCAACGTTCCATTGAAGCCTCACTTTCCCAACGTTTGAAAGTGAGGCCGGCTGAGACCACTTTTTTGCTCCATGAGTGTCTGCCCCACCCACGCGTCAAACGTGATGACGCAGAGGGCGGAGCAATGACACTCATGCAGCAAAAGCGCTCAATGACGCCCCCCCCCCGGCGCAACAACATGGCCCCTCCACGCCGCCCCACCCCCAAAGCTGCAGAATGCAGGAGGTGCAACCCCCCCCCCCCCCCCACAAGCCACCCACCGTCGCGTTGCTTTGCCGGTGGGGGACACGAAACCCCGCCAGCACAAGTCCTGTCTGCTGACTACGGCGTGATCTTTGGCGTTGCAAGCCTCTGCAGGCAGGGCTTCTGTGCGTCTGACGTCCTGCACGTGCAGGACGTCAGATGCACACAACCCCGCCCTGCACAGGCTAGCAACGCCGAAGATCGCTGGAGTCAGTCAGACTCAGACAACACAGGACATCTACTGGCGGGATTTTGGGTCCCCCGCCAGCAAAACTACGCGATGGTGGGTGCGATGGCGATGATGGGTGGGAGGCCGGCGGCCGGGTGCATCGCGGTGGGTGGGATGGCGGCAGGGGGGGTGCATCGCGCGGAGGAGGCGCTAAGCAGGATCTCCCCCCCCCCCCCAAAAAAAAACAGAACTATATGGCAGCCCATGGAGGGATGAGGTGTTGGGTCTGGCTGGCTGGAGGGAAAGCATAGGAAGGTCAGGAGCTTTTGGGGTTGGCAGGAGGGGATCAGGGGATTTTGAAGAGAATCAGAGTTATGCAATTTTGAGCTGTCCTAATTTAACTCAGTGACCAATGTGGGTGGTCAGTGCTGAATATCATTGGCACTCGCATAAACCACAGTGCCTGCCCAGTACTGTCCACAGCACCCCCCCCCCCCCCCCACCTCCCCAAAAGTCCCTTAAACAAAAGTTCAGACACAAGAAGGGGGAGGATGAGGGCCGGAAGAGGTCCAGAGACCACAGATGGAGGCGGGGGAGGGGGTCCTCACAGCACAAACGAAGGGGGACGGGGGGGGGGGGGGGGATCCACAGCCCTGACAGGAGGGCAGCAGGGAGACATAAGAGGAGGAGGGGGGGAACACTGACCAGACAGAGAGATGAGGGATCTTGCGACAACACAGTGGCACAGGCAGACGGAGGGGGTTCTCTCACTCTGTGTCTCTCTCACTCTCAAACACTGTCTACAACACACGCTATGTCTCACACTGGATCACATTCACTATGTGTCACACAGTCACTCTCAAGCACTCTCTCACTCTCATACACTCTCGCTGTGGCTCACATATCCACTCAAAACACACTGTCAATCTCACACACAAACACTCTCTAACAGACACACTTGCAGCCACAAACATTCAATCTGTCTCTCTCACACAGTCACTCTCACACAAACTCTCTCAAACATACACACTCCGAGGAAAACCTTGCTAGCGCCCGTTTCATTTCTGTCAGAAACGGGCCTTTTTTACTAGTTATCCATAATTCACCCATAGGTTAAGGCTATGCATTTGTTTCATGTCATTGTAAAAATGAAATGACAGGGAAAAAAAAATACCAAAAATGTTGGGGGTTTTCTTGCATTATCATGCTGTTGACAACACAAAACAGAATGAAAAGTTTTTTACAGTAAAATTAAAATAAATGAGAAAAAAATGGCAACAGTATGACAAACGACAGAAAACAGAGGGAAGGGTTAAATGGCCATTTTTCTCAATGGAGGAGGGTGAATAGTGGAGTGCCACAGGGATCAGTGATATTTAACATATTTATAAATGATGTATTTATTTGTTGCATTTGTATCTCACATTTTCCCACCTATTTGCTGGCTCAATGTGGCTTACATTATGCCGTAATGGTGATCGCCATTACCGGAATGTGAAATACAGAGTGGTATTGCATTAAAGTTCATAAGTGACAGAGAGGGGCATAATCGAACGAAAACGTCTATCTCCATGGGCGTTTATCTCCGAGAACGGGTCCGTGAAGGGGCGGACCGAACTGTATTTTCGCAAAAAATAGACGTCCATGTTTTATTCGACAATGTGTGTGCTGGACGTTTTTGTTTTTCAGTGATAAAGGAAAATGAAAGCGCCCAGCTCAAAAACGAATAAATCCAAGGCATTTGTTCGTGGGAGGGGCCAGGAGTCGTAGTGCACTGGTCCCCCTCACATGCCAGGACACCAACCGGGCACCCTAGGGGGCACTTTTAGAAAAACAAAAAAAAAGGTAAAAGAGCTCCCAGGTGCATAGCACCCTTCCCTTGTGTGTTGAGCCCCCCAAATCCCCCTCAAAACCCACTGCCCACAAGTCTACACCATTACTATAGCCCTAAGGGGTGAAGGGGGGCACCTACATGTGGGTACAGTGGGTTTGGGGGGGTTGGACGACTAATAAGCATTAAGCAGCACAATTGTAACAGGTAGGGGGGGGGGGATGGGCCTGGGTCCACCTGCCTGAAGTCCACTGCACCCCCTAACAACTGCTCCAGGGACCTGCATACTGCTGCCAGGGAGATGGGTATGACATTTGAGGGTGAAAATAAAAAGTTGTGAAACATCATTTTTTGTGATGGGAGGGGGTTAGTGACCACTGGGGGAGTCAGGGGAGGTCATCCCCGATTCCCTCTGGTGGTAATCTGGTCATTTAGGGCACTTTTTGAGGCCTTATTCATGAAAAAACAGGGTCCAGGAAAAGTGCCCTAAATTCTAGCTACAAACGTATACTTTTTTCCATTATCAGCGAAAGGCGCCCATCTCTGTTCGGGTGATAACCATGCCCCAGTCCCGCCTTCACCACGCCTATGACACGCCCCCGTCAACTTTGTACGCTTCCGCGGTGGAGTGCAGTTGAAAACGTCCAAGTTCAGCTTTCAATTATACCGCGTTATTCGTTTTTGTGAGATAAACGTCCATCTCCCGATTTAGGTCGGAACTTGGGCGTTTTTCTCATTCGATTATAAGCAGGAGAGTAATTTAAGCAGTCAGGTATAGAGAGTTCATTTCCGGAATGAGAAATAAAGTGGTATTGCATTAAAGTTCATTAGTGACAGAGTAAATTAAGCAATCAAGTACAGAGGGTTTGGTTTTGTCCCGTTATGGTATAAGTTTCTTTATGTGATATTTAGGATAGAATCATTGTGGTATGCCTTTTTGAATAGGTTGGTTTTTAGCAGTGGTGTACCAAGGGGGGTCAGTCCGCCCCGGGTGCACGCCGCTGGGGGGGGGGCGGTGCCGCGCACCGGTCAGCGTCGTTTGTTTCCATGCTCCCTCTGCCCCGGAAAAGGTTACTTCCTGTTCCGGCCTGTTCCGGGGCAGAGGGAGCCAGGGGCGTATCTGCGTGGGGCCACAGGGTCTGGGCCCCCGCAGATTTCGCCCTGGACCCCCCTACTGCCGCCGTGGGTACCTTTGCTGGTGGGGGACCCCAACCCCCACCAGCCGAGGTCCGCTTCCTCCTGCCGCTGCGAGGTTTTTTAAGTTCTTCATCAGGATTCGTCCTCCGTCACTCTGTGCTGCTGTTCAAAGAAGCTGCTAGCTGAATGCAGTTTCGGACTGAGTCTGACATCGCTGCTGCACGTTGTACATGAGTCTGACGTCCTGCACGTACAACGTGCAGCAGCGACGTCAGACTCAGTCCGAAACTGCATTCAGCTAGCAGCTTCTTTGAACAGCAGCACAGAGTGACGGAGGACGAATCCCGATGAAGAACTTAAAAAACCTTGCAGCGGCAGGAGGAAGCGGACCTCGGCTGGTGGGGGTTGGGGTCCCCCACCAGCAAAGGTACCCACGGCGGCAGGGGGGGTGGTCGGAAATGGCGGTGGCGGCGGCGGGGGGGCTATAATGTGCCCCCTCACTCTGGCTTCGGCCCCCGCTACCGCCAACTTTCAGATACGCCCCTGGAGGGAGCATGGAAACAAATGACACTGACTGGCATGCGGCACCCCCCCAGCGGCGTGCACCCGGGGGTGAAGGGGTTCTTTCGCCGGGGTGGGGGGTGTTCTTTCACCGGGGCGGGGTTGTGCTGCACGGGGGGGGGGGGCGCTACACCCGGGGGGGGCGGGGCGGGGCGCATCGGTGATCAGCCTCGGGTGTCAGCACCCCTAGGAATGCCACTGGTTTTTAGTGATTTTTGGAAGTTTGTTAGGTCGTGCATTGTTTTCGTGACGTTTGGTAGTGCATTCTATAGTTGCGTGCTTTTGTAGGAGAAGCTGGATGCATATGTTGATTTTATATTTTAGTCCTTTGCAGCTTGGGTAGTGGAGATGCAGGAATGTGCGTGCTGACCTTTTTAGTGGATAGTGGAGTGAATAGTGGAATGCCACAGGGATCAGTACTGGGACCGGTGCTATTTAACATATTTTCTAAACGATCTGGAAATCGGTACGACGAGCGAAGCTATTATATTTGTAGATGACACAAAACCATTCAAAGTTGTCGAAACACGTGCGGATTGTGAAAAATTGCAGGAAGAGCTTAGGAAACTGGAAAACTGGCAAATGAAATTTAACGTAGACGAATGCAAAGTTAGGAAGAATAATCCGAATCATCTGATGCTAAGGTCCACCTTAGGAATCAGCACTCAAGGAAAACATTTAGGTGTTACTGTAGACAATATACTGAAGTCCTGTACTGGGACTGGTGCTGGTTAACATATTTATAAATTATCTGGAAAATGGAATGACAAGTGAGGTGATTAAATTTGCAAATGACACAAAACTGTTCAGTCTGTTATTTATTTATTGCATTTGTATCCCACATTCCCCCACCTATTTGCAAGCTCAATGTGGCTTACATAGATTTGTTAATATTGTCATTTCAGGATATCAGATAAAGTTAGTAATGTGTGGTGATTAAGGAAGGGAATAAAGAAGGAGGAAGGGGTGATTAGGGTAGTTATAGAAGGTGGGCTTTCATAATTGAGTGGGTTGGTGAGGTGACTTAGTGAGGCTGTAGGTTCTCATTGTAGGCCTTGTTGAAGAGGAATGTCTTCAGAGATCTTTGAAAGATAGTTGTTTCGTTGATTGCTGTCAGGTCTGTAGGTAATGCATTCCATAACTGCGTGTTCATGTAAGAGAAGGTAGTGGCATGCATTAGCTTGTATTGAAGTCCTTTGCAGCTGGGGTAGTGCAGGTTGAGAAATTTGCGGGATGATTTAGTGGCGTTTCTGGAAGGTAGGTCTACTAGGTTTAACATGTAGATTGGGACGTCTGCATGAATGATTTTGTGTACAATCGTGCAGATCTTGAATGCAATGCGTTCCTTAAGTGGGAGCCAGTGAAGTTTCTTTCTTAGGGGTTTTGCGCTTTCATATTTAGTTTTTCCAAATATGAGTCTGGCGGCCGTATTCTGGGCAGTTTGGAGTTTTTTGATTGTCTGTTCTTTGCACCCGGCGTACAGTGCATTGCAGTAGTCCAGATGACTTATTACCATTGACTGTACCAGGGTACGGAAGATGTATCTCGGGAAGGAAGGTTTAACTCTTTTGAGTTTCCACATGGTGTAGAACATCTTTTTCGTCGTGTTTTTCATGTGGGTGTCAAGAGTGAGGTTTCGATCAATGGTGACTCCCAGAATTTTCAAGTTTTGTGAGACAGGAAGGGAACAGTATGGTGTGATTATGGTAGAGAAGTTTTTTGTGTTATGTTGTGAGGTGAGTACAAGACATTGTGTTTTTTTCTGCGTTGAGTTTTAGTTGAAATGCGTCTGCCCAAGTGTGCATTATTTGGAGGCTTTGGTTGATTTCGTTGGTGATTTCATTTAGATCATGTTTGAATGGGATGTAAATTGTAACGTCATTTGCATAAATGTAGGGGATGAGATGGACACGGGGGAAGCCAATGCTTGCCCCAGGACTGGTAGCATGGAATGTTGCTACTAATTGGGTTTCTTTCAGGTACATGTGACCTGGACTGGCCACTTTTTGGAAACAGGAGACTGGGCTAGCTGGAGCACTGGTCTGACCCAGTACATCTATTCCTATGTCCTTATGAGATAATACAACAAACGGGACAAAAGATTTTGCAATATACTTACCTGTTCACAGGGGCCAGCAGGATACTGCATATGTTTATCATTAAAATCCGTATTCAAAATTCGTTGAGGTCCCTTATGTCTAAGCTAAAGTCCAAGTTGTCATCTATTGAAACAGAGCAAGGGCAGGTGCAGTGGTAAAGCTTCATTTGAGCACTAGATGGCAGCATAACATTAACTGTGTCTCAGGGTCTCTTCAATCTTTATTCCGTCATATCTTAGTCTGACTCTATTTTTCTTGCAAGGTTCATTCATAGTAACATAGTAGATGACGGCAGAAAAAGACCTGCATGGTCCATCCAGTCTGCCCAAGACAAACTCATATGTGTATACCTTACCTTGAATTTCTACCTGTCCTTTTCAGGGCACAGACCGTATAAGTCTGCCCAGCAGTATTTCCCGCCTCCCAACCACCAGTCCCGCCTCCCATCACCGGCTCTGGTACAGACCGTATAAGTCTGCCCTCCCCTATCCTCGCCTCCCAACCACCAACCCCTCCTCCCCCCACCTGCTCCGCCACCCATTTGTTAAAATGATTCTGTAAACAACTGGAACAAGTTAGGACTTAGGAAAAAGTCCTCATCCATCCTAGAACATAAGGCAATACGGGACCCTTTTACTAAAAGGCGTTAAAGTTCTTAATGCACGTTTTACAGCATGTGGCATTTTCTCTTTTTCCACATGCTAAAGCCTGCAGTAATGCTTTTTTTTTTTTTTTCCCAATAATTTTCCTCTGAGGGATGTAGCATAGGTGGGGAATGGGAGTTCCTGCATTTTTCAGCCATGTCCTGCATTTTGATTAGCATGTGTTAACTGGATAACATAGAGTTCACGCAGAAGTAATTAATGCCTCCTTGATAGGAGGTGCTAAGTGATCCCATGTTCATTTTTTGCACGTTTCTCATGCTAATTGAATCAATTAGGCCAATTAGAAAAGCTGTCCACCATTAGCTAACTTGGGGGCCCTTTTACTAAGGCGCAGTAGGGCTACCACAAAGGTAGTGAGCAGTAAAACAGCAGTACATAAGTACATACGTATTGCCACACCGGGACAGACCAAAGGTCAATCAAGCCCAGCATCCTGTTTCCAACAGTAGCCAATCCAGGTCACAAATACCTGGCAAAATCCCAAAAAAGCTCAATACATTTTATGCTGCTTATCCCAGAAATAAGCAGTGGATTTCCCCCCAAGTCAATTTAATAATGGTCTATGGACTTTTCCTTTAGGAAGCCGTCCAGACCTTTTTTAAAACCCCGCTAAGCTAACCGCCTTTACCACATTCTCTGGCAACGAATCCCACGTGCCCTGCGGTACTCCTGCATTTACCGAACACTATTTCCCATGGTAGAAAATAATTACTGCCGAAAACCACGCTGCCCAATTACCGCTGGGTTGGTGCGTGAGCCCTTACCGCCTGCTAAATAGAAGGCAGTAAGGGATCACGCTGTAAATGGCCAGACACCGTGTTCATTTGAAAACTATTTGTGAAGGGGACATGATAATTATCAACACCAAATAGATAGGTGGATCCCACTCGTGACTGTTATAATAATCAGCAAACCCCACCCCATCCCCAACTACCTAAATATGTATATATTGTCTTTTTATGTGATAATTATATCTTTTCTTTCAAACTTCAAAATAAGTCTTTGTAAATACTCAAAAAGTCTAAACAGAATGACAGGCAATGGCACAAAGCTTTTAAGCCGCAGTATCACTTATCTGCAAACTCATCGGACCCCCGACAGGCACCTGTTTCGCTGCCGCTTCCTGGAGGGATCTGAACCAGTGGATACAAAAGTGCTGACATGCTCTGTGGTCCTGCCGTTCTACACCTTTAAGGATTTTATAGACCTCAATTCTATCCCCCCCTCATCTGTCTCTTTTCCAAGCTGAAGAGCCCTAACCTCTTAAGCCTTTCCTCACATGGTTATTTTACTCAATATGCAGGTACACACATGGAAATTTGCACACATTCACCATCGTGGGGCAGGTTTAAATGTTGCACTACAAGGGATGGTCCTGTGATCCCACTTTATAAAGGTGGAAAGATGACCCCAGTGCCAGTGGCTTGGTGAGGGCGGTCCGCCCAGGGTGCATGCCGCTGGGCATAGGAGCTGACTGTGTGGGTGCTGTGGGTGCTTGAGCACCCCCAATATTGAGAAAATTCCTTGTATGTATCCAGGGAGGGGTTATTTCCACTGGGCTTAGCACCCCCAATAATTTTGAAAAGTTGGCTCCTATGCCACTGGGGGTGTGTGTTGTCTCTGCTGGTTCCCTGCTCCCTCTGCCCCAGAACAGGCAAGAATGCACTTGGGGGGGGGGGCTTGGGTGATGCGCCGAGGGGGGGGGGGGGGTTGATGCACCCGGGGGGCCCTCGCTACGCCACTGCCCAGTGCCTGTATGAAACAGCCTTATAATAAAAAGCCTTTTGGACTTTTCACCTAGACACCTGTCTCATGGCTAAAAGATGTAGTAACTGAGCACCATTCAGATCCAGAAAATTCTAATTAGACATGAACTGGAGAAAAAAAGCAGGGACCACATCTACCACAATGCAGCGGTACTGAAAGGGGGACAGGCTTCTCCTTCTCCTTTGTGCTCTGCAGTGACTCTGAATGCACGAATCTGAGAATTAACCTTTGATTGTCGCCTTAGCCTTAGCTGAGCTTCAGTTACAGTAGATGGGAAAAAAAAAACAGCAGGATAATATTAGGAAACCAAAAACACGTTTGAAAAGTGTCCCGCTGGCCTTCAGTTCAAGCAGACCTCATTGTTTCCACTGAGAAGAGCTTCCATGTGTGTCGGTTTGCTTGGATCTCATAACGCTTCTGTGTGCCACCGTCTTTGGGTGATCACAGGAGAAAGTGTTGGCTGCGCTTCTGCTGATTGGTCTGGGACATTGCAAATTATTTTTTGGCTGCCACTTACCTCCCGATTCCTGCAGAGCTAGGGTAGAGGTTTAGCATGTTGTGCTGACGGTGCAGGGCACCAGTCGACTCTGCTGAAACCAGGCCCTCGAAAGCTGAGCTCTGCAGTGACCTTTCCAGTATCTTGTTCAGATTTGATTCCGTTCCAGGGGATGAATCGAGTCCCAGAAAGAGGTCTAACATCACCCAGGAGGACCTACCGTCTCTTTTCATAGACTGGTTAGAAAATCAGCTTTGTGTTTTAGCAGGGACCTGCCCAGGATAAACTGAGGGGTCCTTTCACTAAGGTGCACTGAAAAATGGCCAACGGTAGTGTAGACGCATGTTTTAACATAACATAACATAAGACCTATATGTCAGACCTTATAGACTTGCCTACTAGGAACGCAAAAAGATCAGCACGCACATTCCTCAATCTCCACTACCCTACCTGCAAAGGGCTAGAATATAAATCCACATACGTGACCAGTTTCTCATACATTTGCACCCAGCTATGGAACGCACTACCGAAGGCCATAAAAACAACTCAAGACCTAACCATCTTCCGAAGGCTACTGAAAACAGATCTGTTCAAGAAGGCATACCATAAACATCCATCTTAAATACTATATAATAAGACTATACACGACCTAGACACAACCGAAATCTTATCACTTGACTGACTAACCTTTTTGTTATTAGTGAACAAATACTATCACTACAATCCTTATGTTGAATATGATCTCTCCATAGTCGACGACCTAATGTATGTTATAATCCAATTATTACTCAGGAACTTCATGCAATACCATAATGTATTCTTCTTTACCATGTATGTATGCATATGGTATATATATATATATACCATGATCTGTTCCATGTATGTTACCATGTATGTATGGACCTTAACACAACACCATTTGTAATTCTGTTACCCGGAAATGGCAACCGCCATTACGGCAAATGTAAGCCACATTGAGCCTGCAAATTGGTGGGAAAATGTGGGATACAAATGCTACAAATAAATAAATAAATAAATAAATAAGAACATAAGAGTAGCCATACTGGGTCAGACCAATGGCCCATCTAGCCCAGTATCCTGCTTCCAGCAGGGGCCAATCCAGGTCACAAGTACCTGGCAGAACCCAATCTCGGGGCAAGAAGTGTCATCCCCCATGTCCATCTCAATAATAGACTATAGACGTTTCCTCCAGGAGCTTGTCCAAACCCTTTTTTAAACCCAGATACGCTAACTGCTGTTACCACATGCTCTGGCAGAGAGCTCCAGAGCGTAACAATTCATTGAGTGAAAAAATATTTCCTCCTATTTGTTTTAAAAGTATTTCCATATAACTTCCTCGAGTGTCCCCCTAGTCTTTGTACTTTTGGAAAGAGTAAAAAAATCGATTTACTTCTACCACTCAGGATTTTGTAGACCTCAGTCATATCTCCCGTCATCCGTCTCTTTTAGAAGAAGAGCCCTAACCTCTTTGGCTTTTCTTTAAATAAAAGAGTTCCATCCCCTTTATCATTTTGGTCGCTCTTTGAACCTTTTCTAATTCAGCCTTACCTTTTTTGAGATATAGCCACCAGAACTGAATGCAATACTCAAGGTGAGGTCACACCAAGTGTAGCATGATAAGGTGCACCGAAAAATGGCCTGCGCTGGTGTAGATGCGTGTATTGGACACGCGCAGGCCCATTTTTCAGTGCACCTGCAATAAGGCCTTTTTTTATTTTGGCCAAAAATGGACGTGCGGTAAAATAAAAATTGGCACGCCTCCATTTAGGGCCTGAGACCTTACTGCCACCCACTGACCTAGTGGTAAAGTCTCAAGCGTTAACCGAGCGGTAATGGTCTACGCGTGTATAATGCCGATTACCACCCAGTTAGCGCAACGCGCCTAGTGGACATGTGTAAAAAATGAAATAACCGCCTGAGCCTCGCAGTAACCGGGTGGTAGTCCAAAACTGATGTACATAGGATACACGTACACGCCTACATGGCTTAGTAAAAGGACGCCTAAGGCACCTCATTTTAGCAGCCACAAAAGGGAAAGAGAAATGGGACTTGATATACCGCCCTTCTGAGGTTTTTGTAACTACATTCAAAGTGGTTTACATATATTCAGGTACTTATTTTGTACCAGGGGCAATAGAGGGTTAAGTGACTTGCCCAGAGTCACAAGGAGCTGCAGTGGGAATTGAGCTCAGTTCCCCAGGATCAAAGTCCACTGCACTAACCACTAGGTGATGTGCTTAGTGCCAGTTCTATGACAACTTAAAGGCATTACTTGAGCCATTGTAGAGTACCTAGTGCAAAGCCACTTTAGTGCATCAAAAAGTGGGTATGCCAACTTTTGTCACATCAATGGTTGATGCACCCAACTGTACCAATCAACACTCACAACTAATGGTCCTATACAGTAAAAACCAACCTCAATGTTCTGAAGCTGACTCCCTGGCTTCAGTGAAGGGTTTGAAGCTTCTGAAGCTCAGGCTCCATCTCTGTAAGCTCCGCCCTCGAGTACTTCCGGGTTCGTCACAAGCAGAAGTGACCAACCACATGAGGTTTCTCGGCTTCAGAATGTTGGAGGTGCATTCTATTAAATAGGATTGGTCAATTCCTTGAAGCACAGCCAGAGCTCAGCATCCTGCACAGTAACGCTCAGACACCAGAGAGAGAGAGAGAGGGGGGGGGGGCTGACACCAGAGAGGGGAGGGGGGAGGTATCTCTGTCACACACACACTCTCTCTCACAGTTAATGTCTTTCTCTCTCTCACTCTCAGACACTGTCTCTCACACACTCTATGTCTCACACTGTATCACATTCACTCTCTATGTGTCACACAGTCACTCACACACTCTCTTAGTCTCATACACTCAGTCTCACAGAGAGTCTGTGTCTCACACACTCTCTCTCTCTCTCTCGCACACATTGTATCTGTGTGAAACACACTCTCTCTCTCTCTCTCACACACTGTGTCTCACATATGCACACACTCTCATTCTCACACACACACACTCTCTCTCACAGACACACTTGCACCCAGACTCACTCTCTCTCACACACACACACTCTCTCAAGCATACACACTCCGAGGAAAACCTTGCTAGCACCCGTTTCATTTGTGTCAGAAACGGGCCTTTTTTACTAGTATTCTATAAGTTGTGCATATCTCTTGGTGACACACCCATGCAGTTGTGCATGATGCAAATTGAGTGCACTGTTTGTAGAAGAGTGCCTAGCAGTTATGTGCATAACTGCTGATTATATTTATTTTATTTGGATTTTGTCCACACCTTTTAGCTCAAGGTGAGTTACATTCAGGTACTCTGGATATTTCTCTGTCCCAGGAGGGCTCACAATCTAACTTTGTAGCTGAGGCAATAGAGGGTTAGGTGACTTGCCCAAGATCACAAGGAACAGCAGTGGGATTTGAACCAGCCACCTCTGGATTGCAAGACTGGTGCTCTAACCACTAGGCCACTCCTCCACCTCCAGGTGCCAATCAGACACTTAAAGCCTAGCATAAATTTGACCTGCTAATGGGCCTCTATCAGTTCATAGAATGAGGGGATATGTCATTGGGTTAAAGAATCAATCCCTTTCCACTTCCCTCTTCAACACCCATCAAATGTTCCTTGTTTTAATTTGAAAAGTTCAGTATAACATGCACAGAGATAAAATCCTAAGTTTCTGCAAGTTTCCTTCACCATCTCTGTCTCCTGCTCCAACGTACAGCTTCAGTTATTAAAGACAGTAATTCTTTCTTCATCGCCAAGTTGCATTTGCAGAAGATAATTAGCTGTATTGCTTTATTGCTTGAAATTAATAATGCTAATTACAAAAACTAATTATTGAGCTAATTGCAATAGAACTTTCCTTCCTCTTCTCTCACAGTTTCTGTTCTATGAAATGGATTTAGGGGTTGCAGGATCAATGGGCACAGCTGGGTCAGTTTTCACATGGGACGTTTAGTGAGGGCTGCTAATTCATGCAAAGTACAGGTGTAGGTTAGGTAGATTTTTAGCACTGCTCCAGTATATTAAGGATAAGTCCATAAACTGGGCACCAACCTTTACGTGCCCTAGTGGTATTGACTCAAGACTACTGCTAGGGGCACTATTTTGAATGACAGCGTCAACAAGGGCAGGAGCTGCTGGGGTTGGGAGGACCTTTCTGGGATGGGGGTTTCATTAGGGGCAGAGAGACTGCCTCTAGAGGTCACAGCAACCATTTAGATGCAGGAGCTGCAATGAGCAGGATCGTTCCTGCCTTTTGTCCCCTAAACCACCAGGGATTTTAGAGGTTGGCTAGAGGGGGCTACAGGGGGTGGGGGTCCTAGTTGGGGGGAGTTATGCTGTTTGGAAGGGGAGAGGGGGAGAGAGAGTGAATCAGTGTGGGGGAGGGGGGCAATGTTCTTCCAGTGGAGAGAGAGGAAGGGGCATTGGAATTGTTAGGGTGGGAAACCTGGCCAGATACCCTTATGAAAGTCGCAGCTGATTTTCAGCCAAAACCCACCTGTTTTTTTTTATGCAGGTGCTTGGTTGAATATCAACTGGGACCTACATAAACACCAGCAGCTGAATATTCAACCCTATCAGTTTTCTTTTTATGAGGAAGCAGGAATTTAAGTAGCTGGACTTTGGGGCCCTTTTACTAAGCCACGTAGGCAACTACACGCACCCAATGCACGTTAATTTTGAGTTACCACCCTGCTACCATGTGGCCCACGCGGTAATTTCATTTTTGATGTGCATCCGCTAGGTGCGCCGGAAAATATTTTTTTTTCTGGCGCGTGGGTGATAATCGGGCGGTAATCATCATTCTACGTGATAGACCATTACCGCACGAGACTTTACCGCTAGGTCGATGGCTAGCAGTAAGGTCTCAGACCCAAAATGGAGGCGCGACAATTTTCAATTTGCCGTACATCCATTTTCGTCAAAAATTTTAAAAAAGGCATTTTTTTACAGGTGCACTGAACAATGATTCTGACCGCACCCAAACGCACGTCTACGCTACCGCAGGCCATTTTTCAGCACACCTTTGTAAAAGGATCCCTTTTGGTTTTTTTTTCTCTAACAAGTAGGTTGTGTATCCAATCTCCTTCCTTGGTCCGCTGTAGTAAAATTTTCCATCATCGGATAATTCTGGTGGAAAATAGGATTATCAACTTCTAATAGAACAAAAGTGGGCAAGTAATAAAACATTCTTGGACTTCAAAGAACACGGGGGAGAGGGATTTTGCCTACGAGATCAACTGACTTCATGCCTTTATGTGCTTTCTTGAAACATGGCTCGCACCCAATGACAAAACATTATAGGTCAAACTCCGAGGAAATTGAGCAAGCTTGGAGCCTCTCAGTGCAGAGAAGGCTTCACTGTTAGGCACAGACTGGGGAAGGTGGGCTGTTCCTCAGATGGGGTTTGCATACAGTATCTTTCAGGATCCTATTTTATTTATAGTCTTTTAGTGAAAAAAAAAAAAAGAATCTTTAGCATGATTTATGAGCTAATGAGCTGTTAAAAAAACAGTCATAACTGCATCTTTAACGTGACACCTTTTTCTGGATTCATTTGTAGATAAATTAATCTGGATTGATCCTTTGATCCTTATCGGTCAGGTGATTAAACCTGGAATTAGGGGGCCTCACTCCTCCCACCAGTGAATTTTCAAAGGGGCCAAATTATTATTTTTTTTATTACATTTGTACCCTGCACTTTCCCCACTCATGGCAGGCTCAATGTGGCTTACATATACAGGTACTTATTTGTACCTGGGGTAATGGAGGGTTAAGTGACTTACCCAGAGTCACAAGGAGCTGCCTGTGCCAGAAGTGGGAATCGAACTCAGTTCCTCAGGACCAAAGTTCACCACCCTAACCACTAGGCCACTCCTCCACTGTTGCTACTATTTGAGATTCCACTAGCAACATTCCATGTAGAAGTCGGCCCTTGCAGATCACCAATGTGGCCGCGCAGGCTTCTGCTTCTGTGCAGGACGTCAGACTCACAGAAACAGAAGCCTGCGCAGCCTTCTACATGGAATGTTGCTAGTGGAATAGTAGCAACATTCCATGTAGAATCTCCAATAGTATCTATTTTATTTTTGTTACATTTGTACCCTGCGCTTTCCCACTCATGGCAGGCTCAATGCGGCTTACATGGGGCAATGGAGGGTTAAGTGACTTGCCCAGAGTCTATTTGAGATTCTACATGGAATGTTGCTATTCCACTAGCAACATTCCATGTAGAAGGCTGCACAGGCTTCTGTTTCTGTGAGTCTGACATCCTGCACGTACGTGCAGGATATCAGACTTACAGAAGCAGAAGCCTGCGCGGCCACATTGGTGATCTGCAAGGGCCGACTTCTACGTGGAATGTTGCTAGTGGAATAGCAACATTCCATATAGAATCTCAAATAGTAGCAACAGTGGAGGAGTGGCCTAGTGGTTAGGTTTAGGGTGGTGGACTTTGTTCCTGGGGAACTGAGGAACTGAGTTCGATTCCCACTTCAGGCACAGGCAGCTCCTTGTGACTCTGGGCAAGTCACTTAACCCTCCATTGCCCCATGTAAGCCGCACTGAGCCTGCCATGAGTGGGAAAGCGCAGGGTACAAAAGTAACAAAAATAAAATAGATACTATTGGAGATTCTACATGGAATGTTGCTACTATTGGAGATTCTACATGGGATGTTGCTATTCCACTAGCAACATTCCATGTAGAAGGCTGCGCAGGCTTCTGTTTCTGTGAGCCTGACGTCCTGCACAGAAGCAGAAGCCTGCGCGGCCACATTGGTGATCTGCAAGGGCCAACTTCTACATGGAATGTTGCTTGTGGAATAGCAACATTCCATGTAGAATCTCAAATAGTAGCAACAGTGGAGGAGTGGCCTAGTGGTTAGGGTGGTGGACTTTGGTCCTGAGGAGCTGAGTTCGATTCCCACTTCAGGCACAGGCAGCTCCTTGTGACTCTGGGCAAGTCACTTAACCCTCCATTGCCCCATGTAAGCCGCACTGAGCCTGCCATGAGTGGGAAAACACGGGGTACAAATGTAACAAAAAAAAACCCCAACTACACTGTATAACCTCAACAGAACTCAAAATTCTCTTGACCAGTGTGAGTTGCCTTGTATGTTGTATTCATGAAGTCTTTAGTAAATTCACAGGTTTAGAGCAACTGCTAAATAGGAGCTGAGGACTTCTGTTTGGGAAATTGCAAGCTACTGTTAATGGTAGCAAGGAATAAAAATCCCCTTTCTACGATGAGGGAAACAACAGTTATCTTAAGCAATGTATTAATGTGTGGCTATGTTTTTACTGACATTTCCCAGAACACCATTTAGTAACTCTTGTCATCTTGCCAGCAGAGCAGCTGGCCTTCATTGCCCATCTTTGCCCGTCACACAGACATACACTTCCCAGAAACCAAGTGGCTACTGCGATAGCAGAGAACAGAATATTTCAGTGTAGATTCACTAGCACAATGGCTTCTATAGACAGATGTCCTGAATTCGGAGAAAACGTTTCTTCACTCAACGTGTAATTAAACTCTGGAATTTGTTGCCAGAGAATGTGGTAAAGGCGGTTAGCTTAGCGGAGTTTTAAAAAGGTTTCGACGGCTTCCTGAAGGAAAAGTCCATAGACCGTTATTAAATGGACTTGGGGGAAAATCCACTATTTCTGGGATAAGCAGTATAAAATGTTTTATACATTTTTGGGATCTTGCCGGGTATTTGTGATCTGGATTGGCCACTGTTGGAAACAGGATGCTGGGCTCGATGGACCTTTGGTCTTTCCCAGTATGGCAATACTTATGAAAGGGTCCCAGACGCTTGTCGTAACAAGCAACCTACAGCCTCTTGCCCGTCAGTTGTGAAATTTAGGTCCCTAAATGCTATGCTAATTGTTTCTGTCGCAATAGGGATGTGATGGCCTCTGGATTCTGTTTCACTGTAGCATCATACATGACAGAGGACAAGTGCTAACATGACCTATCCACTCTGCCTCATTAAAAGCTGTCCGTCACCCAACGTGTGCATGGGCGCTACATATAAATTTTTTCATTATACATAGGTGCACATAAAAATTCTCACATGTGATTGAACACCAAACCCCCTTCTCCTCTCCCTCACGTCTTTTACCAAACTCGTAACCCCTTCTTGTGCCTCAACATAACGCATATTAGCTTTGCTTTCATGAAGTTTCCCTAACCTAATTTTGTCAATGACAGGTTAGCATTGCATGGCGGAATTACTTAAGAGCTCGAGTTTACCTAGCCCTCTGTTTCTCTTTCTTTTCAAGGCCGTGTTTGTTCTGGGGGGGTCACACAGCTGCTCTGAAATTGTTTCTTGTGCGAACTGACCGGCACAAAGGATTTCCTCAGAGAAATATTTACCATCCATCACTTGGAGATGAAGGCAAGAGCAGGAAGTGAGCACTTCCTATGAGCACAGTTTGAGGCCTATCAATGAACAAAGTGCGGGTTTTCTCCATTATTGTAGTGAATATTTCAGACTTACAAAATGCTTGCCTAATGAACGAATGCAGTCAGGACCAGATTAAGGCCAACTGATGCCCTGAGCACAGCCCTTCCATCGCTTAACTAACAAGACATTAATATTCAATATGTGTTGAGAAATATCATTATTGTACAAGACAAAATATCAAATATATTTATAACTAGCCGTTAAGCCTGTAACAACGGGCTAGTTTTTTGTTTTCCTATGGCCTCCCTCCCGTCCACCAACCCTGCTCTCTCCCCTGCCCTCCTCCCATGTCCAGCAACCCTCCTCTCCCCCCTCCCATCCGCTCCATCCACCCGTGTCCATCAACTGTTCTCTCCCCTACCCTTCATCCTCGGGCTCCCATCCACCGCGATTGTGACCTCCTGTGCCCTGCCGTCCCCGCCGCCGCTATTTCGCCGTCCCCAGTTCTCCATCGCTGCGTCTGTTTCCCTCAGTTCCGCCCCCTCCTACCCTTCCTGCTCCCTCCTCCTCCGATTTCCACGCCCATGTCCAAGCCCTCCTCCCTATTGGGCTGTACTGCTGGTGGAGGCGGGGCTTGGACTTCTACACTCTCAGCGTTCCGACTCTACTGCGCATTTGCAGGTGAGTCAGTCACTTCCCGTTTATATGTTTGATGATTAGAAAAACACTGAAATTCATGTTGGATAATGGGTGTGGCAGTGAAAGAGTTAAGTGCATGATAGCTAGGGGAAAAAAACTCTGTTGTGCCCCTCTTCCTTTGGTGCCCTAAGCACATGCTTATTTTGCTTAATGGTTAATCCAGGGCTGGATGTAGTGGAAACCAAAAGCAGGAGACCACCCAGGTTGCGCACACATTTCGACAGTTGCACTAGCCAAATTGACTACGACTTTGACTACATTCTAAACTAAGAACCAGGTTACCTCTTTCACCTGTGTAATCATGATGCAGATAAAACCATTAAACATCAAATGCTATCAGGTGGATTTAACATTAGGCAAAGTAGACAGGAGCCTATGGACAACCTCCATCCTGTATAAATCACTTCTGCTCTGTCATCTGTTGTAGCACCGTTCAGTCTAGTGGGTAGGGTAAGGGGTACAGCTAACTGTTCGCATGCCGAAGGGCAGATGGGTATAAGTCTGCTACTGAGTGGAAGAATATATATTTTGCTTTCATTCCACATATCCAATTTATCTCACAGTAGCCCTGAACCAAAAGCTTTCCTTCAAGATCTAAATAGAAAAAATAGGAAGTATGATTTTTTGTAAAAATCTTATTTTCCTCAGAGAAAATTTTTCTTCACTCAACATGTAATTAAACTCTGGAATTCGTTGCCAGAGAATGTGGTAAGGGTAATTAGCTTAGCAGGGTTTAAAAAAAGGTCTGGATGGCTTCCTAAAGGAAAAGTCCATAGACCATTATTAAAATGACTTGGGGAAAATCCACTGCTTATTTCTGGGATAAGCAGCATAAAATGTATTGAACTTTTTCGGGATCTTGCCAGGTATTTGTGACCTGGATTGGCCACTGTTGGAAATAGGACGCTGGGCTTAATGGATCTTTGGTCTGTCCTAGTGCGGCAATAATTATGTACTTATGTACTCATATCTCAAAAATTCTAGGCGGATTACATGGTAAACATACACAGTTGCTATCAATAAACAAGTCAACGACATAGTTAAAATTCACAATCTATAAGAACATAAAATACAAAATGATATAAAATAATATATCATCAAAGTAAATATAGCATTCAAATCACCATCATCAGTACGTTTCTTGACTCAAATTAGAGGCCAGGATCAACTTGGCCAGATTGGTCAATCTTGGTGCCAGTGCTGAATACAAGTGTCCAATATGTGAACACTTTGCCCATTTGACAAAATTCAAGCTGGTACTGAATGGCAAATGCTAAATTGTAAAAGGATATCAAACCAACTAATCTCAACAAGTTGTCCTTCCTTGCTGAAATAAGGTGGCCAGGCATCTGAAGAGTCTTGCCAATTGAAGGAAGAAGGGATGGGTGAACTAATTCCATGGGTCATGTCCAGTGCATCTTTTCTAACAAAAAAGGTGCCGGTATTCAAATGCTAGGCCACCCTCCAAGGGTGGGGTGATCACTGAGGGATCCACCCCACAATAGCCAGGCCCCCTGCAACCAATCACAGAACCTATGACAAGGCAGAATTGGTGTGTAGACCCTGAGCTCTTTCATTAAAACTTGGGGTCCTTGGGTCAATTTTAGCAGACAATGGAAAAGGTACCGGTACTCAGTACCCCCCCAAGTACCCCGTCAAAAAAAGCCTTGGTCATGTCTTATCTGGCCCTCAAGGACAATTGGACATTGTAATAGCTGTAAACCGGGTAACAAACCTTCAGGGGGTGGTAGGCTCCCTTCAGCAGTCCACAAACAAAGTCCTTCCAGACAATACAGCTTTTAATTCCAAACAGTTTATTTCCCCTCCTCCACAAGTCTCAGTTCAAGGAAGTCCCATTCAGTTTCCAAAAACAAAGCAACAAGAAAAAAAACTTCCCTTTAAATCCAAGTTCTCCCCAGTTCAACAGCCGGGGGTCAGTTTTAAAAGTCTTTACGCTTGGGTGGTTGCAGAATGGCAGTACACCGCCCACAACACAGCTAATTGACTCCTGTGACCACCCACTGCCTTCAGTCCCTGCAACTCTGCCCCAAAGTACAATTACAGTCCATGTCAACCGGCTCCTCCAAACCTGGTGTGCTGGTCCCTCCAGACTCTCCTTCCTCCAAGCACTCCATTAACTCTGCCTCTCTGCTAGGCTGTTGGTTGGAGACCTCCTCCCCCTCCCAGGTGGAAGGAATCTTGTACTGATTTCTAACCCAAGGGAATTGAGCTTTGTCATCCCTGCTCCCCCTTCTGGCCCTCGTCTGCCATAGCAGCTGCTCTTTCCAGTCCTTTTCCCCCTCCCTTCCACGTGGGGGCCATACCGGGTTTTGGGTCCTACCCCCCCCCCCCCCCCGTTCCCTTCTCTCAGGGCCTTGTGGGGAATGTAGTCAGGCTCCATACCTCCTCCTGACCTGCTTAGACCCTCCAACCTCCTTACAACATATCACTGGCTGTATGACAGATGGTACTACCAATCATTTCTATAGAGTTACTAAATGTACACCCTGATTGTTACTGTAGAATAAGTTCTTCCCATGTGGCACTGAAGCTCCTAAAAGGAGGTCACCATTTACGGTATATATTTATATATGTGAATTGTATTAAAAGCCTTTATGCAATTATCTGGAAATCCCTCCCATATGCCAGCCCTATTCCAGACAGCAGTGTACACTAAAAATACAGCACAGTTCACACTCCTTTTAATTTAACAATTTCTTTTCAATGGAATCTGTTTTGCCTTAGATCAGCAACATATGGGTTTTCTGAAACAAGACAGTTCCAGGAAAGTTACTGTACATGCTTGCATACACACACACAGACGGTGATTTGATTCTTAATTCTGATGTCATGCAGTTTTTATGCATTGTTTGCTGTTGTAGGCTATTTATTAGAAGTAGGATTGGAATCATCGCATTAATATCGACAGAGCTGCATTAAGTCTAGCTGATGCCCTAAACACAGCTCAACAATGGTGTCCCTTGGCCCTTCCATTGCTTAACTGACAAGACATTACTCAATAAGTGCTGAGAAATATCATTATTGTATAAAACAATGCATCACATATATTTATAATGATTAGAAAAACGCTGAAATTCATGTTGGATAATGGGTGCGGCAGATGGCAGTGAAAGAGTTAAGGGCATGATAGCTAGGGGGAAAAACTTCCCTTCTCTTGGTGCCCTAAGCATGTGCTTATCTTATTTAATGTTTAATCCAGGGCTGTATCTAATGCTTTTTAAGAATACTAGGGGGTCCAGTGCTAGAAAGTGGCCTGCAGTATAGCCCCAACAAGGGTCTTTCACATCAAGGGCAGACTGACCATTTGGGCAACCGGGCAGTGCCTGAGGGCCCAGAGACCCTGCCTGAATATCTGCTGCAGACTACAGCCCTGGTGATCTAGTGGCCTCTGCGGGGGGGGGGGGGGGGGATGTTCTTCCCTGCCCATTGTGCTGCTGCTATTCCTCCTGTTCGCACCGCCACACTTTAAAACTGGCGGCTGAGACTCCCTGCAGAAGATTCGCTAGACTGCCAAGACCCACGAGCCTACTGTGGGAAGTCTCGGCTGCCATTTTGAAAACACGGCGGCGCTGGCAGGCGGGGGAATAGCAGTAGCGCAGTGGGAAGGAAAGAACATGCTCCCCTCCCCCGCAGAGACCACTAAACCAACAGGGCCCTTCAGGTAGGACCAGGTCAGCGGGGGCATCAGCCGTGGCCATAGGGGGGGTAGCAGTGCGGTGGTATGGGGGGTGTCGGGCCGTGGATGGGGGACCCAGACCACCCTCAGTGCCCGGGGTCCCAGATCACTCTCAGTCCGTCCCTTGTTTCCCATGCACTGAGGCCACTTTTAGCACTGCCGATAAAAGGAATCTTTTTCTATTTTTCCAATAAGGCCATACACTAATTTCCCCATTAGTATGTGAGCCCCCTACTGCCCCCTATTTTGTAGGCGATAAGGGCTCATGTGCTAACTATGCACTAAGGGGAAGATTCTATACAGTGGGGGAAATAAGTATTTGATCCCTTGCTGATTTTGTAAGTTTGCCCACTGACAAAGACATGAGCAGCCCATAATTGAAGGGTAGGTTATTGGTAACAGTGAGAGATAGCACATCACAAATTAAATCCGGAAAATCACATTGTGGAAAGTATATGAATTTATTTGCATTCTGCAGAGGGAAATAAGTATTTGATCCCTCTGGCAAACAAGACCTAATACTTGGTGGCAAAACCCTTGTTGGCAAGCACAGCGGTCATACGTCTTCTGTAGTTGATGATGAGGTTTGCACACATGTCAGGAGGAATTTTGTTCCACTCCTCTTTGCAGATCATCTCTAAATCATTAAGAGTTCTGGGCTGTCGCTTGGCAACTCGCAGCTTCAGCTCCCTCCATAAGTTTTCAATGGGATTAAGGTCTGGTGACTGGCTAGGCCACTCCATGACCCTAATGTGCTTCTTCCTGAGCCACTCCTTTGTTGCCTTGGCTGTATGTTTTGGGTCATTGTCGTGCTGGAAGACCCAGCCACGACCCATTTTTAAGGCCCTGGCGGAGGGAAGGAGGTTGTCACTCAGAATTGTACGGTACATGGCCCCATCCATTCTCCCATTGATGCGGTGAAGTAGTCCTGTGCCCTTAGCAGAGAAACACCCCCAAAACATAACATTTCCGCCTCCATGCTTGACAGTGGGGACGGTGTTCTTTGGGTCATAGGCAGCATTTCTCTTCCTCCAAACACGGCGAGTTGAGTTCATGCCAAAGAGCTCAATTTTTGTCTCATCTGACCACAGCACCTTCTCCCAATCACTCTCGGCATCATCCAGGTGTTCACTGGCAAACTTCAGACGGGCCGTCACATGTGCCTTCCGGAGCAGGGGGACCTTGCAGGCACTGCAGGATTGCAATCCGTTATGTCGTAATGTGTTACCAATGGTTTTCGTGGTGACAGTGGTCCCAGCTGCCTTGAGATCATTGACAAGTTCCCCCCTTGTAGTTGTAGGCTGATTTCTAACCTTCCTCATGATCAAGGATACCCCACGAGGTGAGATTTTGCGTGGAGCCCCAGATCTTTGTCGATTGACAGTCATTTTGTACTTCTTCCATTTTCTTACTATGACACCAACAGTTGTCTCCTTCTTGCCCAGCGTCTTACTGATGGTTTTGTAGCCCATTCCAGCCTTGTGCAGGTGTATGATCTTGTCCCTGACATCCTTAGACAGCTCCTTGCTCTTGGCCATTTTGTAGAGGTTAGAGTCTGACTGATTCACTGAGTCTGTGGACAGGTGTCTTTCATACAGGTGACCATTGCCGACAGCTGTCTGTCATGCAGGTAACGAGTTGATTTGGAGCATCTACCTGGTCTGTAGGGGCCAGATCTCTTACTGGTTGGTGGGGGATCAAATACTTATTTCCCTCTGCAGAATGCAAATAAATTCATATACTTTCCACAATGTGATTTTCCAGATTTAATTTGTGATGTGCTATCTCTCACTGTTACCAATAACCTACCCTTCAATTATGGGCTGCTCATGTCTTTGTCAGTGGGCAAACTTACAAAATCAGCAAGGGATCAAATACTTATTTCCCCCACTGTATATGGTGCCTAAAAAATCGGCGTGGAAATCAGTGTTGACTAAGCATATTCTATAAGCAGCATCTAGATTTAAGCGCGGTATATATTTATTTAGTTTGTTTATTAGGATTTATTTACCGCCTTTTTGAAGGAATTCACTCAAGGCGGTGTAAGAGTAGATCAAACATGAGCAGTAGGCAATTAGAGCAGTAAAAATATTCGAACAACAATACACAGTATGGCATGGTATACTACTTGCAATGACAACACAATATGTACTAGAACATTATAATTGGTAGTGAGGGGTAAGGCAAAGTTGTAACATATAGATAAGTAAGAAAGTAGGAAGAATTAGAAAGTAAGGTGATTGATTTGAAGAAAGTTGCACGTCACCCAGCTCTGAGCTACTTCTACCTGTTCAACTATTTTCTCACCTCTGCAATAAAGCTGCCGCTCTTCAGATTTCTACCTCCAACCACTGATACAGCTCTCAGAATTACGGAGTCTCTGTGCCCTGGGGCAACACTTCTGAACATCTGACTGTGAGTAAATTATCTGTGTTTATTCAATAAAGGAAACTTCAGAAAATAAAGTGACTTCAGGTGTGTGGCAAAGGTTATACTTCAAGATATTGAGACCGTACAGCACATGCCTAGTTGATATCCCAGCGACTAAAACTGCGTGCCTCCATTTACACCAACGAAAATGTGGCGTAAATCCTTGCACATAGATTTACATGCACTGGGCCATATTCTATAACTAGACGTGTAAATTTCAGAACGCCCACAAAAGCCCTATTTCCCCTGCCATAACCACGCCCATTTTTGCCTGCACACATTAGTAAGTTAAGTGCACTGTATTACAGAATGCATTTAGCAAGCTGTGCGCGTAAATTCTAATTATTGCCAATTAGTGCTCATTATTGCTTGTTAAGAGCTGTTATCAATGCTGATTAGCTTGTTAAACCAATTAAGTTATGCGCATTGTTATAGAATATGCTTGGATTTTGGCAAGGATCTCTAGGCGCTTTATATAGAATCCGGGGGGTAATCGGTTAGCGAGCAAAGATGTAGCTGCACTGATTAGCACAGTACACGCCTACTCTCTCCCGCCAACCTGCCCCCAGCGCTAAAAATAAAATACATTTTGTAGTTCGTGGGAAGCACGCACAAAGGCCAAAATTACTGCAGAATACCCCACGGTAAGGCATTTTAAGCTGCAATAAGAACGTGTTAGTGCTTACCATAGCTTAGTAAAAGGACGCATGGATTTCACATTTGGAGCTGTTAATTGTTATGATTTTATGATTTGTTGTTTTCACTTGTTTATTTATTTATTTGTTGCATTTGTATCCCACATTTTCCCACCTATTTGCAGGCTCAATGTGGCTTACATAGTTCCGTAGCGGCATTCGCCAGCTCCGGCAGAGAAAACAAATACATTGTGGTTGAAGAAGGTTATAAGTGTCTGCTCTTCTGTTGGGTATTTAGGGCAAAGTTTGGATTTAATTCTGAATGTTTTCTGTTTTAAAATATTTGCGTTTCTATGGATGTAGGTGTTTATTTTTGTCTTTTACTCTGTTTGCAAAGGTAGAATGTAAATGAAAATAAATGCATACATACATATGTTAGTGTAGTTATTTGTAATGGCTGTCACTTAGTCGACAATTATCTATGTCACTCAGAATCCCTCAGACAGAAACAAAAAAAAGGCAAAGATCTGCCACAGAAATAGCAAATCAAAAGAAAAAAAGCAGATCAAAAAAGACAAAAAAATAGAACAGGAGGGTAACAGAAGAAGTGGTTTATTACAAGTTACCCGAAGTGGCCACGTTTCGCCCTCAGGCTGCGTCAGGGGTAAAAAAACTACAAAATAAAAATACATAATGAGTAAAACATAAACTTCACCATTGTATATTTGATAATAAAACATATCTAAAAACACTATCACATCATATAAAATAAAAACAGATCAAATCTAAAAACATAATAAAATAAAATATAATATCAAATCAATATCAGTTAAAAACATTCAGATTAAATATGCATGCAATAAAATAATAATTTTAATACAAGACATGATATTAACACAAAATATAATAATATCAACACTAAATGTATATCAACAGAACCGCATAGGACATATAGGTGGAGATATACAACACTAAAATAACTGAATGACCGTACATACGAAATATCACCTACCTAATAGGGGTAAAATGCAAAGTGAACCCCTTTTACTCTGTTTGCAAAGGTAGAATGTAAATGAAAATAAATGCATACATACATATGTTAGTATAGTTATTTGTAATGGCTGTCACTTAGTCGACAATTATCTATGTCACTCAGAATCCCTTGACATTGCCAATTGGCTACTTGAAAGAACGAAACATATAACCAAAAGGAATTTATATTGATTATGAATCAATTCACAGTGCATATGAGGTCAAGCAGGAGACTGTATTATATCATTGAGTCCTGTGCACCAAGCTGCAGTATGTTTCCTGTCCGTGCACATTTCTTCTACTTTGCCACCAGGCCACCTCAGCACTGCCTGCATAGATCCAAGGTGGTCTGACCAGATTTTCAGAGGTGACGCCATCCGGCTAAGTGGCACTGAAAATTCAGGTATGACCTAGCGAGTGGGACTTGCCAGGTATGAGCCACTCTCACTCAGTTAAAAATTCCACTGAATATCAGGCCCTACATTTTAAATCTGTAGCTTCATCTACACCACTGGACTCTGCAGTTCAAAGTGCTGCACTTCACCTCAGGTGAACCTTTCACTTCTGCGTTAAAACCTTTACTGCAGTTCCAGGGCATCAAGCTAAAATTTAGCAGTTTAGTACATCAGAAGTAACTGAGGGCCTTTTTACGAAAGTAATGCTTAGAAGTACATAAGTATTGCCATACTGGGAAAGACCAAAGGTCCATCGAGCCCAGCATCCTGTTTCCAACCGTGGCCAATCCAGGTCACAAATACCCGGCAAGATCCCAAAAATGTACAAAACATTTTATACTGCTTATCCCAGAAATAGTAGATTTTCCCCAAGCCCATTTGATAATGGTCTTTGGACTTTTCCTTTAGGAAGCTGTCCAAACCTTTTTAAATTCCGCCAAGCTAACCGCCTTTACCACATACTCTGGCAACGAATTCCATTTTATTAGTGCACACTAAGCTTTAGTGCAGGTCATTTGCATGCATTTACATAGTAACATAGTAGGTGACGGCAGATAAAGACCTGTGTGGTTCATCCATTCTGCCCAACAAGATAAACTCATTACATATGGTATGAAGTGATACGTTATATGTATACCTGGTCTTGATTTGTCTTTGCCATGTTTAGGGCACAGACCATAGAAGTCTGCCCAGCAGTGGCCTTGTTCTAAAATTTCTGAAGTTGTTATCAAAGCCTCTGAAAATCTCCACTCTAGCCCATCCAAATCTATTCAACCTCGATCAGGGCAGAGACAGTAGAAGTCTGCCCAGCACTGGCGTTCCTACCTAATCTCCGCTAAGCTTTTTTGGATCTGATCCTTCTAAACAGAATTCCTTTGTGTTTGTCCCATGCATTTTTGAATTCCATTACCGTTTTCATCTCTACCATCTCTCGTGGGAGGACATTCCAGGCATCTAACACCCTCTCAGTGAAACAATACTTCCTGACATTTTTCCTGAATCAGTCCCCCTTTCGAACTCAATTCATGCCCTCTAGTTCTACCACCTTCCCGCCTCTGGAAAAGGTTAGTTTGTGGATTAATACCTTTAAAATATTTGAACATCTCTATCATATCAACCATGTTTCTCCTTTCCTCCAAGGTATACATATTTAGGTCACCAAGAGGGGCATTTTCGAAAGGAACGTCCAAGTTCCGATTTGGACATATTTGCAAAACATTGAAATCCAGGAGCGGGGAAACCTATATTTTCAAAACAAGATGGACGTCCATCTTTCGTTTCGAAAATGCTGTCAGGGACATCCAAATCCTTAAATTTGGATGTCCCTAGACATGGACATTTCTGACTTTCGGCAATTTTCGAAACCAAAGACATCCATGTCAAAAACGTCCTAATGCAAGCCGTTTGGGCTTGGGAGGAGCCAGCATTTGTAGTGCCCTGGTCCCCCTGACATGCCAGGACACCAACCGGGCACCCTAGGGGACACTGCAGTGGACTTCATAAAATTCTCCCAGGAACATAGCTCCCTTACCTTGTGTGCTGAGCTCCCCAATCCCCCCTAAAACCCACTACCCACAACTGTACACCACTACCTTAGCCCTTATGGATGAAGGGGGCACCTATATATGGGTACAGTGGGTTTGTGGTAGGTTTTGGAGAGCTCACGGTTTCCTCCACAAATGTAACAGGTAGGGGGGGTATGGGCCTGGGTCCGCCTATCTGAAGTGCACTGCAATACCCACTAAAACTGTTTCAGGGACCTGCATGAGCTGTCATGGACCTGAGTATGACATCTGAGGCTGGAATACAGGCTGGCATGAAATATTTTGAAAGATGTTTTTTGAGTGTGGGAGGGGGTTAGTGACTACTGGGGGAGTAACAGGAGGTCATCCCCGATTCTCTCTGGTGCCTTAGTCGTAAGAAAAAGAGGTCCGGGTGAAAACGTCCAAGTGTTCGTCAGGGACGCCCTTGTTTTTTTCAATTATGGGTCAAGGACATCCAATTGTTAGGCACGCCCAAGTCCCGCCTTCGCTACGCCTTCGACATGCCCCCTTGAACTTTGGCCATCCTTGCGACGGAGTGCAGTTGGAGACGTCCTAAATCGGGTTTCGATTATACCGATTTGGATGTCCCTGGGAGAAGGACATCCATCTTCCATTTTATGTCGAAAGAGGGACGTCCTTCTGTTTCGAAAATGAGCCCAATAGTCTCTCAATGTATCTCTTGCTATATAAATCCCATACTATTTGTGTTGCTTTTCTTTGCACCGCTTCCATTCCTTTTACATCCTTAGCAAGATACGGCCTCCAAAACTGAACACAGTACTCCAAGTGGGGCCTCACCAATGACCTGTAAAGGGGCATCAACACCTCCTTTCTTCTGCTGGTTATACCCCTCTCTATCCAGCGTAGCATCCTTCTGGCCGTGGCCACTGCCTTGTTGCACTGTTTTGTCACCTTGACATCCTTGGACACTATCACCCCAAAGTGCCTCTCCTGAGCCAAGCTTACCAATCTCTCCCCTCCTATCCGGTACATCTCTTTTGTATTTCTGCACCCCAAGTCCATCACTCTGCACTTCCTGGCATTACATTTAAGCTGATAGACCCTTGGCCATTCTAATGTTTGGAGATTCCTTCTCATGGTTTCTACTCCCTCCAGGGTATCCAATCTATTGGCTATCTTTGTATCATCTGCAAAAAGGCCAACTTTTCCTTCTAACCCTTCAACAATGTCTCGCACAAATATATTAAACAGAATCGGCCCCAGCACCGACCCCTGAGACACTCCACTACTCACCTTACTTTCCTCCGAGCTGATTCCATTTACTACCATCCTCTGCCACCTACATAAGTATTGCCATATTGGGAAAGACCAAAGGTCCATCAAGCCCAGCATCCTGTTTCCAACAGTGGCCAATCCAGGTCACAAATACCTGGCAAGATCCCAAAAATGTACAAAACATTTTATACTGCTTATCCCAGAAATAGTGGATTTTCCCCAAGTCCATTTAATAACGGTCTATGGACTTTTCCTTCAGGAAGCCGTCCAAACCTTTTTTAAACTCCGCTAAGCTAACCACCTTTACCACATTCTCTGGCAACGAATTCCAGAGTTTAGTTACACGTTGAATGAACCAGTTTCCAATCCAGTTCATCACTTTGGGTCCTAAGTTCAGCCCTCTCAGCTCATTCACGAGTCTTCTGTGAGGGACCGTATCAAAGGCTTTGCTGAAATCCACGTAGATTACATCCAGAGCATGTCCTTCATCCAGTTCTTTGGTCACCCAGTCAAAGAAATCAATCAGATTTGTTTGGCAGGATTTTCATGCAGCATAGGAAAGTTTATATAAACACTGAGTAAACCACCATGTTCATAGATACAAGGAGCTTGTTTTCTCCCTGTATTTGTCAGAGCACCAACTGAGGTAAAGGACAAGGCCAAACCATTTAGGGACACAACTGGGCTGCAGGCCAGTGGGAAGGAAAGGGTTAAAGAAAAGGGCGGAAGGAAAAGGGGGGGGCGGGAGGGGGGAAGGGAGGGATAAAAGAGGGACAGCAGGTGAGGGAGGGTCTTTCCGGTGGGGATTCTGCAAGCCAGAGGAGCTGAATGACAAGCTGTGTACCCAGGGGGTTCTATTCCTATGAGTTGTAACGCTGTAGGAAAGCTATGAAAGGTACAACAGAAGTAAATGCAATTTATGAGATGTAATTAAAGTGCTTGGCTGCGGCCATAATAAATTCCAAATTTGTCAAAGCAGCGGCTGGTCATGTGTCTTCTTCTTGGTGGTAAAGCGAGCGGACGTCTGAGCAGTGCCGAATGCCTCAGTTGTGGTTTGCTTCCTAATCACATGGCTTACGATTTCCCTCCGAGCTATATTTCTTTTGTGATAGCACCCTTCTGCCCTAGTTTTCAATTCACAGACAGAAATAAATGAACAGTGGACAACCTAAAGCATGCTTTTTGGAATGAATCTATCTTGTTTGAACATGCATTTGTTCCTAAGCACTTTTGCACAGATCAGTTCTCTTTAACATCTGAGTCTCCAGCTCAAGAGAGTAAATTAACGTGAGAAGCTCTTTGTGATTTCAAACCTACCCTACTTCTCCATTAGTTAATAGCAAACAGCTGCTATTTCTGACCTAATGTATCATGTGCCCGTATTGAGAGTCTCCACTGGTTTGTTTGTGCTTGAGTCTATTTTTGTCCTTGCACGGCTTCCTCTAGATCTCTGTTTCCTTAGGTGAAATCCCTTACTTTTAGTAATGGCTAAGTGTTTAGCTTACACAAAATTATTCTTTTGATCACGAGTTAAGAAGATTGATGGATTTATCCTCTAGACAAAAGAGGAGATGATAATTGAGCTGCACCGAGTTCTGCCATGAGGCAGAATGAGTTAGTTTTTTGGATCAGACAAATACAAATAAGAACAAGGTAAAAGTAAAAAACATAAATCAAACAAAAAATCCTCTCGCCAAAGATCAACAAATTGTAATGAAGTTAAAGGAGTAAAAGACCTCAGAGTAAACATTCCAGTAAGTGACTACTAGAACTATTGGGGAACCTAGTCAATCGTAGGTCCTTTTAAAAAATCATCCTTATAATAGTTTAACAATGTTAAAAAATAATCAAAAAATGTAAAACCTGCCCATTCCAACTTGAAATCACATTAAGGAGTGAATTCTATATATAGCACCAAAAAAAGTGTTATTCTATAAACCGCGTTTCAAGTTAGGTGTGGTATATTACTACTACTACTATTTAGCATTTCTATAGCGCTACAAGGCGTACGCAGTGCTGCACAAACATAGAAGAAAGACAGTCCCTGCTCAAAGAGCTTACAATCTAATAGACAAAAAATAAAGTAAGCAAATCAAATCAATTAATGTGAACGGGAAGGAAGAGAGGAGGGTAGGTGGAGGCGAGTGGTTACAAGTGATTACGAGTCAAAAGCAATGTTAAAGAGGTGGGCTTTCAGTCTAGATTTAAAGGTGGCCAAGGATGGGGCAAGACGTAGGGGCTCAGGAATTTTATTCCAGGCGTAGGGTGCAGCGAGACAGAAGGCACGAAGTCTGGAGTTGGCAGTAGTGGAGAAGGGAACAGATAAGAAGGATTTATCCAGGGAGCGGAGTATATAGAATAGCGCTTATAGTTAGGCGTGGCCATTTGCAACAACTGAAACCTGTTCCAAATGTACGCACCTAAACGAGGTACTTATCCCCTTTTATTCTATAACTAAGTGGGTCATTTTTAGGAATATCCTCGTTCCGACCGTGACCCTCCCATTTCTGTGCCCCCTTTTTGAACTCGCATGTACATTCCAATTAAATCTAATTAGTGCTAATAATTGCTTTATAGAATATGCCTAAATTTCACTTCAGTTTCTAGAATACGTCAGGCACCCATCCGTACAACTAAATTTACCCGCGGGCAGTTACGCCAAGTAAAACTTGGTTTAAATGCCGATGTCT
This sequence comes from Microcaecilia unicolor, assembly GCF_901765095.1. Taxonomy (NCBI): domain Eukaryota; kingdom Metazoa; phylum Chordata; class Amphibia; order Gymnophiona; family Siphonopidae; genus Microcaecilia; species Microcaecilia unicolor. Next base: position 334,603,600 of record NC_044036.1, on the reverse strand, counting down.
AAATTAGGCATGGATCAGGTGTATTCTATAACAACACATATAGATTTTAGAAAAAATGCCCATGACCCACCCATTTCACATCTATGGCCATGCCAACTTTTCAGCTATGCGCCTTACAATTTACGCACACCTCTTTACAAAGGGGCCCTTTTACTAAACTGCGTAAGCGTCTATGCGTGCCCAACACGTGCCAAAATGGAGTTACCACCCGACTACCATGTGGCTCTTGCGGTAATTTCATTTTTGGCGCGCATCCGCTACACGTGTCAGAAAAATATTTTTTCTTTTCGGACACGCGTAACGGACACACGCCAAGTAGCACTAGATGCAGCACACTGCGCAGAAGGTTTCAACGTATCATCAACGACGACACCTAGATCCTTTTCTTGGTCTGTGACTCCTAACGTGGAACATTGCATGACGTAGCTATAATTTAGGTTCCTCTTTCCCACATGCATCACTTTGCACTTGCTCACATGAAATGTCATCTGCCATCTAGACGCCCAGTCTCCCAGTAACGTAAGGTCCTCTTGTAATTTTTCACAATCCTCCTGCGATTTAACGACTTTGAATAACTTTGTGTGATCCGCAAATTTAATTACCTCAATAGTTACTCCCATCTCTAGGTCATTTATAAATATGTTAAAAAGCAGCAGTCCCAGCACAGAGCCCTGGGGAACCCCACTAACTAACTACCCTTATCCATTGAGAATACTGACCATTTAAACCTACTTTCTGTTTTCTATCTTTTAACCAGTTTTTAATCCACAATAGAACACTACCTCCTATCTCTCCAATTTCCTCTGGAGTATTTCATGAGGTACTTTGTCAAACGCCTTCTGAAAATCCAGATACACAATATCAACCGGCTCCCCTTTATCCACATGTTTGTTCACCCCTTCAAAGAAATGTAGTAGATTGGTGAGACAAGATTTCCTTTCACTAAATCCATGTATGGTGCCAAAAAAATCAGTACTGAAAAAAGCACTATTCTAAGTTTGATATAGTTTATAAAATAGCGTTTATGTCCGGGAATTGCGCCTAACTTTAGGCGTGACCATTTTCACCAACTGAAATGTGGTGCAAATGTATGCACTTAAATTAGGCACATATCCCCGTTATTCTATAAAAATGCGTGTAACCCTTTTTCACCTAAATGTATGCATATAAATTCCAATTAAATCTAATTAGTGCCAACAATTGCTTGTTAAAAAGCCAATTATTGGTGCTAATTAGCACATTATTCAATTCAACTACACATGCCCAAATTTGCACACACAATTTCTGTTGACTTATACAGAATTAGGGGGTAGGTGTCACTTTTGCGTGATGGTGGAGGCATCTTTCTTCCCCGCCGCTGCCGCACATATTTTGGCTGGCAAACCCCCCCAACAGCCAAGGTATGTGCAGTCACGGTGGCAGCGCCAGTGCTTCAGTTGGCAGGGGTTGGGGACCCCTGTCAGCCAAGGTATGTGCGTCGGTGTCAGTGCTTCAGCTGTAACCCCTGACCAGAATGAAGAACAATGGCCTTCCCAAGGCAGTGGCTACACTGCTACTGAGTCTCCAAGGCAGACCAAACAAATTGATTTGATAAACCCACGGATTTGAGGATTTTGAGTAGATTCATTGGATAGAATCACAGAGTTCTTTTTCCAAAGCTCCAATATCCCAGTTTAAGAGCTCCCAGAACACATAGCAAAAATAATATTGCACATGCAAATCAGATACATAAATTCAACCCCTAACCAGTCAAAGACTCAGCACAAATAAATCTGTAGGAACATTTTGTTAAAAAAAGAAAAAAAAAATCTGCGGAGGTTTGATTTTACCCTGTCATGGCACACAAATAATTTCTCAAATATCTCTGTTCCCACCATGTGTGCAGTCATTTGCATAAATTTGCTGCCTTTAAACAGACCTTTCATTCATCATTAAAATGCATAAGTTATAAATGTAAAAACGAGCATCACTCGGCTAACTCATATTTCAGGTTCATTTTGGATAGCAAATATTCTTCAGGGCTTCTGTAGAGCAATTGCACAGGTAGATGGTTCTCTGGCCTCTCTGTTTATAGCGTATTTTCAAAGGGTAACCATTCGGGTTGTTTGCTTTTGAAAATTTTGCATGCAGTACATACATAAAAAGTGTCTGCTCCATTTGTAACAGGGTGCTATTTGGAAATTGCTCCCTTAAAAAATTAGATAAAAACATGATAAAATACTAGACTTAGTCCTTAGTGGTGCTCATGATCTAGTGCAGGGGGTAACGATACGAGGGCCGCTTGATAACAGTGATCATAATATGATCGGTTTTGATATTGGCATTGAAGGAAGTGAAACTAGGAAATCAAGTACGCTAGCGTTTAACTATAGAAAAGGTGATTACGACAAAATGAGAAAAATGGTGAAAAAAAGACTGAAAGGAGCAGCTCGCAGAGTAAAAAACTTGCATCAGGCGTGGATGCTGTTTAAAAACACCATCCTGGAGGTTCAGGACAAATATATTCCACGTATTAGAAAAAAGGGAAAAAAGACTAAACGTCAGCCGGCGTGGCTAAACAGTAAGATAAAGGAAATCATTAGAGCCAAAAAACAATCCTTCAGAAAGTGGAGAAGAGAACCAACTGAAAGTAACAGGATAGATCATAAGGAATGCCAAGCCAAATGCAAAGCGGAGATAAGGAGGGCAAAAAAGGACTTTGAGAAGAAATTAGCGTTGGAAGCAAAAATACATAGTAAAAACTTTTTTAGATACATTAAAAGCAGGAAACCGGCCAAAGAGTCGGTTGGGCCGCTGGACGAAAATGGTGTTAAAGGGGCGATCAAGGAGGACAAAGCCGTAGCGGAGAAATTAAATGAATTCTTTGCTTCGGTCTTCACCGAGGAGGATTTGGGGGGGACACCGGTGCCGGAAAGAATATTTGAAGCGGGGGAGTCGGAGAAACTAAACAAATTCTCTGTAACCTTGGAGGATGTAATGGGTCAGTTCAGCAAGCTGAAGAGTAGTAAATCACCGGGACCTGATGGTATTCATCCCAGAGTATTAATAGAACTAAAAAATGAACTTGCGGAGCTACTGTTAGAAATATGCAATCTGTCCCTAAAATCGAGTGTAATACCGGAAGACTGGAGGGTAGCCAATGTTACTCCGATTTTTAAGAAAGGTTCCAGAGGAGATCCGGGAAATTATACACCGGTGAGTCTGACGTCGGTGCCGGGCAAGATGGTGGAGGCTATTATTAAGAATAAAATTGCAGAGCATATACAAAAACATGGACTGATGAGACAAAGTCAGCACGGATTTAGTGAAGGGAAGTCTTGCCTCACCAATCTAATGCATTTTTTTGAGGGGGTAAGCAAACATGTGGACAATGGGGAGCCGGTTGATATTGTATATCTGGATTTTCAGAAGGCGTTTGACAAAGTGCCGCACGAAAGACTCCTGAAGAAATTGCAGAGTCATGGAATCGGAGGTAGGGTATTATTATGGATTAAGAACTGGTTGAAAGATAGGAAGCAGAGAGTAGGATTGCGTGGCCAGTATTCTCAGTGGAGGAGGGTAGTTAGTGGGGTCCCGCAGGGGTCTGTGCTGGGTCCGTTGCTTTTTAATGTATTTATAAATGACCTAGAGATGGGAATAACTAGTGAGGTAATTAAATTCGCCGATGACACAAAATTATTCAGGGTCGTCAAGTCGCAGGAGGAATGTGAACGATTACAGGAGGACCTTGCGAGACTGGGAGAATGGGCGTGCAAGTGGCAGATGAAGTTCAATGTTGACAAGTGCAAAGTGATGCATGTGGGTAAGAGGAACCCGAATTATAGCTACGTCTTGCAAGGTTCCGCGTTAGGAGTTACGGATCAAGAAAGGGATCTGGGTGTCGTCGTCGATGATACGCTGAAACCTTCTGCTCAGTGTGCTGCTGCGGCTAGGAAAGCGAATAGAATGTTGGGTGTTATTAGGAAGGGTATGGAGTCCAGGTGTGCGGATGTTATAATGCCGTTGTATCGCTCCATGGTGCGACCGCACCTGGAGTATTGTGTTCAGTACTGGTCTCCGTATCTCAAAAAAGATATAGTAGAATTGGAAAAGGTACAGCGAAGGGCGACGAAAATGATAGTGGGGATGGGACGACTTTCCTATGAAGAGAGGCTGAGAAGGCTAGGGCTTTTCAGCTTGGAGAAGAGACGGCTGAGGGGAGATATGATAGAAGTGTATAAAATAATGAGTGGAATGGATCGGGTGGATGTGAAGCGACTGTTCACGCTATCCAAAAATACTAGGACTAGAGGGCATGAGTTGAAGCTACAGAGTGGTAAATTTAAAACGAATCGGAGAAAATTTTTCTTCACCCAACGTGTAATTAGACTCTGGAATTCATTGCCGGAGAACGTGGTACGGGCGGTTAGCTTGACGGAGTTTAAAAAGGGGTTAGATAGATTCCTAAAGGACAAGTCCATAGACCGCTATTAAATGGACTGGAAAAATTCCTCATTTTTAGGTATAACTTGTCTGGAATGTTTTTACGTTTGGGGAGCGTGCCAGGTGCCCTTGACCTGGATTGGCCACTGTCGGTGACAGGATGCTGGGCTAGATGGACCTTTGGTCTTTCCCAGTATGGCACTACTTATGTACTTATGTACTTATACCTGCCAGTGAGCCTTCTCTGGAGTAGCCTCCATGTTCTGGAATGCACTTCCTGAAAGGCTTCCCTTAACACAAGACTATCTCTACTTCAGGAAGTAGGTGAAAGCTTGGCTCATCAACCAGGTCTTTAATGGAAGAAGTAACTAACTTGCTGGACACACACACACACATAGGACCGCCGAGAGGGGGGGGACAGGGGGGGACAAAAGTCCCCGGGCCCGGGCTTCCGGGGGACGGGCCCGCGCCCCTGCAGTCCGGCCCGCCCGCCCGCCATCGCTCCTGGAACTAACCTGAAGCGCTTTCACCTTCGGAGCAACCAGCAGCAGCAGGGTAGACCTCTCCTTCCTTCCGTGTCCCGCCCTCGCCTGACGTAACGTCCGCGAGGGCGGGGCACGGAAGGAAGGAGAGGTCTGCGCTGCTGCTGCTGGTTGCTTCGAAGGTGAAAGCGCTTCAGGTTAGTTCAGAGAGGGCCCGGCAGTGGGTGGAGGGGGGGCCCAGCGACTTCGGGTGGGGGGGGGGGCGCAACGCAATCTTGGGTGGGGGGGCCCGGGGGCGGTCTTGTCCCGGGCCCGGCCCCGGCTCTCGGCGGCCCTGCACACACACACACACCCCACACCCCCCCCACACACACACCACACACACACCACACACACCCCACACACACACCCCCCACACCCCCTCCCACACACACCACACACATACACACACACCACACACACTGTAGCAAGCCGTGTTTATCCACTTCTACCCTAGCTAAGATAATATTCAAGTACCTTTCTGACCTCACGTGCAACTTTCTTTAAATTAGGCCCTTATTTTCTTACTTCTGTTACTCTGTCTTATCTATCTATATGTTCCATCTTTGTTTACACCCTATGTTGTCTATTAAGATGTTTTATTGCGTACTAGTAAAACATGTCCGTTTCTGGAGGAAATGAAACGGGCGCTAGCACGGTTTTCCTCCCGAACCCCCCCTCCCTACCCACCCCTTCGGCGTTGTGAAGCCACTGACCGCCATTGCTCTGCACCTCATCAACGCACGCCACCTTCATCCACTGACGCCATTGCTCCGCCCTCGATCTTTGACGCCATTGCTCCGCCCTCGACGTCATCACGTTTGACGCGAGGGCGAGGCCCAGACAGTGATTTGGGTGGCTTCACCACCACGAACCCTTCGAACCCAAAGGAAGTGCCCGCAGGAAGTGACACTGACGTCAGTGTCCTCAGAACGTTGAGGGTGAGTGCTGACATTATAATGTAGCATACTATGCCATACTTTGTATTGTCATTTATTTATTTGGTTCACTTGTATCCCACATTTTCCCAGCTTATGTGGGCTCAATGTGGCTAACAAAGTTACTGGAAAATTACATAATACAACAGGATAAATTTGGTCCAGTATACAAAGGTTACAAATTTGAGTACAGAGTGGCTAAAATAAGAGAATACGGATGGGAATACAGGAGCAGCAAAAGGGAAGCTGACAGAGGGTGAAATGCGGGTAAACTAACAAAAGGGGAAAAAAAGGGGGTTAAGCAGCATTCTTGACTTAGGGGTAGGCTTTACTAAACAAATACGTTTTTAGTAATTTGAATGTTTTTATTGTTAAGATTGCCTATTGTTTATATTTGATTTTTTTTTTTTTATATATAAGCAGGGGGAATCTGGCCTGGCTTAGCTCTCTTTCTCTGAGTCTCTCCTCCTCCCAGATACAAGCAGCAAGGAACAGTTCTTAGAAATATGCCAAGGTGCTTTATTATAGATCTCTAAACAAAACACAGCCTTTGCTTTGGCAGATATAGTCACTCTGCAGTTTCCAAACAACAAACACAGCTCTAACTTCGGCAGATGTATTCTGTCTGCACTTGCTCAACCATAGACCTCAAACATATCAGTCTAAACAGTAACCAATTCTGCTTTTTCTCAGCACAGTTCAAACACACCGAAATTACAGCCCTGGCTTTCAGAGCTTAGGCATATGGGCTGAGTAGCTAGGCCTCATATCCTTCCAGCGTCTTAGGCCTTCCTCAGCTTCCTGGTCCAGCATCCTGTTTGGGGTCTTCCATGCCCTGGGTTAGGAAGCCTACGTACTCCTGCTGGCTACCAGCATCCACAACTCGTTAGTCCAGCCCTCACTTTGGGGTCCTCTTTGCTTCAAGTTTGGTAGCCTGCTTACTCCTGCTGGCTATCAGTGTCCAAAGCTTCTTAGTCCAACCTTCACTTTGGGGTCCTCTTTGTCCCGGGTTGGGTAGCCCGTTTACTCCTCCTGGCCATCTGCTGTGAGGGAGCTCCTATCCCTGGGTTGGGGCTCTTTCCTCTAGTTCCTCCGCCTGCCCCCTTAGCTCCCTTCTTTCTACCCAGGAGTTCACAAACCCCTCCCTTTGGAGACCCCCTTTCCTTGACTGGCAGATAGGGGTTTAGGGAAATTAGAAGCTTCTCCCTTTAGGTGGCTTCCATGTTTCCTAGGGAACACTAAAACCCTTGTCCATCCTTGGGATTCCGCTCCAGGTTTTCTTCCCCTCCAGAGATTTAAATCCCTCTTGAAGTAGGTGTCGTGGAATGGGTGCCCTGGCAGCTCCTCACAACACCTAATTGAATAAATAAAAATAAATTATTAGCATTCTTTTAACTGTGAATATACAGAAACTAAATATAGGGAAGTTGCCTAAAGTATTCTATCATAAATTGAATGAACTCTATGAAATAAGACAGCATTTCTTTACTGGTGGCTTATTCTTGAAACCTATTTGAGAATTTGCATTGCTTCCCCCTCCCTGCCACCCCACCCCCCATCGACCACCAATGCCACATTGCAACAGACAGAGGTAGTGGAGGAGTGGCCTAGTGGTTAGGGTGGTGGACTTTGGTCCTGAGGAACTGAGTTGGATTCCCACTTCAGGCACAGGCAGCTCCTTGTGACTCTGGGCAAGTCACTTAACCCTCCATTACCCCATGTAAGCCGCATTGAGCCTGCCATGAGTGGGAAAGCGCAGGGTACAAATGTAACAAAAATAAAATAGATACTATTGGAGATTCTACATGGAATGTTGCTACTATTGGAGGTTCTACATGGAATGTTGCTATTCCACTAGCAACATTCCATGTAGAAGCTTGCCCTTGCAGATCAGCAACACAGCTGCGCAGGCTTCTGTTTCTGTGAGTCTGACGTCCTGCACGTACGTACGTGCAGGACGTCAGACTCACAGAAGCAGAAGCCTGCGCGGCCACATTGGTGATCTGCAAGGGCCGACTTCTACATGGAATGTTGCTAGTGGAATAGCAACATTCCATGTAGAATCTCAAATAGTAGCAACAGTGGAGGAGTGGCCTAGTGGTAATGGAGGAGTGGTCTAGTGGTTAGGGTGGTGGACTCTGGTCCTGGGGAACTCAGGAACTGAGTTTGATTCCCACTTCAGGCACAGGCAGCTCCTTGTGACTCTGGGCAAGTCACTTAACCCTCCATTACCCCATGTAAGCCGCATTGAGCCTGCCATGAGTGGGAAAGTGCAGGGTACAAATGTAACAAAAAAAAAAACAGCCTGCGACATTTCCAAATGCAAAAATAGGATCAAATCCTATTCTCTGGGCTACAGTCACTTTGAGATTTTTTAGTTGAGCAAAAGAATTAATGGCACGTACAGCGAATGTTCATGGGCCGTTATGTTGAATCAAGTTGAACAGATGGTAAGATTTCACGAGGGGACTGGGACTGTGAAGCTTATTCACAATGGATATGAATATGAACAGAATGCTCCAGGACATGTACATTTTAATACAAGAAGGAAACACAAAGATTTCAGCTTTTTCAGCCCCAATTCACAGAATTTACAGACACAGATGACAGCAGAAAAAGAACAAATGACCCATCCAATCTGACCTTGACAACAAAAGTACTGGAATTCACTGTCCTAATTCTATAAAGCAATTTTTCGATACCTAATACAATCAGTGGTCCTAAGCCATGCAGATTATTGCAACGGAATCTACGCAGGCTGCAAAGAACAACTCATAAAAAAAACTCCAGACCGCCCAAAATACAGCAGCCAGGCTGATATTCAGCAAAACACGCTTAGAAAGTGCCAAACCCCTCCGAGAAAAGTTGCATTGGCTCCCAATCAAAGAACGGATCATCTTCAAAATCTGCACCTTAGTCCACAAAATCATAGACGGCGGCGTCCCAGAACATATGGCAGACCTCATAGACTTACCAATAAGAAACAAAGTCAGATTGTCAAGATCCTACCTAAACCTACACTACCCAAACTGCAAAGGACTGAAATACAAAACAACTTACTACTACTACTACTACTACTTAACATTTCTAGAGCGCTACTAGGGTTACGCAGCGCTGTACAATTTAACAAAGAGAGACAGTCCCTGCTCAAAGAGCTTACAATCTAATAGACAAGTGAACGGTCGGTCCGATAGGGGCAGTCAAATTGGGGCAGTCTGGATTCACTGAACGGTAAGGGTTAGGTGCCGAACGCAGCATTGAAGAGGTGGGCTTTAAGCAAAGACTTGAAGACGGGCAGGGAGGGGGCTTGGCGTAAGGGTTCAGGAAGGTTGTTCCAAGCATAGGGTGAGGCGAGGCAGAATGAGCGGAGCCTGGAGTTGGCGGTGGTGGAGAAGGGTACTGAGAGGAGGGATTTATCCTGTGAACGGAGGTTACGGGCGGGAACGTAAGGGGAAATGAGGGTAGAGAGGTAGTGAGGGGCAGCAGACTGAGTGCATTTGTAGGTAAGAAGGAGAAGCTTGAATTGAATGCGGTATCCGATCGGAAGCCAGTGAAGTGACCTGAGGAGAGGGGTGATATGAGTATATCGGTTCTGACGGAATATGAGATGTGCAGCAGAGTTCTGAACAGATTGAAGGGGGGATAGATGGCTAAGTGGGAGGCCGGTGAGGAGTAAGTTGCAGTAGTCCAGGCGAGAGGACTTACGCAGCCGGCTTCTCCTACATAAGCGCACAACTATAGAATGGGCTCCCAAAAGGTGTGAAAACAATCCATGACCACTTGAACTTCAGGAAATCACTAAAAACCAACCTCTTCGAAAAGGCCTACCCCAACTACCCCACGTAACCCTCTTCACCTACCAACACAGCATGACTATGATCGAACAGGACAACACGCAATCTTCATCCATTCCGACCCTCCACTTATACCTGATATGATCACTATACAACTTTGTTATCCACCGACTGGGCAAACGTCTTTGACGGTACTATGTAAGCCACATTGAGCCTGCAAATAGGTGGAAAATGTGGGGTACAAATGCAATAAATAAATAAATAAATAAAGTTGCACGCACAAATTGACGCTTAGGGCCAGATTCTATATAAAGCGCCTAAAACATCCGCGTGGTAAACATTTCTGCCTAAGCATATTCTATAAGTGGTGCCTACGTTTAGGTGCGGTATATAGAATACACTTAGTTGATATTCGAGCACCTAAAAGTACGTACCTCCATTTACACTAATGAAACCACGGCGTAAGTCTCTGTGCGTAGGTTTATGCACAGCGGGCTGTATTCTATAACTATGAGGGTAAACTTGGAACACCCATGAAATGCCCATTTCCCAGCCCATAGTCACACCTCGTTTGATATGCTCATATTAGAATTTAGGTGCAGTTCATTACAGAATACGCTTAACAAGTTATGGGCATAAATTCTAATTACTGTCAGTTAGTGCTCATTATTGCTTGTTTAAGTGCTTTTATTTATTTATTTATTTGTTGCATTTGTATCCCACATTTTCCCACCTATTTGCAGGCTCAATGTGGCTTACAGTTTTCCATCATGGTATTCGCCAATCCAGAGTGAAAGAATACAATTGGTATTACATAAAGAAACATGGATGACATAATAAAATTAAGCAATCCGGTATAGAGAGAAAACATTCAAAATATCAGATAAGCAGTGGCGTTCCTAGGGTGGCTGACACCCGAGGCGGATCGCAGATGTGCCCCCCCTGGGTGTAGCGCGACCTCCCCACCCCCGGCGGAAGGACCCCCCACGGGTGCATCTTTACCTGCTGGGGGGGGGGGGGGTACTGCGTGTCTGTCGGCTTCGCTCGTTCCCTGCTCCCTCTGCCCCGGAACAGGAAGTAACCTGTTCTGGGGCAGAGGGAGCAGGGAACGAGCGGAGCCGACAGGCGCGCGGCACCCCCCCCCTCCAGCGGCGTGTACCTGGGGCGGACCGCCCCCACTGCCCCCCCCCCCTTGGTATGCCACTGCAGATAAGTGGTGGTACGTTACAGTTCCTATGACGGATCATTGTGGTATGCCTTGTTAAAGAGATGAGTCTTCAGTGATTTACGAAAGTTGGTTTGGTCGTAAACTGTTTTCAGGTCAATTGGCAGTGTATTCCACAACTGCGTGCTCATGTAGGAAAAACTGGACGCATGTAATTAATCTGTATTTTAGTCCTTTACAGCTGGGGAAGTGAAGATTCAGGAATGTGCGTGCTGATCTTTTAGCGTTCCTGGGTGGCAAGTCAATAAGGTCTAACACGTAGACCGGGGCATCTCCGTGAATGATTTTATGAACCAGAGTACAGACCTTGAACATAATACGTTCTTTAAGTGGAAGCCAGTGCAACTTTTCTCTTAGGGGTTTGGCACCAGTCTGGCTGCAATGTTTTGGGCTGTTTGAAGTTTTGGGCTGATTGTCTTGTTAAGCCAATTAAGTTACATGCATTGTTATAGAATACACCTGGATTTCAGCGCAGATCTCTAGGCGCAGTTTCATGCACAAGTTATAGAACTCACAACTGTGATGACTGCTTTTTAGCTCAACCCCATAATACGTTTATTTCTCTTATATTCTCGTATACTGATTTTAATTTAGCAATGTTTTATAAATATTACTAGTAAATAAGGCCGTTTCTGAGACAAATGAAACAGGCGCTGTGTATGTTTGAGAGAGTGTATGTGAGAGTGACAATGTGAGAGAGACAGAGCGAACATGCGAGTATGTGCGTATGTGACATAGAGTGAGGCTGTCTGTGTGAGAATGTGTGTGTGAGAATGAGTGTGTGTGTGTGAGAATGAGAGTGAGCGGCAGGGGCCCCCCCCCCTCCGTCTCCCACTCTCCTTCCCCCTTTCCCCTCCCCTTTTTACTCTCCTCCCCCCTCCCAGCTTCAGGGTCATGGCCCCCCCTCCCTCCATCCCACGTTCAGGGTCCCTCCCTCCCACTCCCACGTTCAGGCTGGCTGGCTGGCTCCCTCCCTCCCACCCTCCAACGTTCAGGCTGCCTGCCTGCCTTTGTTTGCGGTCTGCTGCTTTTTGCAAAAGCTCACACTGGTCTGTCCATGAGGGTGAGAAGAGAAAGACTCAGGCGGGGAGGGAGAAGGAGCCCTTCTTGCTTTTACAGTAGCCAGGAAGCGTGTTTTGGATGAGCGATGCGAATCGTTGAGTGTCAGTGCTCCGCCCTCGACGTCATCGCGTTGTGATGCGAGGGCGGGGCGATGGTAGTCCTCCTTTCTTGCAGGTCGTTCACATAGGTTCGTGATGCGTCTGACGTCGCGTTTCGTCGTGTAGCAACGGGCGATGCGATTCATTTAGTGTCAGTGCTCCGCCCTCGATGTCATCACGTTGTGACGCGAGGACAGGACAGACACTCATGGAGGAACAGCGATCTACACAACTACAAATTTAGAACGTTTGGAGACTTGAGGCTTCATTAGAACGTCGGAGGTGCGTTTTATATAGAGAGATTTTCTTGATTGTTTTTTTAGCTTGTGTCGTTCTTGCTTTTTTTCCTTTAAATGTATGTACTGTTTTTAATCTTACTTTGATGTTTTTAATTTTTCTATGTGTTTCAGTTTAGACTACAAAGATTCCTGAGGCAGGCCAATTGGCTGAAACATGGCCGTGTCGAGTCTATCAAGTCACACAATAAATCTGGACTAATCAAGCATCGTCAAGAGATCTTCCTAGCAGACAGCACCACTGGCTCCATATCAAGAACAGGTAAGATGCTTTCTATTTTATGCATAATTTATTATCACTGAACATGATCAATTTGCTGCAGTTCCTATAGGTTTATCTTGACCTAAGAGATATTAAAGAATTTATTGGCAGCGTGGCCAGTATTTGGTATTTAACATGAACACAGACGTGTGTGTTCTTTCCATAGAAGATTAGGGAGTTATGGGACCTCTAGTGAAGTGTGTGGAAGCAGGGACACGCTTTATACTTTACTCATGCCACAAACGGGGGATTGGGCGTGCAAGTGGCAGATGAAGCTCAATGTTGACAAGTGCAAAGTGATGCATGTGGGTAAGAGGAACCCGAATTACAGCTACGTCATGCAAGGTTCCGCGTTAGGAGTCACAGACCTAGAAAGGGATCTGGGAGTCATCGTGGATAAGACGTTGAAAACTTCTGCTCAGTGTGCTGCGGCGGCTAAGAATGCGCACAGAATGTTGAGTATTATAGGGAAAGGGAAGGAAGACAAACACGAGGACGTTATAATGCCGTTGTATCGCTCCATGGTGCGACCGCACCTAGAATATTGTGTCCAATTCTGGTCGCCGCATCTCAAAAAAGATATAAAGGAATTAGAGAAGGTGCAGAGAAGGGCGACGAAAATGATAAAGGGAATGGAACGACTTCCCTATGAGGAAAGGCTGAGAAGGTTAGGGCTCTTCAGCTTGGAGAAAAGGCGGCTGAGGGTTGATATGATAGAAGTCTACAATGAGCGGATTAGAGCGGACAGATGTGAAGCGTTTGTTTACACTTTCAAACAACAACAAAACCAGGGGACACAAGATGAAGCTAGAATATGGTAGATTTAAAAGAAATAGGAGGAAGTTTTTCTTTATTCAGCGTGTAGTTAGACTCTGGAACTCGTTGCCGGAGAATGTAGTGACAGCAGCTGGCCTTACGGAATTTAAAGGGGGTTTGGACAGATTCCTGATGGAAAAGTCCATTGAACATTATTAAGAATTAAGTTTTTTTTTTCAGGGGGGGTGCCGGGTTCTTGAAGCCTGGATTGGCCACTGTCGGAGACAGGATGCTGGGCTTGATGGACCCTTGGTTAAATTGTACAGCGCTGCGTAACCTAGTAGCGCTTTAGAAATGTCAAGTAGTTGTAGTGGTATGGTGGTGCGTATGTACTTATGTACGGTATTCCACAAAATGATTTGGTGCTCCCAACACTTTATCTGAGGTAGATGTTTGCAGAAGATTGGGGGGGGGGGGGGTTATCAATGTGGGCTACTGTTAAGTCTGGTTATTGTTCAAGTTGGTTATTTTAGCACCAGACTCCAAAGAGACCCTATGGTAAATTAAGCAAACTTGTGATAAATAACCAGACGTATCAGCAGCTCATATGGATAACTTCCCCACCCCCACCTCTTTACAGGCACTATTGCTTATTCGTATTGAACAGGAAGATTCCCTTCTGCCGTAGCTCCTTGAGGAAGTACTTTCAACTTTCTTTTTCTTTTCTTTTCATTTTTCTTTTCAGGTATATTAACAGGAAATAATCTCACTCATAAACCATGGTATGTTGAATATAAGTACATAAGTAATGCCACACTGGGAAAAGACCAAGGGTCCATCGAGCCCAGCATCCTGTCCACGACAGCGGCCAATCCAGGCCAAGGGCACCTGGCAAGCTTCCCAAACGTACAAACATTCTATACAATCAAGCCATTGTGACATCACTAATGAGGTTGGCTCTTATTGGTGGAATGAGCCACTATGACATCACAATAGGTTAAATCACTGCTCTATGTAATAAAAGTGAGCCAAGTAGAGGACATAAGTACATAAGTAATGCCACACTGGGAAAAGACCAAGGGTCCATCGAGCCCAGCATCCTGTCCACGACAGCGGCCAATCCAGGCCAAGGGCACCTGGCAAGCTTCCCAAACGTACAAACATTCTAGACATGTTATTCCTGGAATTGTGGATTTTTCCCAAGTCCATTTAGTAGCGGTTTATGGACGTGTCCTTTAGGAAACCGTCTAACCCCATTCTCTTCGCAATATTTGCATTGTATCACAGGAAACTTCCTTCAGAGTTCTTAGGGTACAGAGGGCAGTTCCATAACATAGATTTTAACATTTACATGTCCATTAGCCCACAAATTCTATAAAAAGCGCTAAAGCTTAGAATTCACTAATGAAATTAGCATATGCTAAATGCTAAGAGGCCCATAGGTATAGGATGGGCTTCTTTGCATTCAGCACTCGCTAATTCTGTTCGTTGTGGGGTGGCTTTGAACCTATAGGCTTAGAGTTGCCAACTAGATCCAGATTCACCCAACAGGTTTGATCAATCCTGGGCTTAACCCAATGCATGCAGGGACTTGTTGCCTTTGCTTTTCTTAGGGAATTCAATGGGGAACTCAGAACCACAAGTCCCTGCATGCAATGGGTTAAGCCCAGGACTGGGCCAACCCTGTCTGGCAAATCTGGATCTAGTTGGCAACCCTAGTGGAGGAGTGGCCTTAGTGGAGGAGTGGCCTAGTGGTTAGGGTGATGGACTTTGGTCCTGAGGAATTGAGTTCAATTCCCACTTCAGGCACAGGCAGCTCCTTGTAACTCTGGGCAAGTCACTTGACCCTCCATTGCCCCAGGTACAAATAAGTACCTGTATACAATATGTAAGCCACATTGAGCCCTGCCATGAGTGGGAAAGCGCAGGGTACAAATGTAACTAAAATAAAAATAAATATGTAGGCTATAGGTAAGTTAAGTCAAATTAGGCTTTGCTTCCTAGCTGTTCAGACCAGGCATGAACTGTATTTTTTAGGAGAATTAAGCTGTCGGTATTATTGATCCAGGCTGGTGTACCAAAGAGTATTGCAGTGTGGAGCTGGATTGTTTACTGTAATTGAGATCATGAGACAGAAGAACTGTAATATACTGGTCTGGGTACAGCCAAAGACATGGCAACTCAAGGCCAATTATGCCCACCCAAGAGGGCGATCAGAGTCTCTATGGAGACTCCCCTTTGATGGGCCTATCAGAGAATGGGTTGTGTATGCTTATGCTGGCTAAGGCTTTGCCTCAGAGGACCAATTCCCATGACATAATCCTCATTAAGCTGGACCAATCATGAATTGCCAAGCTCCATTCTTCCATGTTAGCCTGTCAACAGCCGATGACAGAACATACCATTAATATATATTTATTTTATTTGTTGCATTTGTATCCCACAGTCGCCACTTCCGGATCTGAGAAATACAGATTGGTATAGCATGTACATTATACAGTATAGCATTATTATTCATTGATGATCGCATAAATTACAAGGTGGTGTTGCATTAGCGTTCATAAATGATAGAATAAAGTAAAGGGTGGTTAGATAGTCAACTATAGAAAGTTCATTTACGGTGTGGACAACAGGTGGTGGTGCATAGTACGTTACACGTGTCCGATTTGTGAGGTAGTCCAGTGTAGGGAGTTCGGTTTTGTTTGGAGACAAATCCTCTATTACATGGGATTTCCTTGATATTACAACAATATAAATCGATGGAGAGAAACAGTCAAAAATCAACTGACAATTCAACTGAACATATTAAAGATTCATAATTTTTTCAGCGTCTTGGGAGCTCAGTTGAATTTAAGCTAAGTGTTATCTTTTAATCGATTTCCAAGTAAAAGAAAAGTAGTAAAAGAAAAGAAAAGTTTGTTGAGGTGACTACCGATGATGAAGCAGCCCAGCCTCTGCGAGCTTTCAATTGTGTAGCCGGGGGCTTCGTGAGGCGTCACCTCTCGCACTCAGAAATTATGAATCTTTAATATGTTCAGTTGAATTGTCAGTTGATTTTTGACTGTTTCTCTCCATCGATTTATATTGTTGTTTGAACAGAAGATTTGGAGGGATTTACCTTCATATTTTGTCTTAATTTCCTTGATATTAGCCAGAGTGAGTGAAAGTGAGTGAGAGAGAGAGAGGATGGGAGTGTGAGTATAAGACTGAGAGAATGAGTTATGAAAAATGGTGGACTCCATCCCTGCAGAGGGACTGGAAAGATGTACCATGGAGAAAGATGTCTTTCACCAAAAAGGGTGAGGTGAAAAATTCTTATTCAAATTAAGCTAACATCAGACACGCTGTTATAGAGAAATTCTGTTTTTAAGCCAGACTCTTTGTGAAACAGTACTGGCCTGACAGCAGACAGTCTTCTAAGTCCATTCGAGTACACAGGGTTAGGCAAGCTAAAGTAAGCATGTGGTATTGACTCTGTATGGAAACATTAAACCTAACATATTTTTGAAACACAGAGATTGCAAGCTTCTACATATTTCTTAAATCATAGCTTAATTAAAATTGTTAATTAGTCTGTGTACCTATTAATTTGAGTCAAATAAAAGCCATACTTTAATTCCTAAGCAAGTTGTATTCACTGAGCACCTCTCGCTTATTAAAAGCATCACATTAAAAAAGGTATTCAGGTAATGCCTAATAACAATTGGCAGAGCAATGCAGGCGATGAAAGGGTTAATTTTGAGAGGCTCTGTTCTGTATATAACCTTTTTTTTTTTTTTACCTCTGTGTTTACAGAAGTATTGATTTGTCCCTTGGACTGGATACAGCAGAAGAGACAAAACTGAACACATACACACAAGGTAACGAGCAGGACGTTGTGCTTCAAATCAAAATGCAGTTCAGTCTCGGAAGCAGGAAGGGAATTCTGATCTGCTGAACGCAGAGCACTTTCCAGAATATTTTTGAATTGGCTCAAGGGATAGTGGTGGCAGGGTCGCCGAGAGGGAGGGACAGGAGGGACAAAAGTCCCCGGGCCCAGGCCTCCGGAGGGGGCCCGGCACCACCGCAGTCAGGCCCGCCCGCTGTCGCTCCCGAACAATGTTGCCAGGTGGAAAATTTTTTTCCCACCCAAACCAGCCTAAATCCAGCCCAAAACCCGCCGAAACTCAAACCCCGCCCCTGACACCCCCACCCCGTGTCATCACCCCGCCCCCGCCGTTATCGGCCCCGCCTCCCCCGTCATCAGCCCCGCCTCCCCCATCATTGGCCCCGCCCAGAACATCATCGGCCCCGCCCAAAACGTCACTAACCCCGCCCCCCGCGGCCGAAAAAACCGCCAAAAAACCCACCCAAAAAACAAAAAAGAAGCCCAAAAAACTGCAACCCGCCGCGGGCAAAAATTACCCGCGGCGGGTCACGGAAAACCGCCCAATTGGGTGGTAAAACCGCCCACCTGGCAACACTGCTCCCGAACTAACTAACCTTAAACGCCTCCTTCCTTTCTTTTCACCACCTTCGCGGCAAGCAGCAGCAGGGCAGGCCACTCCTTCCTTCCGTGTCCCGCCCTCGCCTGACCTAACGTCCACGAGGGCGGAGCACGGAAGGAAGGAGAGGTCTGCCCTGCTGCTGCTTGCCGCGAAGGTGGTGAAAGGAAAGGAAGGAGGTGTTTAAGGTTAGTTCAGTGCCCGGTAGCAGGTGGGGGGGGGGGGGGGCCCGGCGGCGACCATGACCTCAGAAGGGGTGGGGGGGCCAGGGGGCAGCCTTGTCCCAGGCCCGGCTCTGGCTCTCGGCGGCCCTGAGTGGTGGCCTGAGTCAATTTTGCTTTGTTGGGGCCATGCCCCCATCATCGCTTCCAGCTCCCCTTTCCTCCCCCTCCCCTACAGGTTTGGCATCTCTCTCCCCCTCCTCCATCTAGTCTTTCTTTCCCCCCTCCTCTGAGCTTCTTCCCTCCCCTCTCTCACTCCCTCGTGGTTCTGTAAATTTTATGTTGGCTACTGGCAGGCAGCAGCAGCAGCATCATGACAGGCTGCCTTTAGTTGCCGTTTTTAAAATACCTACTACTACTACTACTACTATTTAGCATTTCTATAGCGCTACAAGGCGTACACAGCACTGCACAAACATAGAAGAAAGACAGTCCTTGCTCAAAGAGCTATGTAATAAAAGTGAGCCAAGTATAGGACAATCAAGCCATTGTGACATCACTGATGAGGTTGGCTCTTATTGGTGGCCTGAGGCATTATGACATCACAATATCACCTCTGATTACAAGAGACTACTACTACTACTATTTAGCATTTACAAGGCGTACGCAGCGCTGCACAAACATAGAAGAAAGACAGTCCCTGCTCAAAGAGCTTACAATCTAATAGACAAAAAATAAATAAAGTAAGCAAATCAATTAATGTGGACGGGAAGGAAGAGAGGAGGGTAGGTGGAGGCGAGTGGTTACAAGTGGTTATGAGTCAAAAGCAATGTTAAAGAGGTGGGCTTTCAGTCTAGATTTAAAGGTGGCCAAGGATGGGGCAAGACGTAGGGGCAAGTACCTGGCAGAAACCCAAATAGTAGCAACATTCCACGTAGAACCCCAAAGAGTAGCAAGATTCTAGAATTCTAAAGAATAACAAGATTCCATGCAGAATTTCAAAGTGTAGCAACATTCTATATAGAATCCCAAAGACTAGCAAGATTCCATTCAGAATCCTAAGTACATAAGTATTGCCACACTGGGACAGACCGAAGGTCCATCAAGCCCAGCATCCTGTTTCCAACAGTGGCCAATGCTACTACTACTACTACTACTATTTAGCATTTCTATAGCGCTACAAGGCATACACAGCACTGCACAAACATAGAAGAAAGACAGTCCCTGCTCAAAGAGCTATGTAATAAAAGTGAGCCAAGTATAGGACAATCAAGCCATTGTGACATCACTGATGAGGTTGGCTCTTATTGGTGGCCTGAGGCATTATGACATCACAATATCACCTCTGATTACAAGAGACTACTACTACTACTATTTAGCATTTCTATAGCGCTACAAGGCGTACGCAGCACTGCACAAACATAGAAGAAAGACAGTCCCTGCTCAAAGAGCTTACAATCTAATAGACAAAAAATAAATAAAGTAAGCAAATCAAATCAATTAATGTGAACGGGAAGGAAGAGAGGAGGGTAGGTGGAGGCGAGTGGTTACAAGTGGTTACGAGTCAAAAGCAATGTTAAAGAGGTGGGCTTTCAGTCTAGATTTAAAGGTGGCCAAGGATGGGGCAAGACGTAGGGGCTCAGGAAGTTTATTCCAGGCGTAGGGTGCAGCGAGACAGAAGGCGCAAAGTCTGGAGTTGGCAGTAGTGGAGAAGGGAACAGATAAGAAGGATTTATCCATGGAGCGGAGTGCACGGGAAGGGGTGTAGGGAAGGACGAGTGTGGAGAGATACTGGGGAGCAGCAGAGTGAGTACATTTATAGGTTAGTAGAAGAAGTTTGAACAGGATGCGAAAACGGATAGGGAGCCAGTGAAGGGTCTTGAGGAGAGGGGTAGTATGAGTAAAGCGACCCTGGCGGAAGATGAGACGGGCAGCAGAGTTTTGAACCGACTGGAGAGGGGAAGAGGTGACTAAGAGGGAGGCCACCTAAAAAAGAAATACAGTATCATAGGAAGACGTTTTAAATATCAACTGTTAAACAACCATATAAGGAGAAAATGAGATAGGGAAAAGAAAAACAAGAGAGAACAAATTACAATGACAACGTCTAATAATCCTCAGGGCCACCGAGGGGGGGGGGGGGGCAGAGGGAACAAAATTCCCCGGGCCCGGGCCTCCAAGGGGGGCCCGGCGCCGGGGTCAGGCCACCGGCGCTGCAGTTCCCGGTCTCACCTGCCTGCCTCCTCGGCTCCGGGCCCCCTGCATTCGAAGCGGCAGTCACAGATCGCCTCCCTTCCGGCCTTCCCTCCCTGTATCCCGCCCTCGCAGAAACCGTAAGTTACATCAGACGAGGGCGGGACACAGGGAGGGAAGGCCAGAAAAGAGGCGATCTGCGACTGCCGCCTTGAATGCAGGGGGCCCGGAGCCATAGAGGCAGGCAAGTGAGACCGCGGACTGCAGCGACGGGGGGAGCAACGGGGGGGGGGGGGCAGCAGCGACGGGGAGGGGGTGGGCGGAGGCGGGGCAGCCTTGCCCCGGGCCCGGCCGAGTCTCTCCGCGGCCCTGATAATCCTTGATTAAGGGGAAAAGTCCAAGTAGAAATAATTTTAAAACATTTATATATATCAATATAATTGCCACACTCAAGACAAGTTATCAAAAGCTTGGCAGTACGTTTAGTGGCGCTATGGTAGTAACAGTTTTAATTAATCTGTGATGTGAAGAAGTGCATTTCTGGTAAAGAAATCCGCAGGCACTGTGGGGTCCTTTTACTAAGCCGCGGTAAAAAGTGGCCTGCGGTAGTGTAAGCACGGGTTAATAATTTTTCAGCGTGCCTGTAAAAAAGGCCTCTTCTTCCCACCCCCACCCCCGAAAATGGATGTGCGGCAAAATCAAAATTGCCGCGCATCCATTTTGAGTCTCAGACCTACACCGCCAGCCATAGACCTAGCGGTAAAGAATTTGTGCGGTAATGACCTACGTGCGTCAGATGCCACTTGGCGCGTGTCTGCTATGCGTGCCGGAACATTAAAAATATTTTTCAGATGCGCATAGCAGAAGCGCACCAAAAAATGAAATTACCGAAAGAGCCACGCAGTAAGTCCAATTTAGCAAGCGTTGGGTGTGCATAGATGCTTACGCAGCATAACAAAAGAGGCCCTGTATATGGTAGGAGAGGGCAGGGTGATGTGCAAAATTTGTGATTGGGTTGGGCCTCTCCTACCTTTAAACAGAGGAAGAATTATTAGAACCTTGAAAGGCTCAGGCTTGCAGAACCAGTTTTCACTATGAACTTTCCAATAAGACACCAATTAAGTGACCAGTATACATAATAAGTACATAAGTAATGCCACACTGGGAAAAGACCAAGGGTCCATCGAGCCCAGCATCCTGTCCACGACAGTGGCCAATCCAGGCCAAGGGCACCTGGCAAGCTTCCCAAACGTAAAAACATTCTATACAATCAAGCCATTGTGACATCACTAATGAGGTTGGCTCTTATTGGTGGAATGAGCCACTATGACATCACAATAGGTTAAATCACTGCTCTATGTAATAAAAGTGAGCCAAGTAGAGGACATAAGTACATAAGTAATGCCACACTGGGAAAAGACCAAGGGTCCATCGAGCCCAGCATCCTGTCCACGACAGCGGCCAATCCAGGCCAAGGGCGCCTGGCGAGCTTCCCAAACGTACAAACATTCTATACATGTTATTCCTGGAATTGTGGATTTTTCCAAGTCCATTTAGTAGCGGTTTATGGACTTGTCCTTTAGGAAACCGTCTAACCCCTTTTTAAACTCTGCCAAGCTAACCGCCTTCACCACGTTCTCTGGCAACGAATTCCAGAGTTTAATTATGAGTTGGGTGAAGAAAACGTTTCTCCGATTTGTTTTAAATTTACTACACTGTAGTTTCATCGCATGCCCCCTAGTCCTAGTATTTTTGGAAAGCGTGAACAGACGCTTCACATCCACCTGTTCCACTCCACTCATTATTTTATATGCCTCTATCAAAATAATGAGTGGAGTGTAAGAATAGTTTCACAACAAGGAGAATATGTCTAATTACTAAGATATCCTCCATGGGGGGGGGGGGGGGGCAGTGGCTTTACTGTGAGCTGCCATGTGTAAAACCTTGATATGGGTTCTAGGTTACATCGTCCCCACTTCAGGTGTCTGGGACTGGAGATGCTACAGAGAGTCCTACGGTTGTATTTAGAGCCTATGTATGATTGCAGGAGTGAGTCCCAGATTGTTGCTGTCATGACCAAGGTAGTTAAATTGGGAGGGGATATGAAATGGGGGTAAAAATCCCAGGGTAGTGACAAATGGAGACCCAAACCTAGTTCTACTTCCTCTTAAGTCATACGCCCTAAGGGGCCCTTTTACTAAGCCACGTAAGCGTCTATGCGCACCCAAAGCGTGCCAAAATGGAGTTACTGCATGACTACCATGTGGCTCTTGCAGTCATTTCATTTTTGGCGCAGGTCCGATTTGTGCATCCAAAAAATAATTGTTATTTTTGGACAGGCATATCAGACACTCGCCAAGTGGCAGTTGACGTGCGAAGGTCAATACCACCTGGTTACCCTGTCTTTACCGCTAGGTCAGTGGCCGGCGGTAAGGTCTCAGACACAAAATGGAATGCGCCGTTTTTATTTTGCCGCACGTCCATTTTCGGCAAAAATTTTAAAAAAAGGTCTTTTTTTACATGTGCGCTGAAAAATGGATCAACGCATTCCCAAAACCCGTGCCTACACTACCGCAAGTTGTTTTTCAGCACGCCTTTGTGTGGGGGAGTGGCCTAGTGGTTAGAGCACCGGTCTTGCAATCCAGAGGTGGCCGGTTCAAATCCCACTGCTGCTCCTTGTGACCTTGGGCAAGTCACTTAACCCTCCATTGCCTCAGGTACAAACTTAGATTGTGAGCCCTCCTGAGACAGAGAAATATCCAGAGTACCTGAATGTAACTCACCTTGAGCCAGTGGCGTACCAAGGGTGGGGGGTGGTCCACCCCAGGTGCACGCCGCTGGGGGGTGCTGCGGCGCGCGCCTGCTCTGAGTTTGCTAAACTTCGCTCGTTCACTGCAGCTCCCTCTGCCCCGGAACAGGTTACTTCCTGTTCCAGGGCAGAGGGAGCTGCAGCGAACAAACAAAGTTTAGCGAACTCGGAGGAGCAGGCATGCGCTGCGGCACCCCCCCCCCCCCCCAGCGGCGTGCACCTGGGGGGTGTCATTTCACCGGAGGGTGGGGAGGTGTCATCTAAAGGGGGGGGGCGCATCGGCGCTCCGCCCTGGGTGCCATCCAGGCCAGGAACGCCACTGCCTTGAGCTACTACTGAAAAAGGTATGAGCAAAATCTAAATAAAAGGACCCCTAAGGGAGCAACAGAAAATGGCCAAAGCTGCCCACACATAAAGACGGCTAAATATGAGACCCAGTAAGCTGAGGAGTACATTCCCACTGCAGCAGTCAAGGTGACTCAGCTGACATCAAGACAGCTCAATCAGAGGTAAATGAGCATCTGAGACTGGGTGCACAACATGCTTTTTCTTAACCAGCAAAAACAGCTGCAAGTGTGTTGTTGTCTCCATCAACAAGTGGGGAGGGAGGGGGGGGGGGGGCTGAAAGTGAGATCATACTTGCAAAACAAAGAATCCAAAGAATCTGTAGGAACGTTTTGCTGTGGCACCTGCTCAAAGTGAACGCAGGGCTCAGTGATAGACATTGGCAAATCTAATTCAAGACCCCCTCCTCAACTCGCTTCAGTGCTAGGAAAGGAACACAGAGGCCACAGTGTTGAAAGGAAGGCAAGTTCATTGCCTCCCCCAATGTTTCTGCTTGGAAAGTGAACTGAGTGCCATGGTGCATTCTACACAGCTCACACAAGCATATAGAGTATACATACATACCGTACATACCACTGGGGACCAGCATGCTTAGTCAATTATTCTTAATAAGATGGTTTCTATGGAAACATCGGATGCATCCTTAATGTTGTTCATGAGGTATTTGTCTTAAAAGTTAATGAATAAATTGATGCTTTCAACATTCATAAAAATTAAGTAGCGTTATGAAGGTCAACAGATAAAGAAAATGTAGCTCAACCAGTCTGCCCATTTCTCTTTATCTCCAGGTTTTCTACCACCAGGATAGATCCGCATGTCAGTTTTCCAACTTATCACCAGCTCCTCCTCCTGACATCTAGTACACGACCTCACAATGCATTTCCTGCTAAATTTACATTAGAACATAAGATAAGGTGTAAGATAAGCTGAGTCAGACATAGATGATGAGAGCAGACATCTTGGATTCCAAGGTCCTTATGACATATTGCAGATGATGATGTCATAAACCATTGTGATGACTGGCAAAGAAATCATCGTGCACAGTGTTTTGGAGACAAAGGACCTTATTGAGAAGGGAAGTAATCTGAAAAGCTAAGACATCCACACATATTCACATTTGTTCCAGTTCTAAAGAGATTATGGACAATTATAGCAAGACCTCACACAAGGTTTACATCAATGGAAGGAACTTGTACCAAAAGTAACAGACATGCATGGTTTGTGTGGATAGACCTGAAGGAAGAATATATTATTAAGATGTATAAATTATATTGCAAAGAAAGATCTCTCCCCAAATCCTTCTGGCCATGGAGATTGCAAACACATCGGCACTGAATTAAGTTGTTCTGAAAATAGAAATCTTAAAATGTTTCTTGATATAGGGCAATTTGAAAAATCATTTGCTTATTTGCAGAAAGGGGTTTGCAGGAAATTGTCACCCTAAATGTAGCCGTTAGTAAGATACTACACCAGAGGCAGCTTAGATGGTTTGTGCACCTACAAAGAATGAATGTCGGCACATGCCCTGGCAAGCCATGAGCTGGAAACCAGGAAGGCCAGATGTGTCATCAAGCAGTTGAAAAAGACACCACTGGGCTGGATATCAATTGGTCAGATGGACATTGGAAAGAAATATACAAAAAAATGTACAAAAGTGGTTGACCACGTCTGTTTGTCTGCCTAACGGCAAAGTAATTCTCCAAAATTGTAACAGAATGAGATGAAACTTGGTATGTGTGGAAAACCTGTAAAAAGACACATCTACTTACTACTACTTAACATTTCTAAAGCGCTACTAGGGTTACGCAGCGCTGTACAATTTAACATGGAAGGACAGTCCCTGCTCAAGGAGCTTACAATCTAGAAGACAGGTGTACAATCTAAAGACAAGTGTAGAGTCCGTCTGGTAGGGCATACTATATTTCACGAAAGTTTGAAATTTGAAAATGGGACACATCAAATTTGAAAATGGGACAAATCTTACCCATGGGTTTCAAAGACATAAGCTATTCCCCAAAAACTGTCCAATGCATTTGTATAAGAAGCTTCATTAGGCACAACTAGGCATTCGCCTAGGGCAGTAATTTCTAGGGAGTGCTAAAGAGCAGCTGACAAACAATAGGTCCTTACAACTTCATAAACTGAAGGAAAGACAGGGGGTACTTTTACTAGTAGGGACGGTGGACAGTTTTCAAGTGGCCTATTTCCTCAGCTTATTTTTGGGAAGGGTGGGTTTGGGATGATCATAACTGTTGGAGCTGGATGAGACAAAGAGCCTAAAGATTAATGGGGATGCAAAACTGAAGGTTTGACTAGGGTACCTAATGTCTTTTCACTGGCTCTGCTGTAGAGGCAGAGTAGTGGAAGGAAGCAGTAACCACAGAGGCTGGTAGGATCCAGCCAATGGGAAGGCCGTGGAGGTGGACCACTGGAAGACAGATCTAGTTACAGAGTCTGTGGGTAGGATCCAGCCAATGGGAAGGTTGTGGAGGTGAAACACTGGAAGGCAACACTAATTACAGAGACTTGGGTAGGACACTGCTAATGGGAAAGCAGTGGAGGCGGAACACTGGAAGACAGCTCTAGTCACAGAGACTGTGGGGGCGGAGCACTGGAAGGCAGATCCAGTTGTAAAGACTATGGGTAGGATCCAGCTCCTAATTCATTTTATTGGCAATGCAGTATCCCCTTATAATATGGCCAGTGAAGAGAATTCCCAATGTATGCCTGAGTCCTTCCACAGCTGCTGAGCTCTTTACCTCTTGGCTCCTGAGCTGAACTGAGATCTTCTGGCTATGGAGGCTGCAGAATTTCCACAGATTGGCAACTGTAAACAGATGCAATAACACCGAGAGAAAATGAGGATGACCCCTATCTCCTTGGCCTGCAAATGAAAATGCAGGAAGTCTCATGTTATGAAGAACCCTTCACTTCCCCTCAAGTCTGGATGCACACAAGTCTCTTGTGGGTAGTTGAACACATCTGTAATAAGAAAACCAGCACAATTTGCATCTGTCCGCTCTGATTCACAGGAAATTCACTTCCGAAACAATGAATGTCTACTTTTAAAGTACCGAACAATCCTTAAAGCAAGGCAAAATTAAGAAACTGCTGAGCATAGTTGGGCAACGTGTATAGTATGAACAGCTAAAGGATAGCAAACATTTTGGGAAGGACAACATTTTTAGGGGAAGGGCGACATAGATCTTTCCAGCAAGAATCAGGTGACTAATTAATTTACATATTTCAAGGCCACCTCTAAGGAGCTGCCTAGATTTAGATGGCAAGGACATGTCACACTTTTACTTCTTCATTTGCATTGGTTGCTTATCACATGTAGAATCAAAATTAAGACATTGACACTCACTCATAAAGCCTTTCACACCGGCATTCCCACTTACTTGGCTTCCCTACCCACTTTCTTCACTCTATTAATGACTATAGGCTGGTGCTCCCTGGCCTCTCTCGAGCATTCTAGGAAGCCACTAGGCGTAGAACCGTCTTCTTTGTGACACCATCACGTTGGAACGCTTTACCCCTCTCCCTGTGTACGGAACCTTCATATAGACAATTTAGGTCAGCCCTTTTTCAAATTGCCTTTTTGGATTGCATTTAGAAGGTGTGTGTGTGTGGGGGGGGAGGGGATAAACAGGCCAAGGGTCATTGGCTTGGATCTCTTGCTGGATGACATTGCTGCTAACCGGGTGGGCCTGGAGCTCCTGTCTCAGTACTTAAAATGATGGTTTGAATGTGTGCTCTGTGTTTTTGCATTCTTTCCTTACATTTTATGTAGTTCCTTTCGCTCTTTCATTTTATTGTATGTGATTTCATTTTATGCACTTTAAACCGTCTTGACTGCACTGCAAACGAGGCGGTGTATTAAAACTAAATAAACAATAAATAGCAATAATGCGAGTGCAAACACTAACCTTAGCAAAACTAGACTACTGCAACGGAATCTATGCTGGATGCAAAGAAAAAGACCCTGTAAAAACTACAAACGGCACAAAACACTGCCGCTTGGCTGATTTATGGCAAATCCCGCTTCGACAGAGCCACCCCACTAATCCGAGCATTACATTGGCTCCCAGTAAAAGCACGAAAAACATTCAAACTATGCACACTAGCATGCGGAATTTTTTTTGGCATAGCCCCCAGTTACATGACAGACCTACTAACTCTATCAACACGGAACATCAGGAAGGAATCAAGGAACTACCTAACACTTCACTTCCACAACTGCAAGGGTCTACGCTACCTATCAGTTCACAAGTCGAGCTTCACATACGTATGAACGCTGAGCTGGAACTTAACTACCAAAGACCCTAAGAAACACAAACACTTGACATTCAGTAAACAGATCAAAGCCTTCTTCAAAAACTTTTTCTACGAAGATTCAGGGGATCACCAGAATAGACATATCAAACTGAATGTACCCTTTTAACTTGATTTCGTCTCCTCTACTCGGTCCACCCCCCCCCCCCAACAATCATCCCTGCTAATCATCTTCCCCTCCAATTATCGATCTCGTAAATAATTAGTTCGCATCCCTACCTCATCAACAGACGACGTCATCAAATGTAACCATGTTTTACTCTGTAAGCCACATTGAAACAATGCAAATTGGAAAGTGTGGGATATAAATGCCTATATAAATAAATAATGTTTCCTCTAAGGAGTGGCCTGGTGTGTGCAAATTTTATTTCGTGTGAGCAACATGTTTTCAAAACTAACAATTCTTGAGCACCAGTACTAACAAAGCATTTCTGGAGAAGAAAAGACTGGGGGGGGGGGGGGGGTGAGCATAAGGAGATTGGGAGACATGGTCTAAAGTATAATCATCGTCGGATCAGGAGTTACTACTACTACTACTACTACTTGACATTTCTAGAGCGCTACTAGGGTTACGCAGCGCTGTACAATTTAACAAAGAGAGACAGTCCCTGCTCAAAGAGCTTACAATCTAATAGACAAGTGAACAGTCAGTCCGATAGGGGCAGTCAAATTGGGGCAGTCTGGATTCACTGAACGGTAAGGGTTAGGTGCCGAACGCAGCATTGAAGAGGTGGGCTTTAAGCAAAGACTTGAAGACGGGCAGGGAGGGGGCTTGGCGTAAGGGTTCAGGAAGGTTGTTCCAAGCATAGGGTGAGGCGAGGCAGAATGAGCGGAGCCTGGAGTTGGCGGTGATGGAGAAGGGTACTGAGAGGAGGGATTTATCCTGTGAACGGAGGTTTCGGGCGGGAACGTAAGGGGAAATGAGGGTAGAGAGGTAGTGAGGGGCAGCAGACTGAGTGCATTTGTAGGTAAGAAGGAGAAGCTTGAATTGAATGCGGTATCTGATCGGAAGCCAGTGAAGTGACCTGAGGAGAGGGGTGATATGAGTATATCGGTTCTGGCGGAATATGAGACGTGCAGCAGAGTTCTGAACAGACTGAAGGGGGGATAGATGGCTAAGTGGGAGTTAATTCATTAATTGTTCGGATGGATTTTGGTAGAGTGGCCTTGAATCAAACAGACTAAAATTCTGCAAAACACAAATTGCACCATGGAATCCTTATGGATAGAAATTCCATGTGTAAAGGAAAATAGGTTATTGATAAGTGTATACTACCATCCACATGGCCAGAATGGACAGATACAGAAATGTTAGCGGAAATCAGTGGCGTTCCTAGGGGAGCTGACACCCGGGGCGGATCGCCGATGCGCCCCACCCCCCGGGTGCAGCGTGACACCCCCCCCACCCGGTGAAAGGACCCCCCCCCCCCGGGGTGCATGCCACTGGGGGGGGAGAGGTGCCGCGCGCCTGTCCGCTTCGTTCGTTTCCATGCTCCCTCTGCCCCGGAACAGGAAGTAACCTGTTCCGGGGCAGAGGGAGCACAGAACGAACGTAGCGGACAGGCGCGCGGCACCCCCACAGCGGCATGCACCCGGGGCGGACCGCACCCACCGCCCCCCCCCCCCCTTGGTATGCCACTGGCAGAAATCAGGGAAGCTAACAAACTGGGTAGCACAATAATAATGGGTGATTTCAATTACTCAGGTATTGACTGGATAAATGTAACATCAGGGTATGTTAGGAAGCAGTCCAGACCCTTTTTAAACCAGTTGCTCTGCTGTTGGTGGGGACTCTCTGGTTATTAAAAAAAAAAAAAACATTTTTGCAAGCAACTATTTAAATTCTGTGAGCGACACTCCTAAAATATATGCACTCTGCATAGAGGAAACACTGGTCATGGTCCCCCTTCCCACCTCTGCCATTGCTACTGGAAAGGAAGGGAGAGAAAGAAGCGGAGCCCACCCTACAAGAGGTGAGTAGCTGAGCAATCGTTCCCTTCACTCGAGCTGCCTAGAATGAGCCTGGCTAATGCTGGTGTTTACAGAGTCAGCTCAGGCCACATTTAATTAAATCTTGAATCCTATAAATCAGTGCCGCGACCCCCATCATACGGCCAAACAAAATGTTGCGATCCTCTGGAGATGCAGAATAATGATACAGCTATGGAGAACCCACCTAGGTTGTGACCCCAAAGGCAAAGTTTTGTGACCATGAGAAGCTCTGCTATAAACTCTCAGGAAATCTGGTCAGACATCATGAAAGAAAAGGTTTGTTAATTTCAATTCCAGTACCTAAGGAACACAGCTGTACAGTGTTCCCAATCCTGGGTGTACTCTGGTTGTTACTACATTTCAAAGGGGAAACACAGCTAGAAGGTTAGGAGAGCTTCTCGTTGTAAAATGCAGCTTACAATACTGCATGCAATCAATTCTCAGATGACCACACGTGTTTGCTGTCAGTTGTTTCTATTTTAAGCATTTTCACTCCGCATGCATGCACAGCTGCCGTAGCTGTAGGAAGGGAGACTGGTTGAGTGAGGAATTATATTTAAGCAGCAGAATTGCAGGTTACCAAGGCTCCCCGCTTGTTTGTTTGTCTTAAGTAACTTTCCCAGTGCCTTGTTGACCATGGTGACTACTGCTTAATACTTATTTGAGGCCGATTGACCAAAGAGTTATGAGAATTTCAAAGTCGTTAACTCGCGACAGGATTGTGAAAAATTACAGAAGGACCTTACGAGACTGGGAGACTGGGCGGCTAAACGGCAGATGACGTTTAATGTGAGCAAGTGCAAGGTGATGCATGTGGAAAAAAAGAACCCGAATTATAGCTACGTCATGCAAGGTTCCACATTAGGAGTTACGGACCGAGAAAGGGATCTGGGTGTCGTCGTCGATAATACACTGAAACCTTCTGCTCAGTGTGCTGCTGCGGCTAGGAAAGCGAATAGAATGTTGGGTATTATTAGGAAAGTTTTGGAAAACAGGTGTAAGGATGTTATAGTGCTGTTGTATCGCTCCATGGTGCGACCGCACCTTGAGTATTGTGTTCAATTCTGGTCGCCGCATCTCATGGAAGATATAGTAGAATTGGAAAAGGTGCAGCGAAGGTCGACTAAAATGATAGCGGGGATGGGACGACTTCCCTATGAAGAAAGACTAAGGAGGCTAGGGCTTTTCAGCTTGGAGAAGAGATGGCTGAGGGGAGACATGATAGAGGTATATAAAATAATGAGTGGAGTGGAACAGGTGGATGTGAAGCGTCTGTTCACGCTTTCCAAAAATGCTAGGACTAGGGGGCATACGATGAAACTACAGTGTAGTAAATTTAAAATAAATCAGAGAAAAATTTTCTTCACCCAACGCATAATTAAACTCTGGAATTTGTTGCCAGAGAACATGGTGAAGGCAGTTAGCTTGGCAGAGTTTAAAAAGGGGTTAGACGATTTCCTAAAGAACAAGTCCATAAACCACTACTAAACGGACTTGGGAAAAATCCACAATTCCAGGAATAACATGTATAGAATGTTTGTACGTTTGGGAAGCTCGCCAGCTGCCCTTGGCCTGCATTGGCCGCTGTCGTGGACAGGATGCTGGGCTCGATGGACTCTTGGTCTTTTCCCATTGTGGCATTACTTATGTACTTATGTATGTACATTTGGTGGGGGGGGGGGGGGAGTTATCAATGTGGACTATCGTTAAGTCAGGTTATTTTAGCACAGGGTCTCTGCATAAAATAGAACCCTGGTAAAGTAATCTGACAGCAGTAGCCCATGTTGATAACTTACTACTAATCATTTCTATAGCACTGTGCTGTACACATTATATACATGAAATTTCTTTGTGCCTAGGGGGCTCACAATCTAAGTTTTTTTTTTGACCTAGGGCAATGGAGGGTTAAAATGACTTGCCCCAAGGCCATAAGGAGCTGCAGTACGTACAGGACGTACAGGACGTCAGACTCACAGAAGCAGAAGCCTGCGCAGCCACAAGGGCTGACTTCTACATGGAATGTTGCTACTATTGGAGATTCTACATGGAATGTTGCTATTCCACTAGCAACATTCCATGTAGAAGGCTGCGCAGGCTTCTGTTTCTGTGAGTCTGACGTCCTGCACGTACGTGCAGGACGTCAGACTCACAGAAGCAGAAGCCTGCGCGGCCACATTGGTGATCTGCAAGGGCCGACTTCTACATGGAATGTTGCTAGTGGAATAGCAACATTCCATGTAGAATCTCAAATAGTAGCAACAGTGGAGGAGTGGCCTAGTAGTTAGGGTGGTGGACTTTGGTCCTGAGGAACTGAGTTCAATTCCCACTTCAGGCACAGGCAGCTCCTTGTGACTCTGGGCAAGTCACTTAACCCTCCATTGCCCCATGTAAGCCGCATTGAGCCTGCCATGAGTGGGAAAGTGCAAGGTACAAATGTATCAAAATGATTATTCCCACGCCCATTCAATAACATTCTCTAAACTAGAGTAGAAGAATCATTTTTAATTCCCAGTCAACGTGCATAACCATTCTTATCACTGACACAGAAAGTCTGTCCAAGCTGTGACTACGGGCACTGCCAGCTGTTCAAATGTTGTCTTTCGTGTGTCTGCAACCAAGTTGGAAAGAGCAAAAATCCTGATATGTCCAGCAAATCCGGAAATATAGAAGATCTGGAAAGGGGAATTACATCAGATTTGTTATGGGCTGTCTTTCCACAGTCACAAAATGCTCTGCCATAGCAACATGGTGTTACCAGTACCAGAAATAAACACAGAGGGTCAATATTCAAGAGACATGACAACTGTACAAATATAAACAAATACTTAACATCTTATGCTCAATATTCAGTGTCCCTAACCAATTAGGTAGGACCAGGGGATATGCGACTCTAAACTTAAATGGATAACTTATCTATTCAAAAGTCGTTTGTGTGATCCACTTAGACAAATATATTTATTAGGGTAACCACCAACTATCACCTCTATAAGGATAAATATAGGCTCTAACCCTGAATGAACTGACCAATCCTTTTTATAACAAGATACGTTTCAGATGAAGAACAATTTGATCACCCAAAATCTATCCACTTTGCGTCCCTATCCAGCTTATTTTCCAAGGAGATCGCCGGCCATCTTCCGACACAAATCGGGAGATGGCCAGCGACCTCCTGAACCCGGCCAAATCGGTATAATCGAAAGCCGATTTTGGCCGGCGCCAACTGCTTTCCGTCACGGAGCCGGCCAAACTTCAAGGGGGGCGTGTCAGTAGGGTAGCGAAGGCGGGACAGGGGCGTGCTCACGAGATGGCCGGCTTCGCCCGATAATGGAAAAAGAAAGCCGGCCCTGACGAGCATTTCTCCGGCTTCACTTTGTCCCTTTTTTTCCAAGACCAAGCTTCAAAAAGGTGCCCCAAATGACCAAATGACCACCGGATGGAGTCGGGGATCACCTCCCCTTACTCCCCCAATGGTCACCAACCCCCTCCCACCCCAAAAAAATAATATATATTTTTTTGCCAGCCTCAAATGTCATACCCAGCTCCCTGACAGCAGTATGCAGGTCCGTGGAGCAGTATTTAGTGGGTGCAGTGCACTTCAGGCAGGTGGACCCAGGCCCATCCTCCCCTTACCTGTTACACTTGTGGTGGTAAATGTTAAGCCCTCCAAAAACCGCCAAAACCCACTGTGCCCCCCTTCATCCCTAAGGGCTATGGTAGTGGTGTACAGTTGTGGGGAGTGGGTTTTGGGGGGATTTGGGGAGCTCAGCATCCAAGGTAAGGGAGCTATAGTAGTATATATGCACCTGGGAGGTATTTTTGAAGTCCACTGCAGTGCCCCCTAGGGTGCCCGGTTGGTGTCCTGGCATGTCAGGGGGACCAGTGCACTACAAATGCTGACTCTTCCCATGACCAAATGCCTTGGATTTGGCCGGGTCTGAGATCACCAGCATTAGTTTCCATTATCGGCGAAAACCGATGCCGGCCATCTCAAACCCGGCCATCTCTGACATTCGGCCGGCCCCAACCGTATTATCGAAACGAAAGATGGCCGGCCATCTTTTTCAATGATACGGTTTGGGACTGCTCTTTGCGGCGCCGGCCTAATAGATGGCCGGTGCCGTTCGATTATGCCCCTCCACATGATCTGCATTCACTACTGACTGCATGAACATTTGAATATTGACCAGAGAAATATTGATAGATAAAAGCAGTAACGTTATATTCAATCCGCCCGATATTTAAAACCATTTAACTGGCCGGTTAATATTGCCAGTTAGCGTTTAGCAGATAACCACTTACATCATGCAATAAAACCAGCTATCCGCTCATATTTAGCACATCAGGGGCACAAAGTGGAGATAAGAAACACCTTTGGAATTTCTGCACATTTCCAAAACTGTGGGATTTTACCCAGGACAATCCCTTAAATATTGACCTGGATGTTAATGATTTTGCGTCATTAATTAAAAGCAACATTTTAAAGGAAAGCTATATGAAAGAACAATGATAAAGTATATTAATATGCTGCATTTTAATTGTCCTACAGATAAACGATAACTTCCACAATTACTACTTATCATTTTTATACCACTGCTAGACATTTGCAACACTGTACAGAAATTCGTAAGAGACAGTCCCTGCTGAACAGAGCTTACGTTCTATTCAGAATGGAAGACCAGGACAAACAAGAGGTTAAGTAGCTTCCTTTATTCTGGGAATGATTAAATCTACAATGAGTATTGAACAGGTGAGTAAAACAAATGTCCACACATGTCACGGGAAAGCAAATCAGCTTCTTGAGCTGCCGAGGACTGCGAAGGAAGATTATGTTAATGCTGGCATGCGCCCAGTCTGTTGTCCATATTGCTCTTCTACTCAAATTTTGGACAAATCTTGACCTACAAAATTGGGTCATTTTGGAGTGAAAACAATTAGGAAAAAAAAAAGCACAATTCCCGAGAATGTGATTCAAGAACATGACCTCAAGTTTACACTTTGTAGCCTTCAAATATTTGTGATCCCCTGTTACCGTTTTCATTTTGGCAGCCTGGCCTGAAAAAAAAAACCGATGGACATAAAAGAATTTGTTTCAGCTACAGCTGTTTCCTGCTTCCTTCTACAGGAGATTTCAGTGGCTTGCAACTGAGAAATATTTACGGTCTTCCAAATACTTCCTAATGAAATATCTCCTGTCTGCAATCCTGCTACGAAAATGACTTGTTACCCTGTAAAAGAACCTTTCAACACCATCGTCTACAAAAGAGATTTGAACAACCCCATGCTGTAGGGATTTTTGTTTGGTTATTCTGTAAGCAGTCACTTAAACTTTCCATGTCAAAATGAGTTGCTGTGTATGGAGATATGGCATAACATTTCAATTCAGAAGAAGAGTGATTTGGCCCCACGCTTACATGAATAAGAATGAAAATATTCAGCAGATTTTTATTCAGGGTGAAGTTAATGGCTCGGAGTTACATCTATGCAGCAGTAATATAGGAGATCCAGATGCAAGTGTTTATTTATTTATACGGAAAGAGCCAAAACACATAGAAACCACACTCACTGTTCACCAATGCAATACACATCCACTTCTGATCCCTCATCCCTTTATCCAGTCAATCATACATTTTCTCACGGAACTATGTACACTATCCTGCTTATAATCGAACGAGAAAAACGCCCAAGTTCCGACCTAAATCGGGAGATGGACGTTTATCTCACAAAAACAAATAAAGCGGTATAATCGAAAGCCGATTTTTGGACGTTTTCAACTGCACTCCGTCGCAGATGCGGACAAAGTTGATGGGGGCGTGTCAGAGGTGTGGCGAAGGCGGAACTGGGGCGTGGTTATCTGCCGAACAAAGATGGGCGCATTTCACTGATAATGGGAAAAAAGTATGCGTTTTTAGCTAGAATTTAAGACACTTTTCCTGGACCCTGTTTTTTCACGAATAAGGCCCCAAAAAGTGCCCTAAATGACCAGATGACCACTGGAGGGAATCGGGGATGACCTCCCCTGACTCCCCCAGTGGTCACTAACCCCCTCCCACCACAAAAAAATGATGTTTCACAACTTTTTATTTTCACCCTCAAATGTCATACCCAGCTCCCTGGCAGCAGTATGCAGGTCACTGGAGGAGTTGTTAGGGGGTGCAGTGGACTTCAGGCAGGTGGACCCAGGCCCATCCCCCCTACCTGTTACAATTGTGCTGCTTAATGCTTATTAGTCATCCACCCCCCCCAAACCCACTGTACCCACATGTAGGTGCCCCCCTTCACCCCTTAGGGCTATAGTAATGGTGTAGACTTGTGGGCAATGGGATTTGAGGGGGATTTAGGGGGCTCAACACACAAGGGAAGGGTGCTATGCACCTGGGAGCTCTTTTACCTGTTTTTTTGGTTTTGTAAAAGTGCCCCCTAGGGTGCCCGGTTGATGTCCTGGCATGTGAGGGGGACCAGTGCACTACGAATCCTGGCCCCTCCCACGAACAAATGCCTTGGATTTATTCGTTTTTGAGCTGGGCGCTTTCATTTTCCATTATCGCTGAAAAACAAAAGCGCCCAGCTCACACATCGTTGAATAAAACATGGGCGTCTATTTTTTCCCAAAATACGGTTCGGTCCACCCCTTCACGGACCCGTTCTCGGAGATAAACGCCCTTGGAGATAGGCGTTTTCGTTCAATTATGCCCCTCCACATGTCTAGGTTTCTAACAATGCCCTTTTTTCCCATTGTCTCCTTCTAATGTTCCTACGTTGATGTCCCATTGTTATACTCCCAATGATATTCGAATGTCTCGCACAACTCTGTTCAATGCAATCCATAACCTAATTGTAACAAATGTATTTCCATTATTCATGTCTTATTGTAAGCCACACTGAGCCCGCAAATAGGTGGGAAAATGTGGGATACAAATGCAATAAATAAATAAATAAATATACCCCACATTATCCCACTAGTTGTAGGCTCAATGTGGCTTACATAAGCTGTACTAGGGCTACAGTACAAAAAGTATATTTATACAGTATAACAGTATGATATTAAACAAATTGGCATCATTTAAACAACAAGATAGTAAAGAAAATATAAGGTGTTAGTGTCCGTGAATTATTTGAAACCAGAAGTTAATCTATTTATGTTGCGCCTGGAGAATAAACCTTTTTGAACAGGATGGACTTAAACTTTAGATAGTTCTGAGTTGATTTTACTAATTTATATTTAAGGCCAATTCAATCTGGATAGTGTAAATTTAAGTAAGATCGCGAGGAACTGGATCTGTTTCTGGGTGGCAAGTCAACCAGATCAAGCATGTATTCGGGAACTACACCATAAATGATCCTGTTGCTTCCTGAGTTGACTGGGCCTGAAATCCAACATTCCCAGCCCTCAAGTGGAGCAGTCTCAGCTATTGCTCACCAGTGACTCTTTTTGGCCAGACTCAGAATATGTATATGCATGTCAAATCCTGGAGGGTACCATGGCCCATGAGCCTTGCCTGAAAATTGTCACTGGGCTAAACAGGAGGGAAAATAGCCCACTCCCCCCTTTCTCCCTGTCCAGTTGCAAATGAAGACTCAATAAAGGCCAACCCCAGCTAGATTTGAAGTCAACATGCAATTCTGTATCTGGACACCTGTAGCTATGAACTACTACTACTACTACTTACTATAGCGTTACTAGACATACGCAGCGCTGTACACTTGAAAGTGTAAGGGACAGTCTCTGCTCGACAGAACTTACAATCTAATCAGGACAGACAAACAAGGCAAATAAGGCAAATAATTAATGTGGGAATGATAATATAAACATGGGTACTGAACAAGTGAGTAAGGTTTAGGCAGGGCCGTGCCTAGGGTCTCCGGCGCCCCCCTGCAGTTGGCGCCCCCCCCCCCTCTCCGGCGCCCCCCCCTGAAAACGATCGCTACACTACCCGCCCTCTTCTCCCCAGATCCTTTTCCTTTTTTTTTTTTTGTTTAAATTTACCTCTGTCCGGCGGCAGCGTAGCGTTAGTGAGAAGGAGGCGGCGCTCCCCCGCCCCGACGTGTCAGACAGTCTTCCCTTCGCTCAGTGTCCCGCCTTCTTCTGACGTTATTTCTGATGTCAAAAGAAGGCGGAACTGAGCGAAGGGAAGACTAACACGTCGGGGCGGGGGAGCTCCGCCTCCTTCTCACTAACGCTACACCGCCGCCGGACAGAGGTAAATTTAAACAAAAAAAAAGGAAAAGGATCTGGGGAGAAGAGGGCGAGGTAAGCATGGTGCGGCGGGGCGCCCCCCCAGAGGATGGCGCCCTCCTGCCATGCTTACCTCGCTTACCGTGTTGGCACGGCCCTGGGGTTAGGAGTTAAAAGCAGCCTCAAAAGGGTGGGCTTTTAGCCTAGATTTGAAGATGGCCAGAGATGGAGCTTGACGTACTGACTAAGGAAGTCTGTTCCAGGCGTATGTGCGTCTTTGTACATGTTTATGCTCATTCTACTATTTCTTATCATTTCTATAGCGCTACTAGATATACACAGTACTGTACATATTATGGGCTAGATTATATATCTATATCTATATAAATATACAAATCTCAAACAGTTTACTCAATGCTCTTTATTCTTAATACCAAATGTACCATATATATTTCCTTAAAGTATCGAATATCCTACATACGTACTCATTCACCCTACATTCTTACAACTTCACACATTGAGAACACTAACTAATACAAATATTCACTAACTATCCTCCAAGCCCATCAGATCCAACATATCGTCTGTAATCCCCACTCCGTACTTTAACACTCAAATCAAATTCTGCAGCAACTTGATAAGTTCATCCATAAAAGTCTTTGTAGTCCCAAATAATCACTCCACGTGTTATTTCTGGTAGAGCAGATTATTAACTACTACTACTACTTGACATTTCTAAAGCGCTACTAGGGTTACGCAGCGCTGTACTATTTAACATAGAAGGACAGTCCCTACTCAAAGGAGCTTACTGTATAAGCATCAGTTGGAAAAATGATCTAAGGGGTCTTTTTACCAAGTTGCACTGAAAAATGGCTTGCGGTAGTGTAGGCGCGGGTTTTGGGCGCGCCGATCCATTTTTCAGCGCGCCTATAAAAAAGGCCTTTTTTGAAATTTTTGCCGAAAATGGATGTGCGGCAAAATCAAAATTGATACGCGTCCATTTTGGGTCTGAGACCTTACTGCCAGCCATTGACTTAGCAGAAAGGTCTCATGCATTAAACGGGTGGTAATAACCTACGCGTGTCAAATGCCACTTGGCCCGCATCTGATACGCGTGTCCAAAATTCAAAATTATTTCTTGGCTGTGTATATCGGATGCGCTCCAAAAATGAAATTACCGCAAGAGCCACGTCGGTAGCTTTTATGCTATTCTACCAAGAAGCTGTCAAGTGAGAGAACCTTTCGAGGTGTTAATAATCTGCATTACAAGAAATAACACAGGTGGGCCTGGATGGGCCAAGGCCCATCCAGTTAGGGCTCAGGCCCACCCAACAGTAGCACACATTTAGCGGTAGCTGTTGGGGATCCCAAGCTCCGCCAGCTGAAGACTTCATCCTGATGGTAACAAAAACGCTGCTCTCCACAGTACTGGCACCTGCGCATTCTCATTTTTCAGCGCATGCCTGCTGCAGGCTGCCAAGGTGGAGAGAAGCATTGTCCCACCAGCTGAGATATTGTTTGGTGGGGGGGGGGGGGAGAGAACACTTGGTGCCCACGCACTTCTTGCCTAGGCCCATCCAAAATCTGCTCTCTGGCTACGCCCCTGCATGCACTGTGTCAGTAGATCTTTGAGACAGAGGGCATCCATCAAAGAAATTACTTTAAAACATCACCATTAGATTTCTGTCAAGGATATCACAGTCCAGATTTTTTTTTCTTTTTTATATTGTTTTAGGGGCCCTTTTACTAAGCCGCGTAGGCCACCTACGAGCGCCCAATGCAGACCAATTTGGAGTTACCAAGGGCCAACTACCACGTGGCCCTTGAGGTAATTTCATTTTTGGTGTGCATCCGCTACGCGTGCCTGAAAAATAATTTGTATTTTCTGGCGCATGTCAGCTACGAGCGTCAAGTGGCATTTGATGCGCATAGGTCATTACCACCCGTTTAACGCATGAGACCTTTCTGCTAAGTCAATGGCTGTCAGTAAGGTCTCAGACCCAAACTGGACGCGTACCAATTTTGATTTTACCGCATGTCCATTTTTGGAAAAAATAAAAAAGGCCTTTTTTACAGGCGCGCTGCAAAATGGATCTGCGTGTGCCCCAAACCCATGCCTACACTACCATAGGCCATTTTTCAGTGCTTCTTAATAAAAGGACCCTTTAATTATTAACTGCATGGCAAGAAGATGTTTCTCATTTTAGAAATAAGGAGAAATTTTCAAAGCCATTTCTATGCATAAAACACCAGTTTTAAACAGCTTGTTATAAAATTGCCCTGACTTTATGAAAGTAAAAGGAGGTGCATAATACCATTTTGCTCCTATTTTTAACTGTGGTAATCAGAGGTGTCCTGATTTTCAAAGATACGCATATAAATTTTCTCAGAAATTTTCTCTGCACCAAATTGCATGTGAAAATGTGTCGGGGTATTTTGGAAGGGACGTTTTTGAAAGAGAAAGTATATTTAGGAGAACAGAAAAGCTAATACCTCTGTTCATCTATTTCATTTTAGCCATGATCATCAGAGAGCTGAAAATTGCTGAGAACTCGTTTAAAATTGCAGTTTGTAAATTGCTGCAAAATGCTGGAAAAATATGAAGCTCAATAATTGTAAAACCACTGATTATTAGCAAGAGAAGGAAGAGTTCAAAGTTGAAAGTTAATTTTAACCCTAGCGCCCTGTTAGGAATGCAGGACCAAGAGTTCACCACTGTCAATTTGAGAATCTTTTTTATGAC
Organism: Microcaecilia unicolor; assembly: GCF_901765095.1. Taxonomy (NCBI): domain Eukaryota; kingdom Metazoa; phylum Chordata; class Amphibia; order Gymnophiona; family Siphonopidae; genus Microcaecilia; species Microcaecilia unicolor. The sequence goes on along the minus strand of NC_044036.1, from coordinate 334,562,991 downwards.
ACTGTGAGATCTGTTGCTGCTATATTTATGCTATTTTTCCATTTTCTGGGCTGCTCAATATGCAAATAGCTCTGTCCAGAAATGTAACTCCATCTGGTAAGAGGATCTCAAGTCTAACCACTGGTATCTAAATATATTGCGGTATTTGTATCATGGAGAGGGGCACCAGATGTTCCACCCTTAATGTCAAATTGCCCTTGAGTTTACGATAGATAAAAGTTTTCATTTGCTATAGAGAATGCATTTGAAGTTGATAAACGAATGAGAGCAAAAAGAAACAACTGAGGGGCCCTTTTACTAAGACGCCTAAGCGTCTACGCGCGCCAAAATGGACTTACTGCCCAGCTACCGACGTGGCTCTTGCGGTAATTTCATTTTTGGAGCGCATCCGATATACACAGCCAAGAAATAATTTTGAATTTTGGACACGCGTATCAGACCCGGGCCAAGTGGCATTCGACACGCGTAGGTCATTACCGCCCGGTTAGCGCGCGAGACTTTACCGCTAGGCCAATGGCTGGCGGTAAAGTCGCAGACCCAAAATGAAGGCGCAGCAGTTTTGATTTTGCCGCACATCCATTTTGCGGCAAAAATTTCAAAAAAAGGCCTTTTTATAGGCGCGCTGAAAAATGGATCGGCGCGCGCCCAAAACCCGTGCCTACACTACCGCAAGCCATTTTTCAGTGCAACTTGGTAAAAAGACCCCTTAGATCATTTTTCCCACTGTTGCCCCAAGATTTCCTGTGCAGTCATCTTCATGTAATCCTTTATAAGTTATACTCAGTACTTATACAATATGTGTGACCTTACTACGATGTTTCCATTAAAATATTAAACATTTTTTACATGAGAAAAAATTATTGGCCTTATTTATTTATTTGTTACCTTGCAAAGTGGTTTGCAAGGTAACAAATAGTACTTGAAAATGATCGTGGATTAGAACAATAGAAAAACAAAATTTGCTATACATTAACGTAAGTACATAAGTATTGCCATACTTGGACAGACCAAAGGTCCATCGAGCCCAGAATCCTGTTTCCAACAGTGGCCAGCATGCCCCCTTGTCCTAGTATTTTTGGAAAGCGTAAACAGACGCTCCACATCGACCCGTTCCATTCCACTCATTATCTTATAGACCTCTATCATATCTCCCCTCAGCTGCCTTTTCTCCAGGCTGAAGAGCCCCAGCCTCTTCAGCCTATCCTAATAGGGAAGTCGTCCCATCCCCTGTGTCATCTTTGTCGCCCTTCTCTGCACCTTTTCCAATTCCACTATGTCTTTTTTGAGGTGCGGCGATCAGAACTGAACACAATACTCAAGGTGCGGTCGCACTATGGAGTGACACAACGGCAGAATAATATCCTTATTTTTGTTTTCCATCCCTTTCCTAATAATACCTAACATTCTATTTGCTTTCTTAGCCGCAGCAGCACATTGACACCTAGATCCCTTTCTCGGTCCGTGACTCCCAACGCTGAAGCTTGCATGACGTAGTTATAATTTGGGTTCCTCTTTCCCACATGCATCACTTTGCACTTGTTCACATTAAACGTCATCTGCCATTTAGACGCCCAGTCTCCCAGTCTCGTAAGGTCCTCTTGTAGTTTTTCACAATCTTCCCGCGATTTGACAACTTTGAATAACTTGGTGTCATCGGCAAATTTGATTACCTCACTAGTTACCCCCATCTCTAGGTCATTTATGAATATGTTAAAAAGCAGATCATGTAGATTTTATCTCTAAAACTAGAAACAGAAGAACCTGCTTTTCCATCTATTAAGGGTGTAAAGAGGTTTACAATATTTGATAGACTTTTAGCACTTCAAGCATTTAGTGGGCCTTTTACTAAGCTACGTAAGCGTCTACGCATGCCCAATGTGCACCAAAATGGAGTTACCTCCCGGCTACCAAGTGGCTCTTGTGGTAATTTCATTTTTGCAGTGCATCCGATACACACGTCTGAAAAATAATTTTTATTTTTGGATGTGCGTATCGGATGCACGCCAAGTGGCATTTGATACACGTAGGTCATTACCACCAGGGTACCGCATGACTCTTTACCGCTAGGTCAATGGCTGGCGGTAAGGTCGCAGACCCAAAATGGACGTGCGGCAATTTTGATTTTGCCGCACGTCCATTTTTGGCAAAAAATTTTAAAAAGCCTTTTTTTTACAGGCGCGCTGAAAAATGGATCAGCGCGTGCCCAAAACCAGTGCCTACACTACCGCAAGCCATTTTTCAGCACGCCTTAGTAAAAGGACCCCTTAGGATTTTGAGCGATTTTCGTATTTGTTTTACTGTACAGTCATCTTACTCTCAAATTAAGAAAAATGTGAAAACCCATCTTTTTAAGAGATTTGTTTAGAATCAGTTATTTGAGTTTGTATTATTTCTTCCCAAGATATTGCCTTACTTTTTGTTTTGTTTTTTACTAATTGTAAACTGTGTGAGCTGGGTCTCCCTTCCACGTGGTGGCCAGAGATAATCCTGATTAGCTTGGCTGACTGTTTCCCCGGTATGGGCTCCAAACCACCTCCTCGCTGCACTGCGTGTCCTGGTTTAACCGCTCCCCAGCTGACCTGCGCCCAGGATCAGCTCACGACCGGGACACACAAAACTTCAGCAGTCTTATAGTTCTTGAAAACCACAGGTTTTTATTTTCTCAGCACCTTTTTAATACAGTCTTAATCTTCAAGCAGTTTCCTCATCAACAATGCAAAGACTCAGTTCAGTTTTGCCACATTCAGCTTATTAACACAGTCCAATCTTAACTCAGAATATCACAAACAGCAAATCTTTGTCTTTCTCCCAATTGTAGCCTCCCCTCACCAACACTATCTTCTACCCTTAGATAGTTTATGGGTAAGCTTCTTCCACCAGTGGCTTCTCCACTTGATTATTTTCTCCTCTCCAAGTATACACAGCTTGAGCCACACTCCCACCACCAGAGCCTTTACCTTTCCTGAGGAAGTTTGAGCAAGCCCTCCAACCTCCATGCAAGCCTCCTCTTTCTCTTCTCCTCCTTCCTCTATATCCCGTTCCATCTCCTCCTCCACCCTGGGTTCCCCCAGCTGCTGCTCGTTCCCTGGATCAGAACTCATTTCCCAATCATTCACCCCTCCCTCCAGTTCCTGAGGCCCTCATGATCAAAAGCCCCGGGCTGTTCCAACCAGCGCCCTAAAAATAGCGCCGGGCTTTTCTGCATCGATGATCAAAGATGATGCATGCAAATCTATGCAGCGCTATTATCTTTGATTATCATGTTGAAGTGCGGGAGAATTGCGCCCGAGCATGCGCTCAGCACAATCCTCCCGCACTTCTTTGACAGGTCTGGGCTGTCAAAAGCCCCAAACTGTCAAAGTGGCCTGCCGATCCCCCAACAAAGAGGCCGCCGCCGCCGGCCAAACCGACTCCCACCCTCCCACCCAGTGATGGGGGGGGGGGGCTGGAGGTCCGGTGGACCTCCGGTCCCCCTGACGACCCCCCCCCCATGTTCACGGAGGGCTGGAGATCCGGTGGTTCTCCAGCCCCCCCCCCCCCCATGAACCCCCAGAGGACTTGGTTGCCGGCTTAAGAAACGCTGCCCTACCCTCCCATTCCCTTACATGGTATGAAGCCACGCCCAGCGCATCCCAGGATGCAATGGGCGGGGCTGGGCGCCGCCATTTTGAAGCGGCGTCGAAAGGAAGAGGAGGAAGGCATGCAGGCTGCGTCCCTCCTCCAACAAAAGGTAGGGGGGCCGGGAGGGAGGGAGGAGGGTGGGGTTACGTGTCCCCACGGACCACCAGGGATTTGTTGAGAACGCGGGGGGGGGGGGGAGGAGTTGGGGTGGACCTCCAGCCCCACCCCCCTCATCGGTAGATTACAGCCGCCACAAGGACTTCTTGGGGTTTGGGGGGCTGGAGGCCCACCGAACCTCCAGCCCCCCCCCCCCCCCCGGCGCTGGTGGGAGGGTGGGACAACGCTTGGCCGGAGGCGGCCACGAAGATTTCGGGGGGGTTCGGATCGTCAGGGGGGGGACCGGAGGTCCACCGGACCTCCAGTCCCGTGTGCTGTTGCCTTGGGGGGGAAGGGGGGCCTGCCAGCATGCAACTGCATGCTGGACAGGGCTCACCATTCCTCCCCAATGATCCGCAAAATCTAACGCCAGCTCGGAGCTGGTGTTGATTTTGCTGCGGCCAGCGACCCAATCTTTGGCGCGCTGGTCGCTGATCATTGGGGATGAATGCGTTAAGCGCCAATTAGCATGCATTTGCAAGCTAATTGCGCTAGAAGCCCTGTTTAGCATGCATTTGCATGCTACTTGCGCTGAGAGCCCTCAAGTGCGCTGTTTCAGGCGCTCAAGGGCTCTGATCATGGGTCGGCTGCAAACTCTGGCGCTAGTATGGCGTTAACAGCCTCTAGCGCCAGAGTTTGCTTTTGATCATGAGGGCCTGAGAGTCCTGCTGATGCCCCAGTGGTTCCTGGGACTGGTAGTTTCTCTCCCTAACCAGTGTTTTCACTGGGGCTTTGACCACTAGAGGGTGAACATTTTGTCTAGAAGGGATTAGTGAAGAAGAATCATTACATTTCAAAGGAAAACCTCTTCCCCGTCCCGGTCTCAGCATGACTGGAACTGGACTCCTTTCAGAGTCCTCACAACTGATAACAACCTGGTGGTTTTAACGGTATAAAAATACATTGTAATTGTAAAAGTCTGGGCGTAAGCACCACTGGCCTTCTGTTTCTCTGGCACTGGCCCCCCTCCATAAATGAGGGAGACAGCACACAAATCCTTAAGCAAAATGGTGAGGCACAGGTGTGTGTCCTATCTGCATATACACACTCCCCCTCCCCCTTTCTTAACCATTGCCATCCCGTTATAACTCCTACCATGTGGCTGTTCCCTTCTCTCTGTACCTTTTCTTCAGCCCCTCCCATCTCGTGTTTCCCCTTATTCTCTAACCCTGTCCTCAGTGCCAGCCACTGCCTGTATGTGACTGACCACCCTATTCAGTTGTGGTCAGCACCTTTTCCAGTTGCAGCTTAAAAGTGTTATACCTTCTGTATTGCATCCTGTAAAGCTGAACATTTTGGCTCACATACACAGAGAAGGGCGACGAAAATGATAAAGGGGATGGGACGACTTCCCTATGAGGAAAGGCTAAAGCGGGTTAGGGCTATTCAGCTTGGAGAAAAGGCGGCTGAGGGGAGATATGATAGAGGTCTATAAAATAATGAGTGGAGTTGAACGGGCAGATGTGAAGCGTCTGTTCACGCTTTCCAAAAATACTAGGACTAGGGGCATCTGATGAAGCTACAATGTAGTAAATTTAAAACGAATCGGAGAAAATGTTTCTTCACTCAACGTGTAATTAAACTCTGGAATTCGTTGCCAGAGAATGTGGTAAAGGCGGTTAGCTTAGCGGAGTTTAAAAAAAGGTTTGGACGGCTTCCTAAAGGAAAAGTCCATAGCCCGTTATTAAATGGACTTGGGGAAAATCCACTATTTCTGGGATAAGCAGTATAAAATGTTTTGTACTTTTTTGGGGATCTTGCCAGGTATTTGTGACCTGGATTGGCCACTGTTGGAAACAGGATGCTGGGCTCGATGGACCTTTGGTCTTTCCCAGTATGGCAATACTTATGTACTTATGTACAGATATATAAGAGTCATTTCCCAAGTAGTCGTAGAACCACCGGGATTGGTCTGGAAAGCCTTGGACTAGAAATAAGAAAAGGAAGGGGATGATCAGCTCTACAGGGGAATTAGAAGGCTACTTTGCACAGCAGTGGTTCATTTTTCCAAGGAGGCATTTTATATCTAATAAATGAAGCTAATTGCTCACCCCAGGAGGTTTATGCTGCGGTAGGCGAGCTGGCCTCTAAGCGCACATTGAGACAAAAATAAATGTCACCTGTTTCTAAAAATAAAGCCATTTAATTTTAATTGCCTCTTTTCTCATGCAATTCTTTTTTTTTTTTTTTTAATGTTTAAAGAGCAAGAACACACATAGAACAAATCAGGTTGTTCTAGTTAATGTGGGCTTTGATCATAAAAGTCACTTTCGTAGAGGTGGCTAAAGTCTTGCCTGTGCAGTAGTACCCGAACCTTCAGAGTGGAGGAGTGGCCTAGTGGTTAGGGTGGTGGACTTTGGTCCTGAGGAACTGAGTTTGATTCCCACTTCAGGCACAGGCAGCTCCTTGTGACTCTGGGCAAGTCACTTAACCCTCCATTGCCCCATGTAAGCCGCATTGAGCCTGCCATGAGTGGGAAAGCGCAGGGTACAATTGTAACAAAAATAAAATAGATACTATTGGAGATTCTACATATGTATGTGCAGGACGTCAGACTCACAGAAGCAGAAGCCTGTGCGGCCACATTGGTGATCTGCAAGGGCCGACTTCTACATGGAATGTTGCTAGTGGAATAGCAACATTCCATGTAGAATCTCAAATAGTAGCAACACTGGAGGAGTGGCCTAGTGGTTAGGGTGGTGGACTTTGGTCCTGGGGAACTGAGTTTGATTCCCACTTAAGGCACAGGCAGCTCCTTGTGACTCTGGGCAAGCCATGAGTGGGAAAGCGCAGGGTACAAATGTAACAAAAAAAAATAAGATGATCTTAAGAGATTTCCTGAAATTTAGATGTTTTTGGATGGTCTTTATAGATTTTGGCAAAACATTCCATAGTTGTGAGCTGATGACCGAGAAGGATGAAGCAAGGACTTTCAGAATCCATTGTAAAAAAAAAAAAAAACCTCTACAGTCCCTGCTGCCTATCTTGCTTCTTTCCACACAACAGCTGGGGTCAGAATTAAAGAACAGTCCGAGTCACCTTGGCCCTCTATTCTTCTGCCACTGTACAGTAGGCTGGGGTAGGAGGGTTCCAAGTAACATTAAACCCTTATCTTCAAACCACCCACTCCAAGGACTCTTATCACCGAATGAAACACTTGTAAATGTAAAGCATTGTAGATCTTTTCCTCTCCTTGCCCTTTGCCTTCTCACACTGACTAATAAAATGACTGAAGGTGTCCGGAATTAGAAAGCAAGTTGGGTGCTTAAAAATTCCAAAACAGCTCAGGTATCATTATCCTTATCACGAGAATAAACAAGATAAAGATTAAAACCCTCAAGGTAAAATCAACATTTCAAGTGTATGGTACTGTGCCCAGAAGACCCATTACTTAGCAAACATTTCTGGGAAAAATGAACCAGGAACTTGAGGAGATTTCTGGGCAAACCTGCGATTTGTTTATAATAGGTCAGACTTTATTAATGTGCCCAAAGGTCTGAAAAGTGCTTTCCTCCATCCAGCCAGAAGTGTGTCTGGTTTTCCATAGTGCGGATACATTAAGGGGTCCATTTACTAAACCATGTTAAGCACGTACCCCCTTATCCTATAATGGTTGCTCAAATTTGGGCACTGAGCTCAAATTCTCAGGTAAACTAATTAGTCAATTATTTTTTATTTTTATTTTTTGTTACATTTGTACCCCGCACTTTTTCCCACTCATGGCAGGCTCAATGCAGCAGGCAATGGAGGGTTAAGTGACTTGCCCAGAGTCACAAGGAGCTGCCTGTGCCGGGAATCGAACTCAGTTCCTCAGGACCAAAGTCCACCACCCTAACCACTAGGCCACTCCTCCAGCTAACAACCAATTATCGGCATCCATTGGGATTAATTGGCACTAATTTTGGCTCATGCATGAATCTGCCTGTGCGTTATTCTATAGCGCTGTTATTCCCGTGGAGGGGCATAATTGAATGGGGACAACCATCTCTAAGGGCTCCCATCTATAAGGATGTCCCGGCGAAGGGGCGGGGAAACCGCTAGTATCGAAACAAGATGGGCATCCATCTTTCGTTTCGATAATACAGTCGGGGACGCCCAGATCTCAACATTTAGGTTGACCTTAGAGATGGTCGACTCAAATGTTGAGATGGGTGACCTTAGAGATGGTCGTCCTCGATTTTCGCCGATAATGGAAACCGAGGATGCCAATCTCAAAAACGAACAAATCCAAGCCCTTTGGTCGTGGAAGGAGCCAGCAATCGTAGTGCACTGGTCCCACTCACATGCCAGGACATCAACCGGGCACCCTAGGGGGCACTGCAGTGGACTTCACAAATTACTCCGAAGTCCATAGCTCCCTTACAATGTGTGCTGAGCCCCCCCCAAAAACACAAAGCCCACTCCCCACAACTGTACACCACTACCATAGCCCTTAGGGGTGAAGGGGGGCACCTACATGTGGGTACAGTGGGTGTGTGGGGAGTTTTGGAGGGCTCAACATTTACCACCACAAGTGTAACAGGTGGGGGGGGGGGGATGGGCCTGGGTCTGCCTGCCTAAGGTGCACTGCATCCACTAAAACTGCTCCAGGGACCTGCATGCTGCTCCGATGGACCTGAGTATGACATTTGAGGTTGGCATAGAGGCTGGCAAAAAAAAGTTCTTTTTTGAGGGTGGGAGAGGGTTAGTGACCACTGGGGGAGTAAGGGGAGGTCATCCCCGATTCCATCCGGTGGTCATCTAGTCAATTTGGACACCTTTTTGAGGCTTGGTCATAAGAAAAAAATGGACCAAGTAAAGTCGCCCAAGTGCTCGTCAGGGACGCCCTTCTTTTTTCCATTATCGGTCGAGGACACCCATGTGTTAGGCTCGCCCTAGTCCCGCCTTTGCTGCATTTCCAACATGCCCCCCGTGAACTTTGGTCATCTCCGCGATGGAAAGCAGTTGAGGGCGCCCAAAATCAGCTTTCGATTATGCCGATTTGGGCAACCCTGGGAGAAGGACGCCCATCTCCTAATTTGTGTCGAAAGATGGGCGCCCTTCTCTTTCGAAAATAAGCCTGATAGTCACATAATTATAGAGTATGGACCCAGGGAATTTGATGATTTTAAAATAAGAGTTAAGGTTATAATACAAAGTGCATATCTTTGATTTGGACATAACATAAAAAATAATTTTTAAATATAAATGGATCAATGGTTAGCCATCGCAGTCAGTACTTTTTTTGTTCTTCAAAATATCAGCTGCAGTGGCCAAAAGATATCCAGATACTTAGCAACACTCTCTGGATAGTATTCAGTGCTGACTAACTAGCAAGCAGATGATCAAAACCCCGCGCTGTTCCAAACAGCGCTCCAAAAATTGCACTGGAACATACAATTATCTCTGATCATGGAGTAGAAGTGCGGGAGAATTGGGCCCGAGCGTGCGCTCAGCACAATCCTCCCGCACATGTTTGACAGGTCTGGGGTTTCAAAAGCCAAACCTGTCAAACACAGGGGCTGGAGGTCCAAGGGACCACCAGGCCCCAACTACCCCTGCCGCGAGCAGGTTCAGGGAGGGCTGGAGATCCGGTGGGTCTCCAGCCCCCCTAAACACCCCAGCAAAGGGTCCCTGGTGGTCCAGTGATCATTCTGGCCCCTCCCTACCTACCCACCCCCCCTACCTTGTGGGTTGGAGGAGGGAGGTAGCTTGCCTCCCTCCTCTTCCTTCGACGCCGCAAAATGGCGGCGCCCAGTCCTGCCAGTGTATGCTGGGATGCACTGGGCGTGGCTACACACTATATAAGGGAGTTTCTCCCTTATATGGTGTGTAGCCCCGCCCAGCGCATCCCAGGATACACTGGGCAGGGGTAGTTAGGGAGGGGGGCGGATTGATCACTGGACCACCAGGGATCCTTTGATGGGGGGGGGGGTTAGGGGAGCTGAAGACCCACCGAATCTCCAGCCCTCCCTGAACCTGGGGGGGGGGATCGTCAGGGGGACTGGAGGTTCGCCGGACCTCCAGCCCCCTGTCGCTGTGGGGTCTTCAGGTTTGCTTCGTTGGGGGGAATGGGGGCCTGCTAGCATGCAAATGCATGCTGGACAGGGCTCACCATAACTCCCCAATGATCTGCAAATCCTAACACCAGCTCGGAGCTGGTGTAGGGTTTGCCACGGCCAGCGACCCAATCTTTGGCGCGCTGGTCGCTGATCATTGGGGATGAATATGTTTAGCCCTGTTTTGCATACATTTGCATGCTAGTTGCATTCAGAGCCCTCGAGCGCATTGTTTCATGCGCTCGGGGACTCTGATCATTGGGCGGTAGCAAACGCCGGAGCTAATATGGCGCTAACAGCCTCTAGCGCCGGCATTTGCTTTTGATGATCCCCGTGCAAATAAGGTAGTCAGCACTGGAATTTATCCAAATACTAGCAAAATTCAGACTGCTAATTGGGGCAGGCTACTACCTGCCCAGTTATTTGGATAAGCTATAAGTTTCAGGAGTGTCCTGGCTCCGCCCATGCTCCACCCATGCTCCACCCTCATCTAATCCCTATAGAGCAGAGTTGGTCAGTTAGAATATTCAGAGGCACTGTCCAGATAGTGTCTTTGAAAATCCCAGTCAGTAGCGCTTATTCCAGTAGCAGGTGCTGGTATCCAGATAAGTGCTTTTCAGTATTGACCTGAAAATATTTTAAGAGCCGAATGGAAAAAAGGAGACGTGAGGGAAAAAAATTGAAAGTGGAAGCAACGGAGCCAAGAAGCAGGCGACTTGCTATTTTTAACAGCCCAGCCAGTCGTGATTTGTCAAGCTGCTCAGACATTGCATCCAATTCTCCAAGCTACAGGTTGGGTGACTCAGAGAGAGCGTTTTCCTCAGAAAGTACTGGAAGATGAAGACACTTCGCGGCTAACAACCATCTGGCCTGTTCCAGTAACAAAAAGAGCCATTTGAGCACACATCAACAGGAAAAATAAGGATTCCTTGATAGTTTTCTTCCCCCTCCCTTTCCCTCATTAGTGGTTTACTGGATTGAAATGTTTACCAGTTTAGGTTTAGACTTCCTGAGCCGGTACTTCAAGCTCCATCTCTGGCTGTCTTCAAATCGAAGCTAAAAGCCCACCTTTTTGATGCTGCTTTTAACTCCTAACCCTTATTCACTTGTTCAGAACCCTTATTTCATCATCCTCACTTTAATATTCCCTTATCTCTTATTTGTCCTGTTTGCCTGTCCTGATTAGATTGTAAGCTCTGTCGAGCAGGGACTGTCTCTTCATGTTCAAGTGTACAGCGCTGTGTACGTCTAGTAGAGCTATAGAAATGATAAGTAGTAATAGTAGTAGTCTTTGGGATTCCGGAATCTTGCTGCTCTTTGGGATTCCACGCAGAATGTTGCTACAGTGGCATTCCGGAATCTTGCTACTCTTTGTCCTTATCCCTTATTTGTCCTGTTTGTCTGTCCTGATTAGATTGTAAGCTCTGTCGAGCAGGGACTGTCTATTCATGTTCAAGTGTACAGCGCTGCGTACGTCTAGTAGCGCTTTAGAAATGGTAAGTAGTAGGTTTGGGGGCAGCTGATGGCAACTTGTAGTGATACAGGTTCCTAGGTAATAAGTCTATGATGGAAACCGATCTGACTTTCAGTGTGACTTTAGCATTTAAAACATTAGCCTCATAGTTTGATTTGTCAGTGGACAAATAGGGGGGGGGGGGGATCTTTTACTAAAGCTTAGCTCGAGTTATCTGCAGCAGGGCCCATAGGAATAAAATTGGCCCTGTTGCAGATAACTCGAGCTAAGCTTTAGTAAAAGACCTCCCCTGGGTTTCCAATGCTCTCATTTCACTAAGGAGAAAAAAAAATATGAAAGAATAAAATTTTCAAAACTACTACTACTTGACATTTCTGGAGCGCTACTAGGGTTACGCAGCGCTGTACAGTTTAACAGAGAAGGACAGTCCCTGCTCAAAGGAGCTTACAATCTAATGGACAAAATGTGCAGACAATCAAATTGGGGCAGTCTAGATTTCCTGAATAGAGGTATAATGGTTAGGTGCCGAAGGCGACATTGAAGAGGTGGGCTTTGAGCAAGGATTTGAAGATGGGCAGGGAGGGGGCCTGGCGTATGGGCTCAGGAAGTTTATTCCATGCATAGAGAGAGGCAAGGCAGAAAGGGCGAAGCCTGGAGTTGGCGGTGGTGGAGAAGGGTACTGGGTCAATATTCACCTACGACTGTAATCTTCTGTTCAGTGTGCAGTGGTGGCCAAAAAAGCAAACAGGATGCTAGGAATTATTAGGAAAGGGATGCTGAATACGACCAAGAATATTATAATGTCTCTGTCTCGCTCCATGGAGTGACTTCACCTTAAGTATTGAATTCAGTTCTGGGCATTTTCAATATGACGTTCAAATGGCGAAATAAAAATTTCTTGGAAAACGTCTAAAAGCACAAGTCCATAATGGAAGAAAAAAAAAATGAAACATTTTCCAATATTCAAAAATACCCACAAAAAAAAACGTTTTGAAAGAGAACGTGCCGAAAACTTCATAGACATTCGGAGATAAACGTTTTTGCCAATCGAAAATACACTACACAAAACGCGCAATGGTGGCACTGGCCCCCATGTCAGGAAGCAATGACCAGTTGCTCAGAATTAGAAATGGTTCTATTCTTATTAGTTCCTCGCAGGGGCGTAGCCAGACAGCAGATTTTGGGTGGGCCTAGGCAAGAAGTGGGTGGGCACCAAGTGTTCTCCCCCCCTCCCACACCCCTGCCCCCCAAAAATATCTCAGTTGGTGGGAAAATGCTTATCTCTACCTTGTCAGTCTACAGCAGGCATGAGCTGAAAACTGAGCACGTGCAGGTGCCGGTATCGTGGAGAGCAGCGTTTTCGTTACCATCAGGGGAAAGTCTTCAGCTGGCAGAGCTTGGGATCTCCAACAGCTACCGCTAAATGTGTGCTACTGTTGGGTGGGCCTGAGCCCTAAGTGAGTGGGCACTGGCCCACCCAGGCCCACCTGTGACTACGCCACTGAGTTCCTGATTCTGGTTGAGGCAAGCAAATAAATCAAATTGGAGTGAAACAATATCAAACAAAGAAAATCAATAAATGCAAGTTGTCAGGGCCGCCGAGAGGGGGGGCAGGGGGGAGAAAAGTACCTGGACCTGGCGCTGCCGCCGCAGTCCGGCCCGCCATCCGTCACTCCCGAAACTAAACTTTAAGCGTCTCCCTCACCTTCGCAGCAAGCAGCGGCAGACCTCTCCTTCCTTCTGTGTCCCGCCCTCGCCTGACGTAATGTCCGCGAGGACGGGGCACGGAAGGAAGGAGAGGTCTGCCGCTGCTTGCAGCGTAGGTGAGGGAGGCGAGGCGCTTAAAGGTTAGTTCAGAGGGCCCGGGGGTGGAGAGAGGGCCCGGCCCAGCGACCTCAGGTGGGGGGCCCAGGGGCAGCCCTGTCCCATGCCCGGCCCAGTCTCTCAGCGGCCCTGCAAGTTGTTCCTGTCACAATACCTAATGAGGTAAGAACTGCCCTTTGATTAGCTGTACACTTAGGGGTCCTTTTACTAAGGTGCGCCAAAACGTGGCCTACACTGGTGTAGACGCGTGTATTGGACGTGCGCAGGTTCATTTTTCAGCGCACCTGCAAAAAAGGCCTCTTCTTTTTTTTGGCCGAAAATGGACATGCGGCAAAATGAAAATTGGCGCGTGTCCATTATGGGCCTGAGACCTTACCACCACCCACTGTAAGGTCTTAAGCGTTAACCAGGCGGTAATTGTCAGCGCACATACAATGCTGATTACTGCCCGGTTAGCGCCATGCGCCGGAAATTTTCCAGC